>NC_081408.1:235750109-236350109 GCF_030272615.1 Cryptomeria japonica | reverse complement strand
TTGAAAGGCAAAGAGAAGGTTGATGAGGTAAAGCAATAATTTTCAAGACAATGGATTAGAAAGACAAATCAAAATGTTGATGAGACTATTCCTTCACTGGTAGAACAGAGTATTACTCCACTAGCATGAAACTCTTCATCAAACTGAAAAAGTAACCCTTGGGGTATTGCAACAAGTTTAAAATCATGCAAGTTTACCCTTGATTGATGGTGAGAAGATGGAATTCTTCTGTACCATTAGATATGTTAAGTTTCACTTAACCAGAGAGCATTTATTGCAGTTGTTGGAAGAAAAGACATTATAAATCATCGATTTTTCTCTCTTTTTCAATTCACCAAGCATTCAAACTTTCAGAGAGCATGAAAATCTAACCAAAGGAATCCAAGGCCAAGAAGTGAAGAAATCTCTTTCAAGCACTCAAACCATTATTAGGTAGATTAAGGTATTTATCAATGGCTTCCTCCTCTGCTCCATAATTTATTGCAAACCCCACTGTTGTAGAAGATGTGAAACACCCTAGGTCCATTTTTAAGATCATTCTTGAGATAGCGAAATAGGATGATTCCCTAGGTGCTTTTTCAAAAATTCCAAAAGGTGTTGCTTATGCTAAAGACCCTAGAATATATATTCATTGCCATATTAAGGAATTAGGTTCTGAGGAAATATTGAAAATGTTTAGAACTTCTATCTATGATGAAAATGGAAATGTAAAACCCGAACACAAGGTAATTGAAACTTTAGGTTTCATGGAAATCTTGGACATCCCTGATTTTCCTAAGGAGGTAGTAAGTATTGTCCTTAGTAGAGTTCATGGAGAATTCTTTTGGCTAGATTTTGTTTGCAAAATCACCAGAGAAGCAGTTAGGGCAGTGACTGGTTTATCCTCCACCAGTAGTAGGCCAAACAAAACTAAAAAGGTATCCAATAACATAGTGATGACATTAACAGGAGCAACCTATGATAGTAGATCCCTGAGAGTAAATGATGTGAATGTCAGATTCATAAGCATGATCCTAGGTTACAAAACCACACATGCAAACTGACTCAACTCTGTTTCCAATCTTTGTATTAAAAGTGCATATGATATGGTCAACAATGATGCAAAAAGAGATGTATGTGAGTGGTTAAAGGATGAATTGATAGATAATCTGAAAAAGATAAAAAGAGACAAGAAAGGAACGTTTCATTTTGGCAATCTCCTGGTATGTCTGATGTTGTATCTCACAAAAGAGGTTCCCGGTATTGGTAAGAAAGACTTTGGTTATGATATACCAATAGGCAAACAACTATTAGAAATCTTCACTGGTATGGGCACTGATAAGGATAACAATATAACAGAGTACTTCAAAACATCTAAAGAAAAAATGAAAACAAGAGGTAGATTACCACAAAGTATTGTAGACAAATATGAAAAGGAAATATGTTTTGTAATTAAAAAGGATGAGATATGGATGGAGGCAGTTATTCCTAGAACTGTATGGGTAACAAAAATGGGGTATGAGGCAGATGTAAACATCATTGAAACTTATGCCAAAGCCCTATTAGAAGCCCCTAGAGAATTGGAAGAATTTTTTTTGGAAATGCACAAACAATAGAAAGTGATGTACAAACATTGAAATAGAGAGAGAGAAGAGAAAAGTACATAAGGAGTGCATCTAAACAAGTTAAGGAAATAAAAGAAAATTTCATGAACATAACTGGAATAAAGGAAAGTGACTTAGAAGGATTACAAATAGAGGAACACATCTCATCTGTTGGTACATCATCTGATAGTGAGATACCTACTGAGTTTAAGTGAGTTGATAGGAAGAGAAAACCTTCACTGGTACCTTCTCCTCCTCCCAAGAAAATGAGAACACCAAGGCAGAAGCAACAAACAGTGAGACAACTAGCAAAGAAGTTGACACCAAAGAAGAAAAAGAAACAATAGGTTATACCACCATTGGACAACTTATTGAGTGAAATCATTGATGACGGTAACTTAGCTAATGTTAGCAAACTGTACAATACATTCACTAATGAAGAAAAGGAAAGTATTGAGAATAGCATAATACTACATCTCGATATATACAAGAAAGTATTAATAGAATTTGTAGATGATTTGCCAAGTGAATTGTATAGAAGGTTAGATGCAAAAAGGATTGCAGTTATGGAGCTAGACAAGAAACTTAAGATTGAAAAACTACTAGCTATACATCTGGTCAAATCTGTAGAAGAAATTGATGAATTAATTAGTGAAGATAATGGATCAGTTTTTGCAAGTGGACACTGACATGTAAGCCTAATGGCTAGTAGAGTCAATGAAATTGAAGAAGAAACAATAGACAAGTGGGATATCTTCTTTGTAGAGAAAGAAAAATAGGAAGAGCTGAATAGAACAAAGAAAACTTTCAAGGTTTATGAAAAGGACAAAGACAAGGGGAAAGGTAAAGTAGGTGGATTACCCAACATTAAAGTAACTGACAACCTACCACCACCTTTAGTTACTCCATCGATACAGAGTGATAACACACTGGCTACTGAGAATGTGGATACACCACATGCAGATACCAACCTTGAGTCAGAAATTTTGTACACTATGAATATTGACACTTAGGAAGTAAATATTGTAGTTGATAAGGACAACACAGAGGAAAATAAAAATGATATTGCTACTGAGAAAGCAGTAGATAATATTGAGGTTGGAACAAAGGCAGATAATATTGGGGTTGAGACACAAGTAGAGCAAGCTAAACATTCAGTGGAAACATTGGACAATGGAATGGTTACTGATAATATTGATGCAAGCACTAAGAAACCTATAGAGACAGTAACTGAGACACCGGTAGTGGATAACATAGAAAAACAAACTGAGAAACCAGCAGAGTCACAGGTACACATTGAGGTAGTGAAATTGGCAATCACAAAGTGACCAAAACCATTGCTAGTGGAAATGCAAACATAGACTGACCCACTAGAAGCACAGAAATTGTAAAGGTAGTTGGCCAGACATCTGATACTTCACTAACAGAATTTAGACCTACTAATGTGACTGAAGTACTTCAGGATTCAATAAAGAAAATAACTGATTGTAATGCATTGGCTTATAAGGCAATTAATGACACACTTCCTATTCTTAAGATGATTGCACCCAAATGCAATGTAGATAATGTAAAGGATTCTTTAGGTCAGTTAGACACATTGTCTAAATATATTGCTAGTAATATACTGACAGTTGATCAAATAAATGAGGAAAAATTCAAGGAGAAAATGGAAAAGGAAAAAGGAAAATTCTTTGAGGAAATAATAAACAAGTGCACGGAACACATCAATACACTTTTACCGGCACTGAATACAATAATTTTGGAGTATAAGGAACTATACAGAGATACTTGCAAGACAAATATGTTAACAGTGGACATTGATAAGGAAATAAGCAAAGTTCAAAAGGAGATAAATGATATAGTTGATAACATCATTGGTTCATCTGAACCTATATTAGTTATTGAGAAAGAAATTGTTGGATTTGAAGAAAAATTGGAGAAGTTAGAAAAAGAGAAGGAAAGGATAAAGGGAAAAGCCACAGAGCTTAAGTGCAAACTCATTCCTAAGTTAGATAACCTTATCTCTCTAAGGAAAGAAATCTCCGAGGCATTAATTCAAGGAAAAAAGACACTGGAGGAACATATGCATCATCTCACTAGTACAATCTAGAGAAGTGAGGGAACTATGAAGGACAACAACATATTTATACAGAGTTTAAACTTGGTGTTAGCAGACGTATTCCAAATTGTCACCAACTAGTTACAAAGTTCAAGTAGAAATGTTGCACTCATTTGACAATTTTTGACAACCTTTGTCATTGATGTCAAAGGGGGAGTAGTGGGACAAAGAAAAATGGTCATCAGAGCAGATCATTTGCTCAGGGGGAGCACACATTTTTGGTAAAATTTTGGACTTCACTTTTTGGGATAGATTTATGGATTTTTCTCATGAGTGTTGCCATCAATGCCAAAGGGGGAGATTGTTGGCATTCTACACTCTAGTGAGAAATTATGGTGTTGTCATTGATGGCAACCTACAGGAAACCATCTGACATTCATCTGGTAAATCACTGGTAGGCACCGGCAGTGGCAGACACTTCACTGGCAGCAACAACAATGTATGCCGGCACCCCAGCCGATAGGATTTTGTTTATTGTATTTAATTGTAAATATCTTTTGTAAAGCCAACATGGCATATTGTAATAAGACTCATATATGTATGAGATCTTGTAAATCATTTTGATATAGGATGGATACATGATAGTAGAAGTGATGAGTGAGTATTAAGGTAGATTTTGTATAAGGGTTTATGGTTATATTATGAGCTTAAACCAATACTAAACCTGGCATAACAGATGCTGAATTGTAGTAGTACATTATATTGGATTCTCATAATCCATTTTGTAAGTCAATGAGACTTCCATTTGTAATTGAGCAATGAGATCTAGGCATTTGGCCTTCCTGCATGTGCAGGTCCCCATTGTAAGTAATATCCATTCATTGGCCAGTGAGTGAATATTATGGGTTACAAATCCTACCAAGGTTTTTCCCACACTGGGTTTCCTCATTAAACATCTTGTGTTATGATGTGAATTCTATGTTGTCTTTACCGTTCCTATTTACTGCATTAATTCTTGTTTACTAGTACACTGTTTTGGAATGCAAAATACTTAATAAGATTAAAGAATATGTTCACCAGTTAGATGCTAATTCACCCCCCCCTCTCAGTATCTTTGGGACTATCATTAATCCTAACAAAAAGGAGCAAAAATGAGCAAGATATGCCCATTTGAAGTTGAACTACAAAATCGAAAAGCCAAATGAGAGGGGCCTGCCAAATTTTCAAAAAAATGATGATGCCAGCAATCTGCAAGGTTAAATTTGACAGCAATATGGCTGTCACCAAAACTTTGCCTCCCTGCATGCATGGCATCCACACGATACAAATTGATGATGTGTTAGAGCCAGATTGGATCCATGCAGTGATGTGGCAATACAATCAGGTGATGTGGTGATGACATGTAATGTTCAGTCGAGTACGTTTCGTTGATGTGGCAGATGAATAGGCTACTAATTTGGATCATTTTTATGATGATGTGGTTGATGACGTGGATGGCCAACTCTGCAGTTGACTATGTCAGCAAGATCCCACATGGAGGTGTGTTGGGTGGCATCATAAAAGGGAAGCCTGATGGTGAAGAGTCCCGATGGTGATTGGGCAGGGCCACTAGTGGGAGAAACCAAGGACAGCGGCTACAGGTGAAATATGTGTGGGTTCCGGTAAAGCAATGGTCGCTAGGATGTGGATGTCACCGGTGGAGTTCGGCAAGGTAGACAGGCAGGGCATCAGGAAGAAGGTCACCAGTAGGATGCCAATAAGGGGTACAGTGGCGGTATGATCTATAGGTACCCTGCAACAATGAAAGTGCAGTATGGGTGTCGAGGTTGGGGGTAAATACCCTCCCCCCAAAAATATATATATATATTTTTATTTAAAATATGACTTTTACAAATAAAACATAGAAAACTATGAAATACATAATGATATTTTTAAAAATATTTCACAAGATTTTATTTATTATTATTATTATTATTTTTAACAAATTTGTACCATATTGCCCAAATTGGGCAAAATTTTTCCTCCAAGCCCTAAATTGACTTTTCACTAAAAATAGGCAAATTTATAGTCAAAATTCATGGAAACGGCCACCTAGATTCAATGGTAAGGTTGGATCTAATCTAGGATGCCTCTAGAAGATGCTTCTCCTCATATCCACAAATTCAAGCCTCCAACAATGCCTCTCAAAGACAAATCAATGACGCTCTAATGACTCTAATATGATGTGAGATTTTTCCAAGATCAAGAGCTCAAAGGAAAGTACAAAATAGAGAGACAAAATATAGGACAAGAATAAACTATATTCTCATCAATAGATAAATGATCAATAAAAGTTACATATAATGTAGATGAGCCTTCTTATATAGGCAAGGCTATATGGATATGTGAGCATACAAACATTACATGTCGCTCAATAAGAAACAAGGGTAGGTAGGAAATAGGTGTGGTAGGTAGGAGAAACAATATAATATTCCACATGAGGTGGATCACCAACCGAATGTGGAATGTAACAACAAGACCACAAAAGGTGGAAATTCTCCTACACACTATCCCAATGTGGCACAAAAACCCAAGTGTCTCATACCCAAACTAATATGAAATACATTATCCTAAGTAAATTTAAGTAAGGTGTAATAATATCTGTAGACACCCAAAATTGTCATGTCTAATTAAATAAATATTTTATTTATTTAATTATCTAAGCCTAATTCTTCTATTAATTAATTAAATCTTTATTTATTTAATTAATTCATTTATCCTCTTCTAGCCTTATTTCTCATTTAAATAAATACATTTATTTATTTAAATTATCCTTTTCCTAAATTAAATAAATTTTTTTATTTATTTAATTATCCTACTTCTTCTATTTATTAAATAAATCTTTATTTATTTAATTAATTCATTAGCTTTTTCTACACAGGACACATGTCATTCATCTCTTAATTCATACACTACCTACCTCTTTCGTTATTTTGGTATTTCTTTTACCTACCCTCTAATCCTAGCCAACCTCTCTTTTTACACCTCTCAATCTTATCCCTCCATTTCATATTGTGTCTTCTATTTAAGGAGATGCCTTCTTCATTGTCAAACCCTAATGATGCATCCTAATGCCTAATCACTCATGCTAATGATCATTTTTGGCTACACTACGATCCTACTTGCAACCACATTCCATTCTTTGTTGAGCTCTTGTGCACATAAAATCTGAGAGCAAATATATCAAGCAAGATCAATGGAGATAGGAAGAATGGAGATCAAAACCCTATTGGACATGTGATGGTATAATCTTTGTGATTTCATGTGATTTACATTGTCTTAGGTAATCTTCATATGTTATGGTGGATCTTTGTTGATTGTTAGGCTAGGGTTTTGTGGTTGAATTCATTTAGCCTTTCAATATTGTTATTATTGTTATCCATTTTCACCATATACAATATCCAACATGAATAATTAATTACACCAACAATTCTGATAGACCTCTAGGGTGTGCTCTAGTAACAATCTCAAAAGGTGTTCTTTCGGTACTCCTATTTACTGAATTATTATAGGCAAACTCTACTAGTGCAAGAATCAAATCCCAACTTCTAGTTTTATCTCCAACTAAACATATCAACAAATTTCCCAAGCTTCAATTAACTACTTCTGTCTGTCCATCATTTTGTGGTTGAAAAGTAGAACTGAACTTCAAATCTGTCTTCAACTTCTTCCAAAGTGTTCTCCAAAAATAGTCAACAAACTTAGTGTCTCTGTCTAAAATTATGCTCTTAGGTAATCCATATGCAATCTCACAATTTCCATCAAAAATAGGTTTACTACATATAATGCATCTGATGTCTTCTTACAATATATGAAATGTGCCATCTTCGAGAATCTATCCACTACCACAAATATAGAATCATTCCTTCTCAGTGTTTTAGGAAATCCAAGTATGAAATCCATGCTTATATCCTCCCAAGGTCTTACTGGTACTATCAAAGGTTTATACAATCCCACATTTTGATTACTACCCTTTACAACTTGACGAACTCTACAACTTTGCACATATTTCCTAACATCCTTATGAATTTGGGGCTAAAAGTAATTCTCACTCACTAATGCTACTATTTTGTCAATACCAAAATGTCTGGCTAATCCTCCACCATGTTTCTCCATTTTTAGATTCTCCCTGATAGAACTCTTAGGTATGTACAACTGAACTCCTCTAAATAACATCCCATCCCGAATGAAGTAATCCAATCACTTTCTTCTATCTATTTTAACTAGTTCTCTACATGTTCTCCAAGATTCTACAAAATCTAGGTCATCATCATACAACATCTTCAATTCCTCAAATCATAATATTGTCACTCTCATCTTTGTCAGCAAATTCCTTCTCCTACTTAATGCATCAGCAACTTTGTTAGATTTCCCACTTCTATGCTTCAACACAAAGGTATAACTCTACAAAAATTCTACCCATCTCATATGTCTCTAATTCAACTCACTCTGACTATTCAAATACTACAAAGCTTGATGATCTGTATACAACACAAACTCCTTAGGCAACAAGAAATGCCTCCACTTATTCAAGGCTTGAACTATGGCATAAAACTCCTGATCATACACTAAATATCTCCTCCGAGCATCATTCAATTTCTCACTGAAATAACCTACTACTCTACCTTCCTAAATCAAGATTGGTCCTACTGTTGTTCCACTTGCATCACAATCCACTTGATATAATTTATTGAAATCTGGTAAAGATAACATAGGTTGCTCAGTCACCTTCCATTTCAACAACTCAAAACTTTTGTTTACCCCAATGGTGCACTTGAATTCCATCCAACCTCCCCTCATTGTCTCAGTCATAGGGTTACAAACTAAACTAAAATTTATAATGAAATTCTGGTAGAAACTAGCCAATCCAGGAAATGATCTTACCTCTCCAATTCTTTTTGGTGTAGGCCACTCAATAATTTCTTTTAATTTCTCAGGGTCCATCTTCAAACCATCCTCAGATATCACAAATCCCAAATAGAATAACTCATCTTTCATGAAAGTACACTTCTTAAGATTTATCAACAACTTTTCTTCTCTCAACCTCTACAAAACTTGTCTCTAATACAAAAAATTCTCCTCTTTTGTCTTACTAAAATTCTAAATGTCATCAAAATATACAATAACAAACTTACCCATGAATTTCTTCAATACCTCATTCATCATCCTCATGAAAGTACCCGGTGTATTAGTTAACCCAAAAGGCATCACCAACCATTCATATAGTCCTTCATTTGTCTTAGATACTTTCTTCCACTCATCTCCTTCTCTGATCCCGATCTGATGATATTCCACTCTTCAAGTCTATCTTTATAAAGTATTTGGCTCCGCTCAAATAGTCCATTATGTCATCCATCCTAGGAAAAGGAAACCGGTATTTCACTATGATCTTGTTTATTTCTCTGGAATTGGTACACATTCTCCACTGTCCATTCTTCATAGGTGCTAATATTGTTGGTATTGCATAAGGGCTCAAACTTTCTTTGATCAAACTTTTCTTCAACAGTTCCTAAACTTGTCTATTCAACTCTTCATTCTCTGTCGCTGTCATCTGGTGTGCAACTTTGTTAGACAATCTAGCTCTCAGAACTAGGTCCATGCAATGACTGATACTTCTCACAGGTAGCAATCCATCAGGTACATTACCTAAAATGATGTCTTCATATTCTATTAGCAAATCTTTTATCTCTTCCAGTTGTTCCTCTTCATGCTCCAGACTCTCAATCTTCTTAGGAACTAAGGCAAAACAAACATTCTCATGTCTCAATCTATTCAGGAATTTCCTTCCATCCACCTAACAGATTATAGCATTCGTACAAACTTCACTCTTCAAAGGTTCCTCCAATGGCAACAAGATTTTATTCATCCCATTGGCCACAATAGTGTATGTATTCTTCCTCCCATCATGTATTGCTTGTCTATTAAACTGTCAAAGTCTACCTAACAAAAGATGACAAATATCCATAGGCATAATATCATAGAATATTTCATCATGATAATTCCCAATTTTCAATTTTGCCAAACATTGCTCACTTACTAACAACTTATGTTCATCTGAATTCATGCTATCTGATAAGGCTTAGGGTGTTTCAATATTTCTAAATTCAACTTATTCACCATCTCTTCTGAGATAAGATTATCTGAACTACCATTATCAATAATAACTTTACAACACTTACCGGTTACCTTACATCTGGTCTTGAACAAATTATTCCACTGCAAGGGCTCTTCATCTCTCCCAGCATGACACAGATCTCTCCTCATCATCAATAGTTCTCCATATTTTAGGTTATTATCTGATCCGGTGGGGTTTTCTTCCACCACTATTTCTCTTCCACTATTCTCTATTTTCTTACACTTAAAAGTGTGATGTGCTTCTCCTCCACACTTATAGAAAGTTCCTCTAAACACTCTCCTATCTTGTCTTCTAAAATTCTCATTTTGGTAGCCATCTGGTTCTCTCCTCCAGTAGAAATTTATATCATCTTTTTGGTATGAATTACCTTATTTTCTTACTTCCCTGTCCTTGTTCTGATTTGTATAGGTTCCTCTACCTTTGGTCTGTGCATGATGTCCTTATCCTCCACACTTAAAGAAGGTTCCTCTAAATGTTCTCTGGTCTTGTCTTCCAAAATTCTCATTCCATCCATAGCCATTCGGTTCTCTCCTTTGGTAGAAATTGCTATCATCCTTTTAGTATGAATTACCTTTTTTGTTCACTTCCTTGTCCTTGTTCTGATCTGTACTAGTTCCTCTTCCTCTAGTATATCATCTTCCTCCTTGAAATCTTCCTCCAGAAAACCTTCCACCTCTCCCTCTCTACCTCTGCTCATGTCTTGTGTTTAGCTTTTCTTTTGCCTTCAGGGCATACTGCTAAGCCTCTTCAACACTCTATAATTTGATCAAATTGAGTTCACCTTGTATAGACACCCACAATCCATTCAAATATCTTGCAACTTGTTCAACTTCATCATCAATATGTCTGGATCTGATATTCAACTTGTAAAATGCTTCGGTGTATTCCTTCACACTAGATTCCTTCTGTCTCAAATTTTGCAACTTCCAGAATAGATTCACTTGATAATCAGCTAGCATAAATTTTGATTTCAACTTAGCAACCATATGATCCCATGTCTTGATATTCTCTTTACCTCTTCTCTGTCTATCAACCTCCAAATCCTCCCACCAAAGAGATGCATGACCTTTCAAATGGGTACGAGCATATTTCAACTTCCTTTCTTTTACAGTGTTTTCAAAATCAAAATATTTCTACATCTCTGAGATCTAATCCATCAATTCATCTGAATCCAACTTTCCATCATATTTTGGTGGCGTAAGATGAGGTTTAGTATTCACCTTACTCAAAACCCTCAAAAACCTTTCCTCATTCGAATCAACTGCCAGTGGGTTTACTTGTTTTGTCAAGGCTTCTTCTCCTTCATCTTCACTTACATCTTCAATGTATTGGCCTCTTCTCTAGGATGTCTCCATGTCTTCCAACTGGGCTACTATTCCTGGCAAACTTTCCATCACAACAAGGTCTACAGTCCCACGTGCTCCACCATTCCTAGTTCCTCTTCACGCCATCTTTATGCCATTCCTCTGTAGCTGCAAGTCGGATCCATAGTTTGTCACCCTACAACAAAATTATTAGGACAACACAATCTCCAAAACAAAAGGTTACTTTAATACCACTTGAAGCAATCAACATATAGGAGGGACCTCAAAGATATCAGTACAGATCGGTCAACAAGAGTAAACACAACGAAAACACAAGGACATGATGGAGGAAATGCAAAACAAATTTAATTATATCATGAAAAATGATTACAACCAACCAGTAACAACTGGGTTACAAAAACTAACTCACAGGCCTGCTAAAACATACTCAAAATACAGTACAGGTCACAATCAGGACCTCAAATATTAAGATCTATCTTATACGATCCAAGGGGATCCGATCAACCCAAAAAGGGATCTAAACCCAAAGAACAATACCTAATGTGTAAAACCAACAAGGTCGGCCTCCACCAAAGAAATTCCTTCAAAAAATCCAAAGGATGAAGAGTAGATCATGGGAAAAGGTTGACCACATGCTAAGGAACATTAGAATCAATGCTCAGGGCTTCGCAAGCTATGAAAGGGAATCCAGTAGATCACTAATGCAAATAGGTCCAGGCAATCGGTAACAGAAAACTGTCTCACAAACTGGTAGTGATAACTTGTTGGAAAATGATCCAAATGCTCCATAGTTTAGGAATAAGGAAGATGATCAATTCTTCAAGTAAAATTCAACTCCACAGGTTCTGGTGAGCCAAATCCGGGACGCACAGAAAGAAATGTTGAAACTACAAATATAAAGCAAAACAAAAAGGAAATATTTTTGGTTGATGCAAGATTTGTATGAACCGAGGATGCTCCTATATCACTTGGGTTCAATCATCAAGAAATATTTAGCATAAGAATCATGATCACTCACATCCCTAGAAATTTGGAAAAAAGTGGTAAATAACAGAGCACCTGTTGCTTTGGTCCCACACTTTTTCCCTCAAATTTCAGGAGGATGGTTGGGTGGTCTTATATTATTCAAGTTTAGCTCTATGCAAAATAATATTGATTCTAGGTTAGCATAAAGGTGATTTTAATTATGAAATCCCTATATAAGCATCCTTCTTAACTCATTTTTAATATAATATATCTAAGACTCCAAGAACTCAACCTAAAGCATTCAAGGATTGAATTGTTCATCGTCAAGCATTTCTAAAGATCTTCCAAGCTGCATTTCCTTCATTCAACCATTGTAAATCAAGTTACATCATTCATATGAAAGCATGTGTTTGTGATTAGGGTTTTGTCATGTTCATACAATTTCATACAGCATATGTGATTACATTCAACAAGAAAAGGATCATTATCTGTCATTGTAGATTTGAGGTATATCTTGCCATTATTTATTTCAAGTATTTGCAATATTTCATTTAAGGTTAATTCCTAAACTAGGGTTTGACTTAGGCAAACACCTATTCCCAACCCATTTCCCTTCTTTAGTGTGTGTAGGAACAAGTATGAAGTGTTGATCTTCAGAATAAGATCTATTTAAAGAGGTGAATCGATCCCCCATTGGAGTGCAAAAAGTGCAAAGTATCAGAGCGATCATCACACTGGTCCTAAAAAATCAAGAGCTCCTTCTGGGAAATTTGTCCAAATAGTCTTATAATACTCATCTCTAGGTTCAAGGCTCAATCCCATGATTGTAGCTCATTCTTTATGCATTTTTTACTTCAATTATATAACATTTACCCTAATTTCAGCATCTTTAACCAGTCAATTGAAATTAAGGGAAAGAAGAGGCACACTTCAAACCCGTTGGAATTAGATCAAAAACTAGATCTTTTAGGTTTAGATCTATCTAATTTCTATCTTTCCATGTAATGATCCTTACGAAAAATTAGAGGTTTTACTACATCTAATAGTGGAAACCGTAATTTTGTCCATTACATATATAAATTAGAAGGATAATCAAGCTACATTCTCAATAAGGAGAGTTATATACAAATGAAAATAGAGACAGACGAATGGATATATAAATAGAAAGATGTAAAGGTATCTAGACAAATATAAAGAGAGGTAGGGAAGTAGGGATAGAGAGTGGGACATTGAGGGAGATACAAAGAAGGAGAGATAGAGAGATATAAAGGAAGAAAAATATTGATAGATAGAGAGAAGCAGATAAAATGATAGAGTGATAAAAAGAGAAATAGAGATAAAGAGAGATAGTGTTGTTAAGTATCCATCATATCTCCTTGAGATTCATGATATGGAATAATAGCCTCTTGTTAGATCCTTGATTGGGATGGTATTCACTACCTGAATAGATGTATCTTTTGGGAGAAATATTCATCTCAACTACGTTCAAGTACGATCAGGGTGGGGTTGCAGGTTCAATTCCCCTCAATTAATTCTACGGGGGTATATATCCCATTGAGATTTATGACATGGCTTAATAGCCTCCTATGAGATGCTTAACTAGGTCAGTATTAGTTTCTTGAATAGATGAATATTTTGGGAGAAATGGCTAGCTCCACTGTTGGACATTGCTACTGCTAGGATATGTTGTTGTCATTGATGTCAACATATTATTGTGAGTTATTGCTCCAGTGATTGCAGATTGGTTTATTGGGATCATGGCTTGGTGTATGGAGTATTTATAGTATCATTATATCTTTTTGTATTGGTTTTGGTGATCAAGGAAGCTTAATTGATCATATCATATGATCTGGTTTGCAGTTTGGTTTTTCTGATCAGTGCCTTGCAGAGTTCAGTATTTCCTCTAGTACATTCCGGTGTGATCAGATCTTGAGTTGACATTTTGGGATTATTTTTTGGATGTTCATGTGTATCTTCACTTCTGATGGTTCATGATTTGGTGCTCCACAATTTATCCTCCTTCATGACAATTATCGTTGTTTGAGTGTTCTTAAGTTGTAGATGTTGATCAATGAAGATTTGATAAGTGGTGTTGGTTTAGTTGTTACAGATGATTATAACATGCTTGCTGGTGTTTCCTAATTGTGTCATATTTGTTTTGATGGTATGAATTGATCATTGTGCAAGTTTTTGGTAATTTTGTTGAACCGATGATGTTCATCATGTTATGTAGTTTTCTTGGTGGTGTAGCATGTTGCGGTTGATCATGACATGATTTTTGGTGGTGATGAGCATTTAAAAATTTGATTTAGGTCCATCTTAAATCATGTATATCAATATAATGATCTAGTGGTTAATCTTTGTATCATGTGATTTAATTTTGTAACTACGAGATGAGAGTTTAGCAGACCTTGTTGTCAAGGTTGATGAATTGTATAAATAAGTGATATAGTCATGTAATTTAGGTGTCAATGTTATGTCTACATTATCAGAGAGTCGTATATGTGGTGCTTAAGAGACTCTATCCTTCGGTGTGGTATATTGAGTTGAGGTGTTGTAGGCTAGACAAATGTGCTTAACTGAAATTATCATTAGGCATAAGAAAATGCTATTATTATAGTTCATTCCTTCCGGATTGTAGTGTGAATCTGATTGTAAGTCAATGATACTTCCCTAAGGATCATAGTTTTTTGGGTCATTTTATTTTGATTAGTGAACTCTATGCAGTGTGCTTGAATTCTGGCACATTCCCCATTGTAATTGTTTTGACATACTGCTATAAAGTATCATCTTATTGTGTGTAGGTTCCCACCATGGTTTTTCCCTTAACCATTTTTTCCATGTCAAAACCATGGTGTTGTGTGTGTGCTATCAATTTTATGATCTTTGTTATTATTTTAGTTTATCAAATTTGTATTCATGGTTAAGTTTATTAATCTGGTGAAAACTAATTCACCCTGCCCCCTCTTAGTTTTCGTTCATTGTTGTTGCCAATAATTGGTATCAAATCTAGATCCTCCAGAAGAAGGTTGATTGCTTGAGGAGATTTGGGATGGTAACTGGAGGTGTTATCTTTAAGAAGGATATTTTGAGATTTGATGGAAGTAACTATGCTATATGGTAAAACTGAATGGAGGTGCACTTGAGATGTCTTGGAGAGGATTACTAGAAGATTACAAAGGATGCCTATTCTATTCCTCAAAATGGGTCACTTACTATTGTTGAGATCAAGGATGCTAAAAATAAAATTAGAGCTAAGGTAGCATTTCTAAGTGCCCTAAATGATTTTGAGATGACTAATATGATGGGACTTGAGACTGCACATGAGATCTGGGAGAAACTTGAGACCCTATATGAAGGAGATAAACAAGTCAAGGTTGCTAAGTTTCAGAGTTTGAAAGGGACGTATGAGATGCTGAAGATGGGAAAAGATGAGAACATAAAATTTCTTATGGATAAGGTGAATGACCTTATCCTAGGTATCAGATGTGTTGGTGGAACACTTGAAGAAGATGAAATTGTTGCTAAGGTGTTGAGATCATTTCCTTCTTCTTACAAACACAAGGTAGCTTCTATTGATGAGATCCAGATTGTGACTACTGTGACAAGAAATATGATGGTTGGAAATATTGCTACATTTGAACTGAGCGAGTTTGGTGAATCACATGGAAAGTTTAAGACAACATTTAGAGAATCTATATCCAGAAAGAAAGAGTATGATCTTGATGAATGAAGAATATGTAGATATGAAAGAGAGAGAAGAGAGATGCAAGAGAAAGAAAGAGAATTGGATGAGCTTGAAGCACTAATTTCCTATAGATTTCCAAAGGGGGATGGTAAGTATGATGTAAAATTGCCTCTAAAATGTTTTTCTTGCAATAAGATAGGACATTTTGCTTCTAGATGCCTAGAGAGAATGTCTAAATATGATAGGCATGATAAATTTGATAAGTATGATAAGTATGATAGATATGAGAAGCATGAGAAGTATGATAAACTTTACAAGCCTAACCGGAAGTACAAGCATCAGAAGAACTGTTACTATGTTGCTGATGAAGGTGTTATAGATGAAGAATCATGAGGAGATCAAGTTGTGTTTATTGCTATTAAATAAAGATGGATCAGTACCTATTTATTCCACAAGCTGCACTATTGAGGAAAAAGATTTAGCTGCTAAAGTTGAATAGACAGATGAATGGGTGATTGAAAGCAGTTGTTCACATTATATGACCAATGATAAAAGTAAATTTGTGAGTATGAAGAGGTATGATGGTGGAATAGTAATATTTGGAGATGACAAAGCCTATGTGATCTATGGTAGAGGTTCTATTTCCTTTGATGGTAAGCATAACACTGATGATGTCTGGTATGTTGAAGGTTCTAGAATCATAATCTTTTAAGTGTTGGATAGGTGGTTGAAAAAGGTTATGATTTACAATTCAAGAATGGAAAATGCAAGATCAGGTAAATGCCTTTAGTATAGATATTGCATCTAGAACTAAGACTAAAGGTAATATCTTTCATTTGAATGTTGGTGAGAAAAATTGCTTGTTTGCTTAGATTAATTAAAGTTGGTTGTGGCATAGGAGAATGTGTCATGTTAATTTTGATTCAATGATTAAGATCAGTTCTATAAAATTTGTTAGAGATCTACCTAAAATTGTTAAGCCTGCTAATCTAGTATGTAAGGAATATCAAATGGATAAGTAGACAAGAATTTCTTTCAAGAATAAGTAGTATACATCTAATGGATTGCTAGATCTTGTGCATACTAACCTATGTGGACCTACAAATGTAAGAAGTGTGCAGGGTGGCAGATATTTAATGTTTCTGATAGATGATTATTCTAGAATGATGTGGGATGTCTTTTTGAAGGAAAAATCAAAAGCATTGGACAAATTCAAGATATTCAAAGAAAAGGTTGAGACTGGGATAGGATTGAAGGTAAAATGTCTAAGATCTGCCAGAGGAGGATAATTTTGTTCTAGTGAGTTTGATTCATTCTGTGAGAAGCATGAGATTAGAAGATGTTGTGAAAATGGTGTCTCAACCTTGTATTTACATGAGGTTACTATTTATAGTAAGTTTTCATTTGAGCATAAAATGGTGCGAAATTCTCCCCAAATCTTCTAGTTGGCTAGATAAGCATTCTAGTAAAGTTACATCATAATATCACAACTAGTTTTGAAGATATTAAATTTTCTATTTTGGAGGGGTCCAATGAAAGGTTTATATTTGAGTTTGAGTACTTTAGAGCCCCCAAAATGCCCTAAAAAGTGGGTGTAAATGGTGTATAAGTTTACGAGGCAATAGAGCACTTTGCAAGCTTTCCGTCATTTCAAACGGATCATCAATAGTACACACGGTTCTCATGTTATGGCCTCTCGAAGTTTGTACTCCTAAAATAGGAAATATAAAATACATTAGACACATAAATGAGTTGTAAAAAGGGAGGGACTTGTCATAAGGTATCTAGAAGGGCGATAAGCTCAGTTACACCTTATTGGGTGGTTTTAGCCCATCATTTTGTAATACTATTTGAAGGTTTCTTGTATTGTATCTCCTATATATGAGGTGCATGAGATAGAGGTTGTATGTAAGAATCTTTTGGATATTGAGTTACCTTTGAATCTCTTATTAGTGGTACTCATGCGAAGAGTGTGCTCTGCAAGTATATTATAATCTATTTTTTTATTGCGGAATAATATATTGGCGGCTTTTGCAGTGTGGGGTTTTTGTCTTGAAAGGGTTTTCCCCATGTAAATCATTGTTTTATGGTTTGAATGTTATTATATCTATTTCTATTTTCTATAACTGTTGTGATGATCTATAAAAGTTTTTCCATTACTCTCCTCTCAAGCTTAGTGTAACAAGTTTTTAGGTTACTTAACTTCCTTACAAGTGGTATTAGAGCTTGATCACCTTTGGTTTCCGTTGTGGGTTGTTGGGTTTTTTTAACAAATCTAGATTTGAGTGGGAGCTTTTGTTGTAGACACTTTTTGATCTTGTTGTAAGAATTTTTTGATGGCAAGTTCATCAAGGAAAATAGAGGTGGAGAAATTTAATGGAACAAATTTTGAGATGCGGAAGATGAAGATGGAAGATCTGCTAATAGATCAAGATCTATGGGATGCTATTGATGTGAATGTACAAAGGGCCTCAGATCCTATTGTAGTAGCTCAGTATGATGTTTTGGACCGAAAAGCTAAGGGTCTAATCAGATTGTGCTTGGTAGACTCTATTATAATCAATGTTCACAAAGAAAACACTATAAAGAAGCTATGGAGTAATCTTGGTGAAATGTATCAAGCAAAATCTTTATTAAATAAGATTTTATTGAGGAAAAAATTATATTCCATGAAGATGGAAGAGGGTGGACAAGTTGCAGACCACCTGGAAGAATTCAATATGTTGGTGGCTCAATTAGTATCTGTTAGTGTTAAGATGAACTAAGAGGAGAAATGCCAAATCTTTCTTTGTCATTTGCCTGATTCGTGAGATTCTCTTGTTATGACTATTGATAGTAACTTTTGTTGTTTTGAAGGTTGAAGATGTGGTGGGTGTCCTACTTGGTGAAGAGACATGAAGGAAGGTATCCCATAGTTTGAAGGAAGCCCTAACTATTCATGGAAGAGATAATTCATTTGTTGGAATTGTGATAAGTCCAAATCAAGAGGGAGATCAAAATCTCCTGGAAAGTCCAAAGTGATTTGCTAGAATTACGATAAACCAAGTTATATCTGTAAGGACTGTAAAGAATAAAAGAAGAAAAAGAATAAGAGTGATTCTAATTCTGAGTCCAAGAAGGAAGATGGTGATGCATTTATTGCATCTTTGGTGACTCATGGAGGTAATGATGCCTAGTTAATTGACTAAGTTGCATCTTTTCATATGATTGCCAATAGAGATTGATTTTCTGAATATGAAGAATTTAATGGAGGTAAGGTGTACTTGGGTGATGGTTCACATTTAGACATTGTTGGTCGAGGTAAAGTTAGAATTAGGTTTTCAGATGGTAGAATAACAAGGATTAATGGTGTGTTGCATATCCCTAGCTTAAAATGAAATCTATTATCTGTGAGAAAACTAATATATGCGAGTGTGTAGGTAGTCTTTTTTGAAGCAGGAAGTAAGATGATTAAGGGTGCTATGATAATTGCTAGAGGTGTTAGGTTCGACACTTTGTATAAGCTAGACACATACACTATTATGTGTAATAGTACTTCTATAAAAATTAAATTTGTGGATGATTTGAGGGTTTCACCTTCAGTAGATGGAAATGGATTTTGGGTACCTAAGGGTGCTCTTTCTTCTGAAGCAAAGTTACCTATAGAGAAGACTATTTTATGGCACCAGAGGCTTGGACACATTGGAGAAAAGGGTCTAAGGGCCTTGAAAAATAAAAAACCTTGTTGAAGGTTTGAATGATTATAATCTTGACTTTTATTTATGTGAGCATTGCATTTATGGAATACAAAACTGCATTCATTTTTATTCAATTACTCATTAAACTTGTGGTGTTTTGGATCTTATTCATTCTAATGTGTTTGGTCTTGTAGATATTCCTTTGATTGGAAAATCCACATATTATGTTTCATTTATTGATGATTTTAGTAGAAGGACATGGGTATATTTTCTATAGAGTAAATATGAAGTTTTCAGTCGATTTAAAGAATTTAAAGAAATGGTTGAGTTGCAGACTCAAAACAAAATTTAAAGTTTGAGGATTGGTAATGGCAGTGAATTTTTCTCTAATGATTTTGATAGATTTTGTAAATACTGTGGCATTAACAGACAAAATCCAACTTTGTATTTGCCACAAAAGCATGGAGTTGTAGAAAGAATGAATAGGGCACTGATGGAGAAGGCTAGGAGTATGCTGAGTGATGTTGGTTTAGAACAAAAGTTTTTGGCCAAAGCTATTGCCACTGCTTACTACCTAATTAACAGGTCTCCTACATCATCCCTTGTTGATAAAATGCCTATGGAAGCATGGTCGGGTCACAAGCCTTCATTGAGACATCTTAGAGTTTTGGGTTGTGAGGCATATGCACATGTGCCAAAGGAGAAGTGGACAAAGTTGGAGAATAAGGTTGTGAAATATATATTCATCGGGTATAGTTATGGTGTGAAACGATACAAGCTTTGGGACCGTGTTGCACAAAAAGTAATTCATATTAGAAGTATTATTTTTAGATAAATCAAGTCTCCTTTTGTTACATTCCAGCCAAAACAGACTAAAAGGGAAGATATGATTCAATTTCCTTCTACACTTGAAAGAGTTGAATCGAGACCCCTAGATAGGAAAGAAGTTGAGGAGAGATCGTTTAGCTCTAAATCTATAGAAGAGGAGGAAGAACCTCCAACTCATCTTGTTCAAAGGTCTACAAGACATAGACAACCACCTAAAAGGTATTCACCTGATGATTGGAGATGTATTTTTTCTTTGAATACTAATATGGATGAGCAAAAATTTGTAGAAGAGGAATTAGGTATAAATGATACCAAATCTTGGAAGATTGATATGGAAGAAGAAATGATAGTTTTGAAAAAGAATGATACATGGGATCTTGTACCATTGCCTGAAGGACAAAATCTTGTTGGTTGCAAATGGGCTTTCAAGAAAAAGATTGGTTTAGATGGAAGCATTGAGAAGTATAAAGAAAGGCTAGTTGTAAAAGGCTACTTTCAAGTTGAGAGTGTTGATTATGGTGATATATTTTATCCTATTGCCAAAATGATATCCATTAGATTTTTTCTTTCTATTGTTGTTGCTTAAGATTTAGAGGTTGAGCAAATGGATGTGAAAATTGCTTTCCTTCATGGTGATTTGGAGGAGGATATTTATATGACACAACCAGAGCACTATATGGTGAAAGGTAAAATTAGTTTGGTGTGTAAATTAAAGAAATCCTTGTATGGCCTCAAATAGAGTCGTAGGATGTGGTACCAAGAATTTGATACATATGTCTTGAGTTTAGGATTTGAGCATTCTAAATCAGAGCATTGTATTTGTTATTAAACTAATGGTGATCATTTCCTGTAAATTGCATTTTATGTTGATGATATGTTATTCATTAGTAAAGGGAAAGGTATGATTTTAGAACTAAAGTCTCAACTTGCTGCTAAATTTGAAATGAAAGATCTTGGTGTAGTGAAACACATTCTTGGGATGGAAATTAGAAGAGATAGAGTGAATAGAAAGATATTGCTAGGCCAGAGTAAGTATGTGAATTCAATGTTACAGAGGTTCAACATGCATGATTGTAGACCATTGTGTGTTCTTTTTATAGTTGGAAGTTTGATGTATGCTATGGCATGTACTAGACCACAGATTGCCCAAGCAGTGGGAGTTTTGTCTAGATATATGTCTAATCCTGATAGAGTTCATTAGGATGCAGTCAAAAGAGTCTTCAGATATTTGAAGGGTACCTTAGATTATTTTTTGTGTTATCATGGTAATTTAGTTGAAGATGTGATTTCCCTTGATATTCATGGTAATGTGGATTTAGACTGGGCAGGTTATATTGATAGCAGAAGATCCACTAGTGCTTATGTGTTTACTTTATTTGGTGGTGCAATTATTTGGATGAGTAAGTTCAATAGGTTGTGGTTTATTTGTCCACTACTGAAGCATAATATATGAAAGCTACTCATGCTTGTAAATAGGCCATATATCTTAAGATATTGTGTTCAGACATTGGAATAAAACAAGGAGTTGTGATAGTTTATTGTGACAGCTAGAGTGTGATCTGCCTAGCTAAGAACCTGACATTTCATGTCCGGACCAAGCACATTGATGTTCAATATCATTTTGTCAGAGATATGGTCTAAGATGGTAGGGTGAAGCTGGTTAAGGTAGAAACTTTGATGAGTGTTGTAGATTCTTTAACTAAGGTTGTGAACACAAAGAAGTTCAGATGGTGCTTGGAGTCTATGGGCCTCATGGCCCCTAACATTTGATTTATTGTGTTGGTACTCACTTTGCTCTTGCAAGGCATTCAATAAGTGGGAGATTTGTTGGGAAAATGGTGCCTCGAGCTTGCATTTACACAAGGTTACTATTTATAGTAAGTTTTGATTTGAGCATGAAATGGTGCCAAATTATCCCCAAAGCTTCTGGTTGGCTAGATAAGCATTTTGATAAAGTTACGTCACAAGATCACAACTAGTTGTGAAGATATTAAATTTTTCATTTTGGAGGGGTCTAATGAAAGGTTTAAATTTGATTTTGAGGACTTTAGAGGCCCCAAAATGCCTTGAAAAGTGGGCATAAATGGCATAGAGTTTTAGAAGGCAATAGAGAATTTCAAGAGATTTCGTATGCTTCAAACGGTTCGTCAATAGGACACATGGTTCTCAAGTTATGCCCTTTGGAAATTTGTTCTCTTGAAATAGGAAGTATAAAAAACACCAAACACATAAATGAGCTATAAAAAGGGAGGCACATGTCATAGGGAATCTATAAGGGAGATAAGGTCGGCTACACCTTATTGGTTGGTTTTCGCCCTTGGTTTTGTAATATCATTTGATGGTTTCTTGTATTGTATATGAGGTGTGTGAGATAGAGGTTGTGTGTAAGAGTCTTATGGCTATTGAGTTACCTCTGAATCTCTGACTAGTGGTATTCCTGCGAAGAGAATGCTCTGCAAGTATATTGTAATTTTTTATTTATTGTTAAATAATATATTGGGTAGGTTTTGGAGTTTGGGGTTTTTCTCCCGAAAGGTTTTTCCCCACGTAAATCACTGTGTTATGGTTTGAATGTTATTATATCTATTTTTGTTTTCTATAACTGTTGTGAAGAACTGTTAAAGTTTTTGCATTACCTTCCTCTTAAGGTTAGTGTAGGAAGTTGTTCCACTACTTAACTTCCTTACAGAAGATAAATATCTTCTCCTAGAACCCCACAATAGAATGGAGTTGTTGAAAGGAAGAACATGACTATCTTAGATGTTGCAAAGACTATGTTGATTGAAGGGAATTTTCTAAAGATCTGTTGGAGAGAAGCTGTTAGCACTAGTGTTTACACAATCAACTAAGTGCATATAAAAGGTGATAGCTGTAAGACTCCTTATGAGCTATTATTTGGTCATGTTCCTACTATGAGATATTTCAAAATGTTTGGAAGAAAGTCTTATATCAAGAGAGATGAGGATATAGGAAAGTTTGATGCAATAAGTGATGAAAGAATTTCTTGGGATATTCAACAAAGAGAAAAGCCTACCTGTGCTAGAATAAGAGAATGAAAAAGATAGTGAAAAGTGCAAATGTAAAATTTGATGAGAACTATGGAAAAGAGTTCAGAGAATGTGGGTATGATGATGGTCAACATGTTGCCCTAAAACCTATTCAGATGGAAGAAATGAAGCATAACGATTACTTAGAGATAGCTAATCTGGATATTGTTGTTTCCGGTGGAGATGTGTAGGAACCTGAAAATTAGAATAACTAGAAGGCTTTGAGGTATGTAAGATTGAATCACTCAAAAAATAAGATTATTGGTGATAAAAATAAAGGTGTGATGACTAGAAGAAGGATAGCTGCTGAAGAGGTATATTTGATTTCTAAAATTGAACCTAAAGATGTTGTTGAGGCTTGTAAAGATGAAAATTGGATAAGGTCTATGGAAGAAGAATTGAGTCAAATTGAAAAGAATAATACATGGGAGCTTGTGCCTAGACCTATAAACAAGAATGTGATTGCTACTAAATTGGTATTCAGGAACAAATTGAATGAAGTTTGTGAAGTTGTCCAAAATAAAGCAATATTGGTATACAAAGGATATTCAGAGAAAGAAGGGATTCATTATGAGGAGAATTTTTCTCCGATAGCTAGACTTGAAGTTGTTAGATTGTTGCTTGCATATGATACATTAGATTGTTGCTTGCATATGATACATATAAAGATTTTAGGGTAATATAGATGGATGTCAAATAAACTTTTATGAATGGTTACCTTGAGGAAGAAGTCTAAATTGATCAACCTGATGGATTTTCATTATCAAATGATGAAGACATGGTATGCAAACTGAAGAAATCTCTTTATGGATTGAAACAAGCCCCTAGAGCCTAGTATGCTAGATTGGATAAGTATTTATTGAAATTAGGATTTAATAAAGGTACTCCTAATAGTAATCTATATTACAACATTGAAAATGATACCATCTCAATTGTTGAGGTTTTTGTTGATGATATTATCTTTGGAGGATATGATAACTTGAGTATGAAGTTTTCCCATGATATGCAGAAAGAATTTGAGATGTCTATGATAGGAGAGATGAAATTTTTCTTAGGTTTGCACATTTCACAAACAGGAAAAGGTATTTTTATATCTCAAGCTAAATATGTGAAGGAATTGATGAAGAAGTTTGGGTTAGAAGACTCTAAACCGGTTGGAGCTCCTATGGTGACTAGCTACAAATTATCTAAAAATGATGAATCTCTAAAAGCTTATCAGACCCTGTAAAAATCTATCATTGGTGGACTCCTATACTTGACTCAGAATAGTCTAGACATTATACATGTTGTGTGCATGGTTGCTCGATAACAAGCTGATCCAAAAGAGTGTCATGTCACTATTGTAAGTAAAGAGGATATTCAGATACTTGAAAGGAACTGTGGATTATGGTTTGTGGTATCTGAGGGATGATGATTTGATGTTATGTGCTTACATTGATGCTGATTGGGCTTGTGATGTTGATGAATGAAAGAGTACCTCTGGTGGTGCATTCTTTTTGGGTAAGAAATTGTTTCATGGACAAGTAAGATACAAGATTCAGTTTCCTTATCTACTGATGAAGTTGAGTACATTGTTGTTGCTTGTAATTGCACATAGGTAGTTTAGATGAAACAATTTCTAAAAGATATCAAAGTTATCTATGATGATCATACTGTTAGATATTGTGATAATTTTAGTGCTATTAGTATGTCAAAGAATCTGGTGCAACATTAAAAGACTAAACATGCATCAATCAAATATCATTTCTTGAGAGAAAAAGTCAGTGAAGAGGAAGTCAAATTGGAATATGTGTCTATAAAGGAACAAAATGCTAATATTTTTACCAAGCCTTTGGCTATAAATACTATTGGCATATGATGAAGCGGTGTTCATGTATGTTGTCATTGATGTCAATATTTTCTCTAGAAGGATGAAGATCAGAATAAATTGTTATTGATGTTCAAGAAAAAGGAACCAGTATGTATGGAAATTGACAGCGGTAATGAACAACGAGAGTAAAGTGGACTAGTATTGGGTTTCACTAAGTATGTCTACTAGTTGATAATCTTGGGTTATTGGTTTGGATTAAGCAGAGAATCTAAAGATGTGTTGTTCCCTGCAAGATAAAGAATAAAATATCATGTCATGACTGAATGCATTAATGTCCTACGTTGGGAGTGCACGTTTTTCCTATCCTGTAGGTGAAGATCTTGGAATGGGTCATTAATTTGAAGATGCAGAATGATTCATGATCTTAGATCATCTCCTAAAAAGCCTGAACAATGCCAGATGCAGAATATTTTGTGATCTGATTTAGATCATATGCAATGGGTTTGAAAGGTTAGGATTGGACTGCTTGTAAGAAGACGGTCAAGATCGAACTGTCTTTGTAAAACTAAGGTTTAGGGTTTATGATTTTGATTGAGTGATTGTCTATAAGGTCAATGTAGTTAAGATTTTGTATGTGTTGGAAAATGTGTGTGCATGTCTGCTTAATAGGAGATTGGACACTTGCCAAACCTGAGTAAGAGATCTGTAGAGTGTCATTATAGAAGAGAGGAGCTTAAAAGGATCTGCCCTAGCAAGGTGTGCTATCTTCAGATTGGTGTTTTACTAGTTGTTTTCTAACCACTTCAACAGATTGTAAATCCCTTAATTGGGTAAGCTTTAGTAGAATTTTGTTGGAATTCCTTTAGCCAGGTGGCTCAAGTTTATTGAGCTAGTTAAATTCTCTAGCAAGGTAACTCCTAATAGGGTTTCAATCCTTAACCAGATTTTATAGCCATCCCTTAACTGGGTGATCCCTAATAGGATCAGTTGCTAATAGAACTTTATTGTAAAGTCTTTAACCAGACTAGGCTCCTTACAGAGTGGACTTCAAGAGAGTTCAAAACAAGCTTGTGGGTATTCATCACCACCATGGTTTTTCCCATTTGGGTTTCCACATGAAAAAAATCTGTGTGTCATGGGTTGTGTATTTTTCATGTGATGATTGAGCAGTCTTTGTTTAGTTTAATATGCATGCAAAGCTAATGGTGGTGGTATTACTAATGCAACTTATGCATGATCAAGTCAGTAAAATTGCAATCTAGATTTGAGACTTGTTGTATGTTGTTTGAAGTACTTATATTTTACCGGTTTAGCTATCTGAAGTATTTATGTGTTTAACTGGTATGGCCATGGTTAAGTTCAATGGAGAAGACAACTGATCAGCACTGTTTTAATATGGAAAAGGCAAGGAGAAATTTTTGTCTGTACTGATTCACCACCCCACCTTTCAGTACTGATTAGGGTATTAGTTCTTCATCATTATTCATCAATTGGTATCAGAGCAAATCTAGGTCCTCGGTGATTTAAGCTTAACTGCTTGAGGCAAAAGATCCTGTTGTAATGATGAAGAGGGAAGGTCCTAAGTTCAATAGGGATAACTTCAAAATATGGAAGGATAGAATGAAGATTTATATCAAGAGTTTGGGTGCTCAATACTAGATCTATGTTGAGAATGCCTATGTAATCCCCACTGGCACTCTGACCGATGATTAGAATAGAGAGATTTAAGAAAATGGGCAAGTCATGGAAGCCCTTATTAGAAGCTTGTCTGATATTGAGTTCATTGATGTACAAGATAAGGACACTCCTAAGGATGTCTGGGACACACCAGAAACCATTTATGGTGGTGATGAGCATGTCAAGAAGGCTAAGGAAGAGAGCCTTAGAGGATAGTTTGAAGAAATGAGGATGGTTGAAGGAGAGACCATTCAGCAATATGGCATAAGGATCAAGACTATGGTTGGAGATATCAAGAGCACTGGTGGAACAATTGATGATGCCATCATTGTCGATAAAGTGTCGAGAACACTCTTACCGATCTATACAATTAGGGTTGCCGTTATTCAGAAGCTAAGGTCTATCAACAAAACCAAGGTATATTTAGACTCTATTATTGCAAAATCGACTGCATATGAATTGAATAGATGTGATGGAAGTGTTCAAGAGACTGAGTTAGCCTTTAGGGCGTCTACTTCCTCCACATCGACTAGGAAAGGAAAAGAGGTTAGTACTAGTTATGAATCTAGGCCAAATAGAGACATGGACGATGAGGAGATTCTGATGGAGTATGAATCTCTTCTTGCCAAGACACTTCCAAAAGGCACTAGAAAATATAGGGGTAAGTTCCCTTTGAAGTGCTTTTCCTGCAATAAGATAGGACATATAGTTGTTAACTATCCTAACAATGACAATAAGCATAAACCAGAGAGGTTTAGGAAGTATAAAGGAGCAGGGAGAAGAAATTGCCTTGTTGCAGTAAATGAAGGTGCTACTGATGAGGAGTCTGAGGATGAAGAGAATGAGGACATAGTATTTGTAGCTGTCAAGGAGGAGTTGTCTAATCAAAAAGCCCTTGTCTCACATATTGACAACTCTAACAAGTGGATCATTGATAGCGGGTGCTCTCATCACATGACCGGTGACTGGAGAAAGTTTCTTTCACTTGAAGAATATGGTGGTGGTGTTGTCCCATTTGGCAATGATGCACCATGTATGGTGAAAGGAAAAGGATGCATCTCACTGAATGGAAAGAGCAGTGCAAATGATATCTACTGGGTGGAAGGCCTTAGGCATAATCTCCTTAGTGTGGCCCAACTAAACAACAAAGGACTCATGCTAGAATTTAAAGGAGGAGTTTGCAGTATAATTAGGAAGAGTGGTGAGCTTATTCCCACTAGTAAGCAGACTAGAGGAAACCTGTTTCAGCTGAATGCAAAAATCAGTCAGTGCCTGATGGAAAAATTTGATGACAATTGGATATGGCATAGGAGACTTTTCCATGTAAATTTTGACAATATTGTTAAGGCTAGTAAGATCAAGGCAGTAAGAGGATTTCCTTTATTGAACAAACCAGAGAATTCTTTATGTAAAGAATGTCAACTTGGGAAGATGTCTTCCTCAACATTCAAAGGTAAGTCTTTTCAACAGAGAACTTACTTGATCTTGTGCACACCAATCTATGTGGTCTGATGAAAACTAGAAGTATTCAGGGAGATCGGTATTTCATGATTCTTACCGATGACTTCTCAAGAATGATGTGGGTCACATTCTTGAAAGACAAATCTAAGGTATTTGGAAAGTTCAAAGTCTTTAGAGAATTGGTGGAAAAGGAAAGAGGTCAAAGGATAAAATGCCTGAGAACCGATCAAGGAGGCGAATTCACTTCTGACGAATTTAACAAGTACTATGAAGAGAACGACATCAAGAGGCAATTGTCTACCCCTAGGACAGCACAACAGAATGGCATATCATAAAGAAACAACCAGACTATGGTTGAAGTTGCAAGGACTATGCTGATCCAAGGAAATGTTGCTCACACATTTTGGAGAGAAGTAGTGAACACTACAATCTATACCTTGAACTAGGTACTCATCAAGAAAGGTAAAAACAAAACCCCCTATGAGTACTGGATCAGGACGATTCCCACTATGAGTTATTTCAAAGTGTTTGGGAGTAAATGCTATATGAAGAGAGGTGAGTATCTGAGCAAGTTTGATGCCAAGTGTGATGAAGGAATATTCTTGGGATATTCTACTAAGAGCAAATCTCTAAAGTGCTACAACAACAAAACTCAAAAAATTGTTTAGAGCATCAATGTCAGGGTTGATGAATTCCCTGAGGAGCTTGAGGAAACTTGCAACAAGCAAGTAGAAGATGAACTAGGTATAGCTTTCTGGGAACTGGTTAAGAAAGAAACAAGTAAAGACCTCAGTGTTCCCACACCGATAAAAGTTGCAGTTGGTGAAGGAGAAAATGAAGTTGATAATGAAGAAGACAACCAAGCAGAACCTACTACAGTCATCCCAAGATATGTAAGATTACATCATGATCCAAAGTAGATCATAGGAGACAAAGATGTAGGAATACTTACAAGAAGAAGGATGAAAGAAAAATATTGCATGATCTCATAACTTGAGCCTAATACCTCTAGAGAGGCACTTACCAATGAAGACTAGATAAAAGAAATGGAGAGGAGCTGGACAAGATAGAAATGAATGCAACATGATCCTTGGTACCCAGACTGGAACACAAGAATGTAATAGTTACCAAATGGGTCTTCAGGAATAAGATAAATGAAGAAGGAATAGTGGTAAGGAACAAGGTAAGACTTGTATGCATGGGATATGCTTAGGAAGAAGGAGAAGACTATGGAGAAACCTTTGCCCCAGTGACTAGACTGGAAGGTGTTTGAATGCTACTTGCATTTGAAGAATTTAAGGGATTCAAAATATACCAGATGGATGTGAAGTTTGTATTCTTGAATGGAATCCTAGAAGAAGAAGTGTATATTGAGCAACTGGATGGGTTTTCTTTGTCAAAATATAGTAACATGGTGTGTAGATTACACAAAGCCCTATATGGATTGAAACAGGCACCAAGAGCATGGTATGAACATTTACACTCTCATCTTGTGAAGATAGGATTTTAGAGAACAAGTGAGGACAACAACATCTACCTTAAATCTTAAGGTGATTAGATTTTGATCTGTTAAGTATTTGTAGATGACATAATCTTCAGAGGAGATGATGAAATGAGCCATGCATTTGCAGATGAAATGAAGAAAGAGTTTGATATGTCTTTGATTGGAGAGATAAAAATTTTCATTGGTCTACAGCTCTAGCAGATGAAAGAGGGTATCTTCATTACCCAAACCAAGTATGTCAAAGAGGTATTGAAGACCTTTGGCATGAAGGAGAGAAAATAGATTGGTACACCGATGGTGACCAGCTGCAAATTGACAAAAGAAGATGATTTAGCATTAGTAGATGAGAAGGAGTACCGGTCAATGATTGGTAAGTAGCACTATGTGGTGCACAACATATCGGATATTGCTCATGCAATGAGCATTGTGGCCCACTTTTAGAAAAGTCCAAGAGAGTCCCACTCAGTAGCAGTCAAGAGGATTCTTAGGTATCTAAAAGGGATAATTGATTATGGACTATGGCATCCATACAGTGGTGACTTTGATCTCAAAGTATTCATCGATGCAGATTGGGCAAGAAATGTGGACGACTAAAAGAGCACAACTGGTGGAGCATTCTTCCTTGGTGGAAGACTAGTCTCATGGATGAGAAAAAAATAGAGTTGTATTTCCCAGTCTACAGCTAAAGTAGATTATGTGGCAGTGTTTATGAACTACACTCAAGCAATCTAGATGAAGCATGTATTGAATGGCTTCAAGGTGGTCATATATGAACTGGTGACTATATTTTGTGACAACACAAGTGTAATAAATATTTCCAAGAATCTGGTATTGCATGCTAGAACTAAGCACATTGAGCTCAAGTGTCATTTCTTGAGAGAAAAGGTTTAGAATAAAGAGGTTGTATTAGAACATGTTTCCAGTAAGGAACAACTAGCTGACATATTCACTAAGCCCTTACTGAAGACTACATTCACCTATTTGAGAGGTGAGTTCGGGGTTCTGCCCCTTCATGAAGTTAATTAAAGATGTGTGCTCCACATCAATTAGGTACTACAGTGTCAAGATGTAACAAGATTGATGTGCTAAAGGATGCTACTCCATAGGGGGAGCATCATAGTGGAGTTTGGAAGCTTGTGCCTCCACTTTGGCATTGTTGTCAAAGGGGGAGAAGATATCTGATGATGAAGATATATGGCAGAATGCACATTCACCAATCTAGATGGTGGTGATCATTTGAAATTGAATTGGTATATGCTACTGAGCAATGCTACACTAAGTATTGCCATCAATGCCAAAGGGGGCAATTGTTGGCATATGACGAACCGGTGTTCATGTATGTTGTCATTGATGTCAATATTTTCTCTAGAAGGATGATGATCAGTAGAAGTTGTTATTGATGTTGAAGCAAAAGGAACCATATGTATGGAAATCACCAGCGGTAATGAACAACTGGAATAAAGTGGACCGGTATCGGGGTTCACTAAGTATGTCTACTGGTTGATAATCTTGGGTTATGGGTTTGGCTTATGCAGTGCAACTGAAGACGTGTCATGACTTGCAAGATAAAGAATAAAATATCATGACAGACTAAATGCATTAATGTCCTACCTCGAGAGTGCGCATTTTTCCTATTCAGTAGGTGAAGAGTGCAGGATGGGTCATTAATTTGAAGATGTAGAATGATTTGCGATCTGATTTAGATCATCTCCTGAAAAGTTTGAACAATACCAGATGCAGAATATTTTGTGATCTGATTTAGATTGTATGTAATGGGTCTGAAAGGTCAGGATTGGACCGCTTGTAAGCAGACGATCAGGATCGAACCGTCTTTGTAAAACTTAGGTTTAGGGTTTATGCTTTCAACTGAGTGATTGTCTATAAGGTCGATGTAGTTTAGATTTTGTATGTGTTGGCAAATGTGTGTGTGTGTGTCCACTTAATAGGAGATTGGATACTTGCCAAACCTAAGTAAGAGATCTACAGAGGTTGATTGCAGAAGAGAGGAGTTTAAAAGGCTATGCCCTTGCAAAGTTTGCTATCTTCAGATCAATGTTTTACCTGTCATTTTCTAACCACTTCAACAGATTGTAAATCCCTTGACCGGGTAAGATTTAGCAGGCTTTTGTTGTAATTCCTTTAACTAGGTGGCTCAAGTTTATTGAGTTAGTTAAATCCTCTAGCAAGGTAACTCCTAATAGGGTTTCAATCCTTAACTAGATTTTATAGCAATCCCTTAACTGGGTGATCCCTAATAGAATCGGTTCCTAACAAAACTTTATTGTAAAGTCTTTAACCAAACTAGGCTCATAATAGAGTAAACTTCAAGAGAGTTCAAAACAAGCTTGTGGGTATTCATTCCCACCATGGTTTTTCTCATTTGGGTTTCCACGTGAAAAAAATCTATGTCATGGGTTGTGTATTTTTCATGTGATGATTGAGCAATCTTTGTTTAGTTTAATATGCATGCAAAGCTAATGGTGGTGGTATTACTAATGCAAATTATGCATGATCAAGTCAGTAAAATTCCTATCTAGATTTGAGACTTGTTGTATGTTGTTTAAAGTACTTATATTTTACCGGTTTAGTTGTCTGAAGTATTTTTGTGTTTAACCAGCATAGCCATGGTTAAGTTTAGTGGAGAAGGCAACTGGTTAGCATTGTTTTAATATGGAAAAGGTGAGGAGAACTTTTTGTCTGTACTGATTCACCCCCCCTCTCAGTACCAATTAGGGTATTAGTTGTTCATCATTATTCATCAGATACATTTGCCCATTTAAGAGACAAGCTAGGGGTATTCATCCCTCTTGATGAGAACTAGATACATTGAGTTGCATCAATCTGGTGGACTTCACAGTCTTATGTTTTTATCTAGACTGATGAGTTTATGTTTTTCCTCTAGTGGAGTAGTCTATTTATGGTTGGTTATATTTTTAAGGGAGAGAGAAAGATGATTTGTTTATCTAAGGGGGAGGGATTGATTTTTTTAGCTTTGAGGATCTTTGGCATTGCTATCAAAGGGGGAGAGAAGAATGTGAAAAACTGTTTGATCGTAGGGGGAGTCTATTGGAGATGCTTTCTTTCTTTACCTTGATTGTTTTTCACATCCATGTGTTTCCATCAATACCAAAGAGGGAGATTTTTGGACATTGTTGTTGCTAGGATATGTTATTATCATTAATGTCAATAGTTCATATTTATATGATTTATTTCTATGATGATTGTGGATTGGTTTATTGGGATCATGGTTTGGTGTACAGAGTATTTCTAGTATCCTTATATATTTCTGTATTGGTTTTGGTGATTCGGGAAGCTTAATTGATCATATCATATGATCATGTTTGCAGTTTGTTTGTTTTTTATCAGTGCTTTGCAAAGTTTGGTATTTCCTTTGGTATATTACGGTGTGATCAGATCTTGAGTTGAGATTTTGGGAGATTTTTTGGATGTTCATGTGTATCTTCATTTCAGATGGTTCATGATTTGGTGCTCTGCAAGTTATCCTTCTTCGTGATAGTTGTTGTTGTTTGAGTATTCTTAAGTTGTAGATGTTGATTGATGAAGATTTGATAAGTGGTGTTGGTGTAGCTATTACAGATGATTCTAATGTGCTTTCTAGTGTTTCCTAATTTTTTTAATGGTCCACAATTGATCCGTTGTGCAAGTTTTTGGTAATTTTTTTTTGAACCAGTGATGTTCTTTGTGTTATGTGGTTTTCTTGGTGGTGTAGCATGTTGCGGTTGATCATGGCATGCTTTCCAATGGTGATGAGAATTTAGAAATTTTATTTAGGTCCATGTTATATCATGTATATCATTATATGGTCTAGTGGTAAATCTTTGTATCATGTGATGTAATTTTGTAATTGTGAGATGAGGATTTAGTCGACCTTGTTGTCAAGGTTGATGAATTATATAAATAGGTGATATATTCATGTAATTTAGGTGTTGATGTTATGTCTACATTATCAAAGATTGGTATATGTGGTGCTTAAGAGAATCTATCCTTTGGTGTGGTGTATTGAGTTGAGGTGTTGAATGGCAGACAAATATGCTTAACCAGAATTGGTACTAGGCATAAGAAGATGTTATTATTATAGTTCATTCCTTCTGAATTTTAGTTTGAATTTGGCTGTAAGTTAGTGAAACTTCCCTAAGAGTTGTAGCCTTCTTGGTAATTTTATTTTGAGCAGTGAGCTCTAAGAAGTGTGCCTAAATGCTAGTGCATCCCCCATTGTAATTATTTTCACATACTACTACAGAGTACCATCTTATTATGGGTTTTTTCCCACCGTGGTTTTTCTCTTAACTGGGTTTTCCACATCAAAATCTTGGTGTTGTGTGTTGTGCTATCAATTTTCTTATCTTTTTTGTTGTTGTAGTTTATCATATTTGTATTTGTGGTTAAGTTTGTTAATCCAGTGAAAACTGATTCACCCCCCCTCTCAATTTTCCTTCATTTTTGTTGCCAACATCAACTCCCTTCAAATAGATAGACAGGGAAAGAGAAATAGGAATAGATAGATAGATGTAGAGGGGTATATATGGAAGGATGGGAGGAGAAACTAAGGGATATATAGAGAGTGGGTAATTAGAGAGATGGAGGTAGAGAAAGGGAGAGATACATAGAGAGGGAAAGAGAGGATGGACAAAGATAGATTAATCAAGCATAGAGGAAGATATATATTGCTAGATGGAGATATAGAAAGAGAGATTTGGTGGGAGAGATATAGGGATGTAGAATAGATGTAGAAATAGATATGGATAGAAAGTGATAGAGATAGTAGGATAGATGGAGGGGGAGATGAAGTGAATAATAGAGTTAGATATAATGAGATATAGATAAACATGAAGATGGATCTATAGGAATATAGAGATAGAGGGGGCAAGAGTGATTGATAAAGGAGGTGATAGAGACAAATAATAAATAGATATAGGTAGAGGGAGGTAGAGAGAGGCATATGCATAGATAAAAGAGAGACTACTAGAGAGACATATAAATAGAGAGTGATATGGATAGAGTGGTATATGGAGAGATTAGGATAAAAAGAGGGAGATATATGTAGATATAGATATAAACTGGGAAAGATATAGATCTAAGAAGAAAAGGAGAGGTACGTAGATAAGGAAGAGAGAGGAGAGATATAGATAGTAGTGTATGGAAACTTAGGGAGAGATGGATTGAAAGGGGAATAAAAGGAAAGAGGGAGAGAGGGAGATATAGCTAAGTAGAGAGAGAGGTATACAAAGACATTTTCTCCTAACTCAACTTGGGCAAAGGTGTCCATAGGATGAAAGACAACAAGGAAACCTTCGATAATGATTTATGAAAAAAATTATTCTCATTAATATATAGAATCTAAATGTTTCATTATTTACTACTTTAAAATATTTCAATTCTTTTGGGAGCATTTTTTTTTAAAAGGCTTTTTATGCAAAAATTGTGAGTATTTGAAGTTTTAAGAATGAAATATTGCTTTCAAAAGATTGTAGTTAACTCTTACCAGCGTATAATCTAATAAATTACCTTATTCATTTTGTAGGTCTCTGAATCACCTCAAAGAATCAAAATTTTGATAAGAAACACAAAAGCTATGTCCATTTTACTTAAGTATTCTTTTTAGGCTAAACAAAATGGATATCTATTTCGGTTACCTATTTCAAATGGATATCCATTTTAGTTTTCAAAATGGATATTTATTTAAAATGTATATCCATTTTGTAAAACGTTACATCACAACAATGACATTAAGAAATGGATATCTACTAATGACAAATATCCATTACTAATGGATATCCATTTTTGTTTGGCATTTACAAACCAAATATAATGTTTTCTTGACTTATACAAAAAATCAAAGTAGATTTTGGCATCTTTGGAAATGTGAAAAATGCATTTTTTCCAATTGTCATATTTTGGCCTACCATGATGTTGCACATACCCAATAATCCTAAGCTAATCAATGTTAAGGATAAAATAAAAAATACAACTGTAATATAACTTTGAATAGCCAAACCTATCTTGCTTTTGTTTGATTCTTATAGACCTCCCCAAAGTTTTAGGTTATTGTTATTGTTCTTCTTGCAAACTTTAAAATTTATCTCCTCGTCATCATGTTCATTAGGAGCTTGTAGTTCTTATTTCATGAGAGGTAGAAATTGAACTAACTTATTTTTCACCTCTTCTATCTTTGACTGCAACTTAATAGTGGAAGGGTTTAATTATTTGAAAATTACACTTCTACTATAGAGAACCCTTTGGGTCATTGGATCCAAAATCCTATGCATTTATATATCAACACCATAGATGATAAACATGAACTTAACTACCTTATTCTCCAACTTATACATCTTCACACTCAAAACATGAGCACACAAATCACAACCAAACACTCTAAGATATCCAATTGAAGGATTCTTTGTTGACCACACCTATATGGGTATTTTATCAATAACTATTTAGTAGGAGATATATTTATTAGATAGCAGGAAGTGGCTACAACTTTGGACCAATACTTTTGTTTGAGGCCAGGACTACTCAACATACTACTTTCCCTCTCCATAAATGTCTTGTTTATCCTCTTAACAACTTCATGAATTATCGAGGGGTATATAGAGTTATCTTATGCCTCTTCATCCAATGATCTTTATAGAACCTATCAAAGTTAAGAAAAAAATCACCTTCATTATTAGTCCTCAATCACTTAATCTTTATGCTAGTCTAACTTTCAATAAGAGCCTTAAACTCCTTCAATCAACTAAATACATCAACTCTACTTTCAAGAAAATTTAAAATTTCCATCTACTATAATCATCAACAAATTATAAAAAAGTATACATATTTAGAAATTAGAATGTATGAAGTTAATAACCTTGAAGATTTGTGAGAACTAGAGTCAAACTGAACATGATTTTCCTTCACATATATGCAATGTTCACAAGAATAAAACTCATAATTAAAATCATTAAGCCCCTTGATGAGAAAATTATTTTTAGGTTTTTATGACCATTCTCACCAATGTGACTAAGTTTTAGTGTCATAAAATTATATTCTCCATTGGAATTTTGAACTCCAAAGAATTGGCATCCTTAGGTACCAAAAAAGCATGACCATCAAATGAATAAAGAACAATTTTTTTCATAATTTGATCTAACAATGAGGAAAAAGAATCAAAAGGTCTCTTCTTTGAATCAATAGAAGAACTAATACACTAAATAGTACATGCATCTAGCTCATATAAGTTTCCCATCTAAACACCCTTAGTAATAACCATAGCTCATCTAGTAATATTGCATCCTTCTTCTGAGAAAACAACCTACACACCCACGTCATATAATTTACCTAAAGAATTTATATTTTGGTCCAATACTAATATATGTAGAACACCATTGATCCCCTTCACTCTACTATCATGGAATATAATCTTGACTCTTCTATGGCCAACAATCTTGATATGAGAGTCATTATTGAGATGCATATCCTCACTATCACATTTTTTCTATTTTGTAAACTATTCCTTATAAGGGACAATGCAAAAAATATGTACCTGATTCTATCATCTACACATCTTTTGATGCACACATTTCCAAGGTTATGACAAATTATTCACCATCATCTAAGATTATCTATTTGAATTAAAATTAGAGGGGTCCTTCTTGTTTTTCTTCTCCATATATTCTTTATGAAGTAGCTGATTTTTTGCAATTACAATACTTCACCTTAGATTTTCTAGAGGACTTAGATCTCTAACAAGATTTGGATCTATCTCTTTCTTCATTTTGAATTCCTTCCTCTTACATTTCTCTTTCAATCTATGGGTATGTGCAAGATCACGAGGGGCCAAAAAGTGGCGATATTTTGACTAAAGCTCTGATTGATAGGTTGATTGAAAAATATCTATCTTTCAAATGGTATCACATTTTTTGAATCAGAAACATGCATCACATTATATGCTTCATATACTATAGGAGTTAAAAAAAGAAAAATTGAATTTCATAAATTTTTTATCAAATTATGGTGGTCAAACATACTAGTTTTTTATATTTTTAAGAAGTTGTAGTAAAAAAATTATAATTAACTACTTATTTACAAAAATACAAAAAAATATATGTCACATCTAGACATGAGCCTCCTACTTATATCTAAAATATTATAAAAAAATATTTTTATTTGATTGTGATTAGGTTTGTCAGATAGACACCCAATTCTCATCTTTTTTCTGAAATTTTAGTACTACTGCATTGAAATTTCCAATTTTTGTCAAATAGATTTAATTTTTTCAAAAAAAAAACTAGTAGCTTAGAAACTACATTTAATTTCCTATAGATTCTATTCTTACATATTTTTGAAATAATGTTGGTAGCTTATTCAAATTTTTACGTTAAGTTGCCTAACTCTATTTTTTTATTTTCATTGCCACTTAAGGGCCTCTTTGACTCACCATGATCCTACACATACCCCTACTACAAATCACAAGAGACTTCTTATCCAACTCAAAAGTTTTTTTTTGCATTTCTTCATAAAGTAGCAATTCAACGACCTCATCAATCTTGAAATTGGTGGTGGTACTCCTAATGGCCGTTACAAGGTGGTCCTATGATTCTAGAAAATAACATAGTAAGCTTATACAATTACCCTCCTTCATCCTCACACCAATATAGGTCAAGTAGGTAACAAGCATATTGAAAGCATTAAAATGATTAGCTACATATCATCCATCTTCCATTCTTAGGGAAAAGAGATTCTTCCTTAGGAATACATTGTTTACTTGGCCTTTAGCTTGATAAACATCTATAATATTATTTTGTAGGTCTACTAATTCTCGTCTTCATGGATATTTAAGATTAGTATATCACATAAAGAAATTCTAAAAAGACCCTTTTCTTTCCCATCCATTAAGTCATAGTTTATTGGAGTCATGGTTGCTAGTATTGATGCATATATTGTATCTCACAAATATATATCCATAAGCATGTCCTCTATATTCATCTAACACAAAGCAAAGTTAGTGTTGTTAAACTTCCCCACTTCTATTCTTTTGGATATGTTAGCCATATCTCTTGCAACAATATTACAAAATACTTTGCAACAAGAACCCACTTAAATAAAAATTAATCCAAAATAATATCTATCTAAAAATGTGACCAAAATTGGCCAAGATCTAATACCATCTAAAAGGAAGCAAATTATGAAGAAATGCATCCAAAACCAATATAATGGGAGGAGATAGTACAAACTTATCCTTAAAACTTGTTGATAAATATAATGTCAATGCAAATTTCAAAGTGACTCACCCAACGGGTAGCTACAAAACATGCCACTAGTTGGAAAGATCATTATAGAATAATGATATTCCTCTAAATTTTAGTGGGAAGCTCCCTCATATAATAGGAATTAGTTGGAATCATGTACTTTCAACTTGAAAGTACATAAAGGAGAAAACATAAAACTAAAAGAGAATGGATGACAAAAACCCCAATAGTAGACATATGAATACCAAATGAGATTTTATAATTGATAACAATTACACTAAGGGTTTTTGCATACAATACAATGATCATGAAAGAAGGATAAGAAATCTTAATAGATGAAGAGATAGGCTATAACCAATACATCCAAATAAAAACATTAGGAAATGAGTTTATTTTTCACATCAACTACATACATCATTGAACTAAAAACTAATGGATTATACCAATACATAAAGGTATTACGAATTTAATATTGACAAGAGACACTGCATAGCTAGTTAGATATTGTCATCAATGGAAACTCTATTCAAGAGATTCTAACCATAGTTCATAATTTTCTATACCGAAAGTCACTTAGAAGATTTGGTTAAGTCCAGTGATGTTAGAATAGAGCATCTAATAGAGTTCGCTATATTGATCGATATCTCATCTCAGATGAATATTTTGTGTTGCAAAGATATGGGAAGCTTGATAGATGTTTAGAGTACCTTATTCTATGATTTCATCCTTTACTGATAATTAATGTACAAGTTAGTAGATCCGTATATCATTTTTGGGTAGAACAATATGTAGTATAGCCAACTTGTATGTTTGATTGTTGTGCAATTTTGGTAGAGCCAATTTGGTGATTGATTTTGTGTTTAAGGTGGCTAAGATGACTTGTGGGAAGTGTGTGGACAATTCTTCTTGGTTCGCATATGCATCAGAGATCATCTTAAGCTGATAACATTTACACATTTAATTATTTGTTAAATATTCTTGAAGCCTACATGTAAGGGTTGATTCACAATAGTGGTTCCCACCTTTACTCGCGAAGGAAAATCATGGGTGTGATTTTTTATTTTAAGGTGGTTCATACGAACTAGCAGTGTTTGCTCGAACTACGCAGGGGGTTTGAACAAACCCAAACCCAAAATTGGGTTCATTTGAATCCAATAAAATATTTTATTTTAAGGGGTTCGCTCGAATGCCCCCTTTGAGAGAATACCTATTAAAACATTTGTTTTGATGGTTTGTGCTTTCCATTTTCATATGAACATGGGTTCGAACAAACTGTGGGAGAATCGTTTGAACTCCCTTCACTCAAAGGGGTGTTCATTTGAACCCCCTTTCTAGGCATCTCCTCCCCAATCTCTTCAGAATTCTAAGAAATTTTGGCCTTCAAACCTCTGGTTCAAGGCTCAAATGAAATAATCTTGACAACCCAAAAATATAGGATGGTAGTGCTTGAAGCAATCTTTCCAACAACTATAATTTTACTACATTGTGAGTTTATTATGATGTTGTTTTTTAAACTTTGTGAAATAATATTTTTCAAAGAACATGAACTTCTTTGTTCAATGCATTGGGAAAAATAGCAAACTAATTCAAAAAAATTATGAAAAATATCTATCCCCTACATATTGATGTCTTCTTTCTAACAAAAAAAATAATTGAATTTTGATATATATAGAACAAGTTATGTGTTCAAACATCCACCTATGTCTAAATTATAATTAGTCGAACTTCAAAACATAATAAAATGAAAAATATTCAACAAATCACTATCAAACCAACTCCATGCCTTTTATATTGATGTCACAAACCCAAATTTAAAATAATTGATTTTTAATCATTTAAAGAAAAAATTTATACGTTTCAGGAGGCACGTCACTCTTAAAAAATGTTGTTTTCTATAAAAAACTACTTTTTGAGGGAGATGGAAAAATAAAAAATAGTTTTCTCCAAAAAAAATGAAACAAATAGATTTAGAATCTGCAGACAAGATGTTACAAATCACTAATTTACATCATCTTCAAATTCTTAGTGGTTTAAAAGTTATAGGTATCAGAAAGTGAAGATTATTTTAAAAATGTTCATCTTAGTGTCAATGTTGGCAAAAAAGTAGGAACCATTATTGTGAGTTCACCTGACACTAACCTAATTTCCTATTGTGGATGTATAAGAGAAATTGATATGATCATTTTGGATATCAGTGGTTATGCGAGAATTTTTCATGATTTATTATGTGCACTTTCACATGCACAACTCATAGTTTTGTGCTTTGGAATATTGGAGAATAGTGAAATAGAAAAATATCAGACAAAGTGTGAAATTAGTGGACATTGCATGTTTAACTAGATGTTTAACTAGATGGAATTTGTAGATGGTATTCAATAGTTCTTCTCTTGTAATAATTTGTATCTCATTTGTAAGGAAATGATCCTTCCTAGGGTTGTAGCCCTTTTTTGTTTTTGAGCAATGAGCTATAAGCAGTGTGCTTGAATGCATGTGCATTTCATTGTAAAACTTTATAGTTGAGTATACTCATCTTTTGGGTCTCATCCCCACCATGGTTTTCTGCTTAACTGGGTTTCCATGTATAAAAATATTGGTTTTATGGTGTTGTGGATATTTACTTTATGTGTTTGCATCTCTCTTTTGTGGATTTGCATTAAGTGCTTGAAGGATCAACTTAATAAGGTTAAAAATTGAAAAACATTGATTCTCCCCCCCTCCTGTTAGTGTTCCTTAATTCCAACATTTGGTATTAGAGCCTAGTATCTTGGAAGAAGTTTAACATCTTGAGGATGATTTGGGAAGGTGATTTAATGGATTTTGGTAGTCTTCAACATCAGCTTATTGTGGCACTTGAGTATCTTGATCAAGCCCAAGCTGAGGTCCAGCAAATGAAAGTGAATCTTAAGGATGTTGAGAATTTCATTCAGTCATTGAAAGATAAATTGAACAAGTCTAGGAAGAAGATAAAGGAACTCATTGATAAGCTAAAGGAGAAAGAAAGCCAAAGCATGGATGACTCAGCCTTGAAAGAGAAGACAAAAGAATGTGAGAAACTTTCTAGAGATAATACAATATAGAAGAATGAGATGGAATCTATAGTGATGAGGTTGACTAAGAAGATTGAAGGAAGAAAGAAGAATGAAGAAGGTATTAATCAGTCCTTGAAAGATAGATCTGAAGAATTTTGCATACTTAACTATGAGAATGATTAGCTAAAGCTTGAACTACTTCAATCCAAGAACAATGAGCAAGAGCTTGATAGGAAGATTATCATTCTTAGGGATGAACTTGCTACCGCAAATGAGTACAAGGAGAAGTTCAAGATTAGCTCAACTAAGCTTGACGAGTTGCTACAAAACTAGAAGAGTGGAGATGACAAGTGAGGTCTTGGATTTGAGAAAGGTGAAAGCTCCAAATCTGGTCAAGGCAATCCTAAGTCTCAATATTAGAAGAAAAAAGCTAAAAGGTCTCTGATAAGATAAACTAATGCTCAAAAGTTCAATAGGTAATTTTTTTGTTTGCAATAAATTTGGTCATAAAATTGTTTAGTGAAAAAATAGGATGAATCATAATGTTCCATCTTTCTCTGGTCAATGCTTCAGTTATAATATGTACGATTATATATCAAGCGAATGAAGAAGTATGGAAAATAGCTCTTTCAATAGAAGGAATATTAGATTCTATGCATGTGGTAGATTTGGCCATGTTCCTAATTAGTGTAGATCAAGAGGAAATCAAGGCAATTCTAGGCCTAATCAAAGAAACGTTGTGTTCTATAATTGCAATAAATTTGGTCATGTTGCAAAATTTTTTAGAAGCAAGACTATGAATAGGAAGGGTCTGAAAGACAAGAATAAGAATGTGCTAAAAGATGATAAAGGAAAAGTGTTTGTGGAAGAGATCAAAGATCAGATAAAAAAGACATGGGTGAAGAAGAGTGACTTAGATGCCGAAAACGGGTCCGCACCTAATTCTGATACTGCAAATTCCTCTAGGAATTAGTTTAAGGACTTTGGCTTAAGGGGAGTTTTCATGAAAATCCTTTTCTTCCCTACTAAGGGTTGATGCCAAAGATTGGTAGTCTAGTAGTGCAGATCTTTTGAAAGGAGTTTTGGAAGAATATGAGCAAGTTTGAAGATCTGCAAGGAATTTCTTTTGAGCTATCTATGTATGTAGGATATCCAAAAAATTAGGGCAAGCACATTCATTAAACCAAAAGGTTAAGTGTGTGGAAGATAAAAGAGAACTTCTTCCCTCATTTCTCATTTTTCATTCTAAGAGAAGTGTAGAAGCAAGCTCTTCAAAGAGATTTTTGAGTGATCAAAAGCATAAAGGTCATTCAGTGAAGAACCCTAGTTTCGTGAAGAAAGGTAACTATCAGAAAAATTTGTGAATTTGATATCTTTGCAAATGGATACACCTCTAGTTGTTGATATTACGAAGAGGGCTCGACCCAAATTTAAGAAGCAACCTCATAAATCCACAAAAGATGATCATGAAGGAACCTCTTCATCATTTTTGTATGGTGTTCTTCATGTAAAAGACATCAAGGCTTATATGTTAGGGTTCCCACAGATACTGAGAGGGGGGGTGAATTAGTATTTGACCAGTAATGTGATTTTCTTGAAACAAAACATGCAGAACATAAAGTAACAGTATACCGATATGCAAGAATTAATGTGATTAACATAACCAAAAACATCCACATGAAAAAAACACCATAACACAAGATGTTTAATGAGGAAACCCAGTGTAGGAAAAACCTCGGTGGGATTTGTGACCCACAATATTCACTTATTGGCCAATAAGAGAATATTACTTACAATAGGGGCCTGCACATGCAGGAAGGCCAACTACCTAGAGCACACTACTCAATAAGAAGTCACACTGACTTACAATGAGGATTATGCAAATCCAATGATCTGTACTACTTTACAATAGCATCTTCAATGCCAGATTCAGTACCGGTTCTTGCTATGTTCTTTACATATACCCTTGACCTATAATTTGCACATTAGGTCTGCCTAATAATTTTCTTTATGCTTCCTATCCATATCCTACAAATGTCTACAATGATCTCTTTTATATACAAGAGTCATTTTACAATTTGCCAAGTCGGCTTACAATAATAAACAAAATATTACATATCAAAAATCTTGTCGGCCTCTGTGCTGATATACATCTTTTCTTTTGTGCCGGTGCCGGTGCCGATGTAGAGTGGTCTTGTTGATGCTGGTGCACTATCTTGCTTGAATATTGCTTTGCTGGTAGAATGTCTTGCCGGTGCCATAGGATTGCAAGGTTGCCTGTGTAATGCTTAGTCGGTATAGTGTCTTGCCTGTGCCATAGGATTGCAAGGTTTCCTGTGTAATGCTTTGCCGGTATAGTGTCTTGCCGGTGCCATAGGATTGCAAGGTTGCCATCAATGAAAAAACCTTCAATCACACACAATGTCTCATTGGAGTGTCCATATGCCAACAATCTCCCCCTTTGGCATTGATGGCAACACTCATGAGAAATTTCAAAAAGATATCCAAAAATGTGTAGACCAAAAATGTTACCAAAAAATGTGAGAACTCCCCCTGAGCATATGATCCCTGTGTTTTGAATTTTCTCATCCTACTACTTCCCCTTTGGCATCAATGACAAAGGTTAGTAGAGTTTGTAGTTGTACCAGTCCATAACCTCAACCTTGTAGTTGGGTAGTTATTATCTGAAGAAGATCTCCCAAAATTAAGTTTATACCATCCATAAACTTCTTACTAGCTTTTATTGTTGTCTCAGTTCTGTTTACTATACCGGTGAGATACTGCAAGTGCTCTACCGGTGTTTTTCTTCCCTATGTTAATGCCTCTAAGATTTCCTTCCGCAGAGATGCTAAATAGTCCAATCTTGGACTTAGTTTAGATCTCAAAAGTTTTGCCTTATTTATTATTGCCTCTTTCTCTCTTTCCAATTTGAGCAATTCTTTCTCAAAATTTTCTATCTTCTCTTCAAAAACTGATAATGAATCAGGTGAGTTGACAAAATTGTCTGCAAGTTTATTTATCTCATCTTGTGCCTTGCTTATCTTTTTGTCTACATCTACAGTCAAAATGTTTATTTTACATGTATCTTTATACAAGTTTTTGTAGTCTTTTAACAAATTACACAATTCCGGTAGAAGTGTGTCAAACTCCCTGTTACACTTCTTTATTCCTTCCTCAAGGAATTTTTATTTCTCTTTTTCTACAATTTCCTTTATAGATTCTACCTTTGTTTTCTCAAAATTTCCAAAAATATATTTACAAAGTGTATCCACTGTCCTAAAGAATCTTTATTGTCTATATTACAATTAGGAGCTATTGATTTCAAAAATGGGATTGAATCATCTATCTCTTTGTAAGCTTGTGAGCTATAATCAGTTATTTTCTTGATAGATTCAAGTAATACCTTAGTCACATTTGTTGACTTTGATGGTGACCCAACAAACTGAGTACCGATGGAAGTGACCATGCTTGTATTGCCCTCTGGTAGGTCTATTTGTGTCTACATTTCTTTAAGCACTGGTTTTCCTGCTTCAATTCTTACCAGTGGCATCTGTTCTGGAGCCTTTAGCTCTATTGGTTCCTCTGTTTGTGTTCCATATTTCATCTTTTTCTCTGTATCTACTACCGGTTGCTCTGTATTCCCTGTTACTGGAGGCTCTTTGGCTATACCTAATTTATCTGTTGTATCCTTATCTACCACTATGTTGATCTTCTGAGTATCAACATTCACAGTATATAAGACTTCAGGATTAGGATTATTATCCTTTGTATCCATACTCTCAGCTACCGGTTGATCTTCAGTAGTTGTTTTTTTTACTGGTGGAGTATTTAAAGGAGGTGGGGGTAAGTTGTCTCTAATCTTGATACTTGGTGGTCCACCAACTTTACCTTTCCCTTTGTTCTTTTGATATACCTTAATGGGCTTGGGATTCCTATGTTCTTCTTGTTTTTCTTTTTCAACCAAGAATATATCCCAACCATCTTCTATTTCCTCTGAAACCTCTATAACTCTACCTACCATCAGTGAAATTTGCCGGTGTGTAGTGGAAAAAACTATCCGATTGGCCTGAGCTATCAGATCATCAATTTCTTTAGGTGAGTTTACCAGATATACTGCAAGTATTTTTTCTATTTTAATTTTCTTATCCAATTCAATTATTCCTTGCCTTCTGGCCTCAAGTCTTTTGTATAGTTCATCAGGAAATTCATTTAAGACTTGCATCAAAAACTTTTTATACATGTCCATGTGTAATATTACACTCTCCTCAACTTGCCCTTTCTCATCATCCGATAGGGTGTCATAAATTTTTCCTATGTTCTTCAGTTTACCTTCCTCTGTGATTTCATTTAACAAAATTTCTAGAGGTGCCAAGTCAGTTGTGGTCTTTTTCTTTTTCTTAGGGGTCAGCTTCTTTTTAGGTGTGACCTTTCTGATCGAAGATCTCACAGCTTGTTGCTTCTGCCTTGTCCTTCTAGGTGAAGGAGTGGTTGCCAGTGAGGGGTCTCTTTTCCTAACAACTCTTTTGAAAGTTGCTGGCATATCTCCTTCTAAGGAAGTACCTACCGGTTATAGATGAGCTTCAGGTTGTTGGGCTGCCAACTCATCTTCAGTTATGCCGATTTTCTTTAATACATCTTCCTTTATGGCTTTTGCTTGTCTGGATCCTTTTCTCACAAATGCCTCAACCTTTTTCACTCTTTTCTTTGACTGAATTTGACTTTCTATGGTCTCAGCACTACCAAACACTTCTTCTTTAGGTTCATTGGGGGCTTCCAGAAGTGCTTTGGCATAAGTTTCCACTATGTGGTCATCTGTTTCATACCCCATCTCTGTTACCCAGATTGTCCTAGGGATGACTGCTTCCATCCATATTTCATCCTTTTTGATTACATAACATATATCATCCTTGTATTTGTTGACAATTTCCTATGATAGTCTGATTCTTTTGTTCATTCTGACCTTTAGTGCTTGAAAATACTCATTGATATTCTTTTCCTTGTTTTCACCCATGTTGTTGAATAAGTCTGATAATTGTTTTCCTACCAATATGTCAAATCCAAAATCTTTTTTGCCTATACCGGGAACCTGTTTGGTTATATGTAGCATTAGGCATACAAGTAAATTTCCAAATCTAAAAGTTCCTTTCTTATCCTTCTTGATTTTGGCTAAGTTATCAATCAACTCATCTTTTAACCATTCACATACATCAATTTTCACATTTTCTTTTACCATATCATGAGCACTCTTAATGCATAAACTGGAAACTGAGTTAAGTCTATTTGCATGAGTTGCTTTGTACCCTAAAACCATGCTAACAAATCTATCATTTATATTGGTCACATCATTAACACTTAGAGACCTTCTGTTTGATGTTGCACCAGTTAAGTTCATTACTAGGTCATTGGAGACCTTCTTAGTCTTGTCGGCTCTGTTACCGGTGGAAGGTAACCCTGTTACTGCTTTCACAGCTTCCTTTGTAATTTTGTGAACTGAATCAAGCCAAAAGAATGAACCTTTTACCCTGCTTAAAACTATCCTAACCACTTCCTTGGGAAATCCAGGAATGCAGAGGATTTCAGTGAATCCTAGGGTTTCAACAACTTTATGTTTAGGTTTCACATTGCTGGAATTATCACATATAACAATCCTATACATGTTTTTAATTTCTTCATCACCTAATTCCTCTATCTTGCAATGAATATACATTCTAGGATCTTCTTCATAAACAACACCTTTTGGAATTTGGGAAAAAGCACCTGTATTGTCATCTTTCTTAGCTACGTTAGGAACTAGCTGAAATACGGGCCTAGGGCATTTTATAACCTCAACTACTATAGGGTTTGCTATGAATTCAGGTACAAAGGAGGATGCCATGATGATAAATACCTTTTTCTACCTTTGGATGGATTGATTGCTGAAATGCTTTGCCTCTTGCTCGGAATGCCTTAGCTCAGAAATCTTCGCGCTCTCTAAAAGTTTGAATGCTTGGTGAAGTGAAATGGAGCCAAAACCATATTTTATAAAGTCTTTTTTTCTACCTACCACATTAATTGCTTGTTGGTAATGTATTATCTTATCTTTATTTGCCGGCTATGAGTGATTTTCAACTTCTTTTCTCTAACTGAGGGAATAATAGCACATGTGTCATTAGATTGCCAAACCCTCAAGATAATTTTCTTCAATTTGATGAAGAACTTCCTACCAGTGGAGCACTGCTCTATCCTGTCGGTGGAGCATTAGATTGTCCTGCTGGTGGAGCATTTGTTGGTTCTACCGGTGGAGGAGTATTCCCAATATTTAGATCACCTTTTCTTTACCTTTCAAGCTAGTACTTTTGTTGTCTACCGGTGTACCTTTACTTCTACAAAATTTAGCAATATGACCAATCTTGTTACATGCATAACAAGTTACATTATTTTTCTAAATAGCTTTCCCATAACCTATGCCGGTTTGTGTTCTGCATTGATTTGATAAATGTCCAAATCTTCCACAAACATAAAATCTTACATTCATTCTATAGTTTTCAGAGTTATGACCAATTTTGTTGCATTTGGAGCATTGACCGGTGGGAGGATTGATATTCTGATAATTCCTAGATCTAGATTCATTTGCTCTATGACCATATTTATTGTAGTTAAAGCATTTTCCATTGAATTTGTAAGTATTAGAAGGTCTTACTAGTTTGCTGTGATCTTGGGTATTTGCAGTACTGGAGCTTTCTCCAACTTCAAATCCAATTCCAGAAGTGTCACCTTTGGGTTTTTGATTCTTCAATAAGGTACCAAGTTCTTCTGAGCTTTTCTTGAATTTTTCTTTGTGTTGATTTGTAGTTTCCAATTCCCTTTCCAAGATTTCTTTTTGTTTCATTAGTTCATTCAAGTCATTCTAAGTATGCATCAGATATGTCTTCAACATGTCATTCTCATAGCTAAGTCTTGTGTTCTCATTTGGTGCATCAGTTAGTCTTCTAGTCAATTCTTCTTCATTCTTCTTTCTGTCCTCAATCTCTTTGCAAAATATCATAGTCATGTCCTACATTTCATTTTTTGTTGTCATGATCTCTTGTTTCAACTTGCTTATCATATCATTAAGTCATTCCTTTTCATCAATCTCATTTTGCAATTTTTCACAAAGTTCTCTTCTCTTATTTCTTGTAACAGTAAGATTTTCTTGAAGTGCCTGAATAATGTCCTGAGCTGCTTTTAAATCATCTTCTAATTTGATATTTTTCAACTTCTCTGCATCATAGTCAGTAAGAGCTCCTTCATGTTGCTTCATCAGATTTTTCATCTTTCCCAGTGTCAAGATCTTCCTCAAGCTGTTAGGCTTCTGAAAATAGAGGACCAGGCTCTGATACCAATTGTTAGGGTTCCCATAGATATTGAGAGGGGGGTGAATCAGTATCTGACTGGTAATGTGATTTTCTTGAAACAGAACATGTAGAACATAAAGTAACAGTATACCGGTATGCAAGAATTAATGTGATTAACAGAACCAAAAACATCCACATGAAAAGAACACCATAACACAAGATGTTTAATGAGGAAACCCAGTGTCAAAAAAACCTCGGTGGGATTTGTGACCCACAATATTCACTTACTGGCCAATAAGAGAATATTACTTACAATAGTGGCCTGCACATGTAGGAAGGCCAATTGCCTAGAGCACACTACTCAATAAGAAGTCACACTGACTTACAATGAGGATTATGCAAATCCAATGATCTATATTGATTTACAATAGCATCTTCAATGCCAGATTCAGTACCAGTTCTTGCTCTATTCTTTACATATACCCTTGACCTATAATTTGCACATTAGGTCTACCTAATAATTTTCTTTATGCTTCCTATCCATATCCTACAAATGTCTACACTGATCTCTTTTATATACAAGAGTCATTTTACAATTTGCCAAGTCAGCTTACAATAATAAACAAAATATTACATATCAAAAATCCTGTCGGCCTCTGTGCCGGTATACATCTTTTCTTTTGTGCCGGTGCCGATGCCAGTGCTAGTGTAGAGTGGTCTTGCTGATGTCGGTGCACTGTCTTGCTTGAATAATGCTTTGCTGGTAGAATGTCTTGCCGGTGCCATAGGATTGCAAGGTTGCCTATGTAATGCTTTGCCGGTATAGTGTCTTTTCAGTGCCATAGGATTGCAAGGTTGCCTGTGTAGTGCTTTGCCGGTATAGTGTCTTGCCAGTGCCAAAGGATTGCAAGGTTGCCTATGTAATACTTTGCCGGTATAGTGTCTTGCCGATGCCATAGGATTGCAAGGTTGCCATCAATGACAAAACCTTCAATCACACACAATGTCTCATTGGAGTGTCCATATGCCAACATTATATTCATGCAAATATTGAGGAATTGGGAGGATCCTAGATGTTGAATTTATACTCCAGTCAAATTGTGGGAGAGAATCTTAAGGTTAAACTATAGTTCAAGACCCTCGAAGAGAAAAACTTCATACAGATGGTTAGGTTTCCTATGTTTCATGAGAATGAATGGGTACAATATGTTTTGAGTAGAATTTACTATGAATTTATGTGGTTAAACCAACCATACAAGATAAAAAAGGAAATAATTCGAATTGTTACTAGTTTGAATGTTTCTGGTGGTTTACCTGTGCTCTGGTTGGTAAAGAATCAGATGGTCATTGGTGCATCTCGTTCTAAGTTTGATAAATGGGCTATGACTATTAATGACATCATTGAACCTAATGTAAAATTTGCATCTATGGTGGTCAGATACAAAGTTTATCATTCCAGCAAGGAGAATTCATTCTCCGGTACTGCCATATATGTCGCATATCACATGGTGAAGGACAATACAGATTATAATCTATGTGAATTGCTCTAGAACTAGTTGATGGAGAATATGACATCTATCAAAAAGGATAAGAAGAATACATTCAAATTTAGTACATTAATCTTATGCATGTTCTTCTATTTCATGAATGAGATCATCGAAAGAGGTATTGTTCAATGGAGTAATGATGCACCGATAGAAGCGCAAATTAGAAACTTTCTATGTGATGTTGGTGATATGAAAGCTAGGAAAGATGCTTTATGGGGTTACTTCAAAAATTTCCCAAGCATGATGAAAGCTGGGGAAAGAATCCCTAAATCTATTGTAGAGAAATATTAGGGCACCATATGCTTCATGGTTGAAATAGATTAATGTTGTATGGAAGCAGTTGAGCTGAGAACTATCTGGTTCATGCTCATGGGGTATGAATTTGAAGAACAAATCTTGGAGATGAATGTTCAACATTTATTGAGTAAGCTACTGAACACCTCTAAAGAAATATCTGGCACATATGCTGAGAAGGATTTATAGCTTCATAGTCAATTCAAGAAACCGACAATAGTGAGGAAGGTGAGGAAGGAAGTAGAAGCATATGCAAAGAGTATTGGGATTATAGCTAAGGCGATCCATGAGGCAAGGAAAAGAAATATTCCAGATGTAGAAGAGCTAGTCAAGGCTAAGAAGGATAATCTTGAAGCTTCTTTGCAAAGCCAAGATAGACTAGGAGCTCTACACCCTTCGATTCTTAGAAGCCAGCTAGCTCTATGAAATCAAACACTAAATCATCCAAGAGAGAAGGAAAGACGAAGAAGGGTAAGGGAACAATAGTCTTTGTTATTGTTCCTAATGACGAGGAAATAGAATCCGATGAGACAATAAAATAAATAACAAAAAAGGGCACCAAAGTTACAAAAGTCTCTAAGGACAAGGCCTTCGGTGAAGAAAACCCAAACAAGAAGCCCGAGACAGATTCTACCAAATTCGGGATGCCAGTAAGTGAAGTGGAGAAAGCTATCACTATTTAAGGTAATTTGAAACCACTTTCTGAGTTCTATGATAAATTTGATGAAGCCGGTCAATGAACCTTAGAATAGGCCACTATAATTTACTTGAGAAAAAATAGTAAGGCTCTTATCAAAATTATATTAGAAGTTCCCAAAGTCTCTATGATATTTTGGAATGTAGAAGGGATAGGGCTAAGACAGAAGATGAAAGGTTCATAGAGTATGTTCTAGTAAATCTATGTTTGGTGATAGCTATAGAATAAGGTAACATAATACTTAAGGAAGCCAAAAATCAGTTTAGGAGAAAAACTTGAATCAATAAGCTAATTATTGGCAAATCAGAAGAAGTCATCAAAGACACAAAGAAGATCTTAAGATCTGGATTGCTCAAAAGCTCATATGAAGTTGTTCTCGAGAAATATCAGATGCTACTAAGACATCTATTTCAAAAGCTCAAAATATGTAATCCAAATGTAAGAATATCGAGGTAAATGTTCCTTCCATTCTAGAAGAAAGGGAGTAGGATAAATGAGGTAATGAGTCAGTGCAAGTTGATGCAGTTGAGGATACTCCAAATCCTCTAGTTAATACTAATAAGACATCTGTAAAGGATGAAATCCCAACTAATTCAGAAGCAATAAAGGTGGCAGAGGAGATGAAAGTTGAGACCAAGGATCTCATTATGGAAGCAAGAGACATTACAATGGTAGTCAAGGAGCTTTTGGAGAAGGATAAGAAAGAATTGTTTGATACAAACTTCATCCAAGGTCCAATCATCTTTTCTTCTTTATCTCCCATATAGAAGTTACAGTTAGCTTCATTTGCTCAAGCTAAGGCAAGGGAAAATTTCCTGAAGTCTCACTTAGAGGACAATGAGTTAGTGAATCTTGCATCTGGTGCTCTGGAGAAAATCATGCCTACATATATCAAGAACACATATGATTCCCCATCTAGTTAGCTGAAGAGTTATTAATTCAGTAAGTACCCATTTTGAGTCTTTCGAGAATTCAACTAAGATGAAAGTTAGAAATGAATTTTCTGCTAAGAAAATCAATCAGTTAAAGAATATAATTGTTGATGATAGAGTTGTGTTAGACACTTGTGTGAAGAGAATTCAAGATGCATTGTCTAAATGTGGAATTATCTATAAGGCTTGTTTTTCATGATCAAATTTTTCTTAAGGTCTTGAGAAGAAGATCAAGAAGCATGAGAAGAAATTGGAAGGCATCTCCCAGTCCTCTGATCCCTTAACTATCTTGGTGGGTAGCTAGGAAGGTCAATTTGTTGCATTGTTTGACAAGATAAAGGTCTTAATGCATGATAGGGACAAGATTGTGAATAGAGTTGGTGAGGTTTGAATCTTGATTGGTCTGAAGATGGAGACTTTTCTCATTGCTTTGAAGAAAGCACAAGATGCGATGGTGGTCGATGAACTGACATATCTACAATCAACAAAGGTGAAGACATTTCTTTTTAATGGGCACATTTCAATTTTGGAGAGTTTCAAGAATGGTTGGGATAATCACTTGAGATCATTGAAAACCATTTTTGTAGATATCTTTATGTTCATGTAAAGTCTTTATGTATATGTGTTATTGTATATATAGTTTTGGTTTGAATTTTGGCTTTTGGATCCCTACATTTTCCATTGATTCCAAAGGGTGAGTGTAGGAAAGTGAAAAATTGTGTACTCATCTTAGGGGGAGCTCCAAAATTTTGGAATTTTGAGATTTTGAGTTTTGCAGTGTATATATGTTCGTACTAATTCTGACACTTAGTCATTTTTCACTAAGTGTTGCCATAATGCCAAAAGGGGAGATTGTTGTCAAGAGACACTACATAACTAGTCAGATATTGTTACATTGATGGCAAATCCAGTCAACATATTCTATCCACAATTCATAATTTTCCTATATTAGAAGTGACTTTGAATATTTGGTTAAGTTTAGTGAAGTTAGAATAGAGCATCTAATAGAGTTTGGTACATTGATCTATATCTCATATTAGATGAATATTTTGTGTTGCAAAGATATGGGAAGATTGATAGATGTTTATAGTACCTTATTCTGTGATTTTAGCCTTTTATGAAAATTCATGTGCAAGTTAGGAGATCCAGTATATCGTTTTTGGGTAGAACTATGTAGTATGGTCGACTTGTATGTCTAATTGTTGTGTGGATTTGGTGGAGACAATTTTATGATTGTTTTTGTGTTCGAGGTGGCTAATCCAACTTGTGGGAAGAATGTGGACAATTCTCTTTGGTTCGCATATGCATTGGAGATCGGATTCAACCAGCAACATTTTACTTGTTTCATTATTTGTTAAGTATTCTTGAAGCGAACATGTAACTCACCTAATTTCATGTTGCAAATATACAAGCAATTGATATGATTATTTTGGATATCGATGGTTATGCAAGAGTTGTTCATGATTATTTATGCACAGTTACACATGCACAACTCAGAGTTTTGTACTCTAGAATATTGTAGAATGGTGAAATTGAGTAGTATTAGACAAAGTGTGAAATCAATGGACATTGTGCTTAATTGAAACTATACCTAAGTATTTTTAGGGAACTATTTAGTAGTTCAAATTATCTTGCAATTATTTGTAACTCATTTTTAAGGCAATGAGCCTTCCGAGGGTTGTAGTTTTTTTGTTTTTGAGCAGTGAGTTGTAGGCAGTGTGCTGGAATGCATGTGCATTTCATTATAAAACTTTATAGCTGAGTATACTCATCTTGTGGGTCTCATCCCTACCACGGTTTTCCCTTAATGGGGTTTCCACATATAAAAGTATTAGTTTTATGGTGTTGTGGATATTTACTTTATGTGTTTGCATCACTCATTTGTGGATTTGCATTAAGTGCTTGAAGGATCATCTTAATAAGGTTAAAAATTGCAGAAAATTGATTCACCTCCCCTCTCAGTGTTCCTTGCTTCTAACATTTAACATAAAAGAGATTAGTAATTATATCTTTGAAATAATTTTAAGACATATGAACTAAATGCATTCTTCACAATCTCTTTGAAAATATACAAGTTCAAAAACTATTAAGTACAAAGTGTGAACATAAAAGTTATTGTAAAGTTTTTCTAGAAAATTCTCCAAAGTTTACCCTTTGCAAGAATCTATTTAAATTTGAATTAGATTTATATTTAGAGGTTACACCTTATAAATAAACTATAACCACTTCATAACTAGCTCATAAAGACCTAGATAACTACCTTTTACAAACTTAAAAAATCTAAATAAACTTTTCTTTTCAATTAAGTTTTGCCTAATTATGTTTGAAGCCAAGTTTGATTCCTAACTTGTTCTGATTAATAGGAAAAATAGGTTTTAAGGACCCGAAACCTTTAACAAAGGAGATTAAATAGGATCATCAAAGAGAATCCAGACCAAGAAAGAACAACTAACACAATGACTGACAATAAAGCTAGTAAACAGAAAGGACAGCAGAGGACATAAACAACAAAATGAAGAAACCAGAGAAAACATTGCACAATTATAAAGCCTACAGGAGGTTCTCCGCCTTAATCATCAGCTGGTCATAATTGGCCAGAGCTGCTTTAAGTTCATCCAAGTCCTTATTTGGCTTATTCTCCTTCTTTTTTCCACTAGTTCTTGTTCTGGGTCCTTGAAAATATCCTGTTCCTTTAGTATCAGGGTCAATTTCCAGGGTATCTTTCTCCTCCAAATTGCTGATGAGGGTTTTGGTTTTGCCAGCAGAGGCCTTCAAAATGTTTAAGCTTTTCTCTCCGATAATTTTAAGCCATTCCTCAATGTTGCTGACTTTATTGACAATTTCCACCATTGTTTGATCCATAGCATTGGCATTTGCTTTCCTCTCAATCAGGTCTTTCTCAATTTGCTCAAATCTGGGTTTGAAGGAGTCTCTCATATTTTCAGCTCTAGCAATAGTTTTGGTCAAATCCTCCACATAATCTACTATTGACTTCCCTTTGCCAATGCTGATAGTTTCCAAAATCTGAATTTTGCTGATAATTTCTAGAATCTAGATTCTGCTGATAGTTTCCAGAATCTAGATTCTACTGATAGTTTCCAGAAACTGGGTTTTGCTGATAGTTTCCAGAATTTGGAAACTAGTACTGACAATATTAGAAAAGATTGAAGCACTCCTATTAATCTGTTTCATTATTATTTTATCTATTAATAATCTTTGGGGTGCTATTGTATCAATCCTTAAAAATGATTAATCTGACATCCTCTTGGAGGCCCTATTCTCCCTTCTAAGTAATCATTTCATCTTGATTGATAGCCACATTGGCTGCCCAATCAGCAGAACCATTAGCTTCACGGTAAATATGAGATATGAAACTTTTCTCAAAAGTGTTAATGAGGTCTCTAGCAGCCTTTATAGTGTTACTGATAGACCATGAGGGCTTAGAGGTCCCCTTGAGGAATTTAATGATGTTGTTAGAGTCCCCTTCAATCCATAGGTAGGGGCAATTCCATCTTTTTGCAAGGAGAATGCCTTGGAGAGCTACCATTGCTTCTGTCTTGTGGTTTGTTTGGCTTCCTATTGGAACAATAATCATTTCCTTACATATACCTTTATCATCTCTAAGAATAGCTCCACATCCCGCAGGGCCCAGATTACCTTTTGCAACACCCTCAAAATTGACTTTGAGCCAACCATGAGGGGGAGTTTGCCATCTTGCTTCTAATATTTTGTTTTGCTTGGGATCAAAACTGTCAGCATTCTTACAACTCTAGGAACTTAAAATGTGAGATTCCAAAGGGTTGGCCAAAAAGTAGGGGTCCCCAATGATCCCAATGTTCTCCACAATAGCCCATTTTATTTTTTGGAAAACAATATCCTGAGTAAGAGAACTGTCCCTGAAAATATGATTGTTTCTTTCTTTCCATAACCCCCATAGAATGTGAGGGAGAGATAGCTACCACAGGGTTCTCAAAAAGGAGTTAGACCAATGATAATTCCAGGAGTAGAACAAATCACTAATAGTGTTAGGAAACACCCAATCAATGCAAAAAATCTTAAGAAATATTTCCCAGATAGAAGCAAAATAGGAACAGTGGATGGCCAGATGGTCCACAGACTCTTCCTCCTCAAGACATAGAGCACATCTATTAGGGAAAGCAAAACCTCTACCCTTGAGATTATCTAAGGTCAAGATTTTATTTTGAAGAATAGTCCAATATTAAAATTGATTTTAGGGATCAGTCCCTTTATCCAAGCTTTAGACCATAAAGGATTTTCAGAAGGGGCAAGGGAGAGAACACCATACATAGAAGAGATAGTAATATTACCTTTAGGTTCTTATTTTCAAATGAGGGAGTCTTCCTCTTCATTCAACTAGACTAATGAAAGATGGTTTTTAAGCTTAATAAGGTTTGGGTGGATACTTTCAATGTTCTGCCATTTATTACCTATCCAATACCCTTCAACTAAAGGACCAAAAGTTCTAATACAGGAGGAGGCATAAGGGGCCCATTCTAGGATATCAGTCAAAGATTTATCAAAAAGCCAAGGATCTTCCCAGAATTTAATTTTCTTGCCATTGCCAACTTTCCATATAACCCCTTTAGCAATGTTGTCTCTACACTTAGAGGCATGATTCTAGATATGGGACCTGTTCATACTAATATCAAAATTGATAAAAGAGGAAAGAGAAGAGGACAGAAGAGAATACTTACTTCTCCAGATTTTACACCATTCACTATCTGAGTGGAACATTCTACAAACCTATTTAGACAAAAGAGATTCATTTAGGGTTCTGATTCTTCTCAAGCCCAGACCACCTTTACTTTTCGGTCTGCATACCTGATCCCAAGCCACAAGAGACATTCTTTTCTTTTCCTCAACCCCTGGCCAGAGAAAATTTCTTTGAATTTTCTCAATAGCATCAGAATACTTTATTGGAATTCTGAAAAGGCTGAGGGCATAGATAGGTATGCTTTGAAGAGAAGCCTTTAGAAGTTGAAGCTTTCCAGCCTAACTTAAAAGGGTTCCTTTCCATCTAGCTAGCTTTTTATGAAATTTGTCCACTAGAGAGCTCCAAAAATAATCAGGAGGTGCAATGCTCAATGGGAGGCCAAGATAAGTGGCAGGAAGATCAACAATCCAACATTCCAGAATTCTGTTGATTCTATGTTGTCTTCTCTCTAGAGTATTGATGAAAAAAAATTTCTTTTGACCCAATTAATGAGCTGACCAGATGTAGAGGCAAACTTACAAAGAGTTTCCTTCAGGGTTCTAGCTTCTGAGATACTTGATTCCCCCATGACAATGGTATCATCCACAAACTATTGGTGAGAATAGGTATGATTAGCTAAAGAAGGTTGAAGTCCCTTAAAAGATCCTCGCATCACCATGCTTTCCATGTACCTACCAAAACATTCAGCCATAATAATGAAGAGGATAGGGGAAATGGGATCCTCTTGCCTCAATCCTCTTGACGCTTGGAAGAAGGGGGATGGTGATCCATTGACAAGAATAGCAAAAGAGGCTGAGGTAATAAGCTACCTAAAGAGGTCAACACATTTGGAGGAGAAGCCATAAGCCACAAGAACCTTCACAAGAAAAGACCAATCAACCTGGTCATAGGCCTTAGAGAGATCAAGCTTAAGGATGAGACCCTGTTTCTTGCCCCTTACGAGAGAATGAATATTCTCATGGATAGTAATAATGGAGTCAAGAATTTGTCTTCCTGGGACAAAACCATTTTTTTGATGATTAATCAAAGAGGGAAGGATAGTCAGGATTCTGGTAGTAAGAACCTTGGAGATAATCTTATAAAAAGAATTACATAAGCTGATTGGTTTGAACTTCTCCATGGAGTCAACACCTTGGATTTTGGGAATAAGTGCAATGTAAGTGCCATTAATTTCTTTCAAAAGTCTTCTAGCCCCAAAAAATTCCTTGACCCTATTGGAAACATCTTGCCCTACAATGTCCCAGAAATCTTGGAAGAAGAACATGGGGAAGCCATCTGGACTAAGAGCTTTATTACCATCAAAAGAAAAAACAACATTTTTTATTTCCAAGATCGAAGGTATGGAAGAAAGGGAGGCATTCATCTACTCATCAATGAGGCAAGGAATGTTTTGAAGAAAGGAAGATTGAGCATCAACATCCAACCTGTGATCCCTCCTCAGAAGATCCGAGAAGTACCTTTTGGCCTCATTCCTTATCTCTTCCTCCTTAACCAGCTCCCCATTGTCCACTATCAGTTTAGTAATTCTGTTTGTTGCTTTATGTTTGATAGTCTACATATGAAAAAATCTTGTATTCCTATCTCCTTCCTTTAGCCAAGTGCATCTTGATCTCTATTTCCAAAAAGTTTCCTCTTTAGCAATGATTTCATGGTATTTTTTAAGGGTCTCATTTTCTTCAGCAATAGACACAGTAGAGAAACCATCCTTCTGAATTTGGACCTGTATTTTCTTGGGGTCATCCTGGACTTTACCTTTGGCATTAAAAATGTTCCCGAAGCTGGATTTATTCTAGAGTCTTATATTGTCCTTAACACTTTTGAGTTTCTTCACAACTTTGTACATAGCAGTGCCCTCAACTTGGATATTCCACCAATTCTGAATATTATAAGTAATGTTAGGGTGATGAATCCACATTTTTTCAAATCTAAAAGGAAATTTTTTTCTTCTATTAATAGGATCAGCAAAGAGAGTGATGGGAAAATGATTAGACCCAACACGGATGTGAGCAAAGAGGGAGCAGAAATAATGTCTGAACCAGTCATCAGAAATAAGAGCCCTGTCAAGGCAAACTTGGATAAGATCATTGCCAGTTCTCCTATTAGTCCATGTGTAATTGCATCCCTGTATCTCCACATCATTGAGAGCCTGAGTATTTATGAAATCCATAAGGGCCAACCTACTTTCAAACTGAGAGGGGCTTCCACCAAATTTTTCCTCCTCTCTCAAAGGAGTATTAAAGTCTCCCATGACCAACCAACTAAGATTCTTGAAGCTGTCCCTAGTTTCTATAAGTTTTTTCTAGGAGTTTCTAGCTTTCAAGGTGTTGGGTGCATATATGTTGGTGAGGACCCATGTTGTTCCATCTTTTAAATTCTCAAATCTAATGCAAGAGAAATTTTTTTTCTTGAATAAGAACATGTCCTTTGACACTATTGAGATTCCACATAGTAGCTATTCCTCCCGAAGCACCTTTTGAGCTACCACCACTGATACTCCCATTTTTAAAAAACTTTAGAGTTTCAACTTTTTCTCTACTCATTTTGGTCTCTTCAATCAGAAAAACATCAGGTTTACTATCCCTTATCATATTCCTAATAATATCATGTTTATGAGGATTATTAAGTCCCCTAATATTCCAAGAGATAATCTTCATAGTTACTTACCGATTCCTAACTCCTTAAGAGTTTTTTGAGTCCCATCTGCAATGTTCTTACTGGCCTCCTTGTCTCTGACTTTGTGGTTAGAAGGTCAACCTAGGGAAGAGGAAATGTACCCAACATCAACTTGAGCAATTCTGCTGGATTTCCTTAGTTGTGAAGCCGAGGGAGTGGATCCTTTCTTGTTCCTGTATTTTGGTATTTTCCAGTCAACTTCTTTCTCAAGAACCACTTTAGAATTATTGAGGAGTTCATCTTCATTGCCCCATTTAGGGGTCATGGAATCATGTGATGCACTATTCACTATTTTAAAATTTTGATCTGAATCTGAAAGGTTCATACCCAGTATAGCACATTTTTGAGCTTCTTGCATTTCGGTATTGTTCATAAGCGGGGAAGAGTCAGTCTTTTCTTATTGGGAGCCAGTGATCTCCCCTTCCTCAGGTTGTTCCTCTTTATTTTGCATTTCTTTACCAGCAAAAGTGTTAGCAGTTACCACTTCGGCTATATCTTTTGAGGATACAGTCTATTCTTTCAATTCCTCTATTCGGATCTACTCTGTCATGGGGTTGTTAACTTTTGTTGAATCATTCCTCAATACTTCCTGTATAGGAAGGATGGAAGTTGAGGAGACCACTTCCTTATTTTCCCCCAAGGGTTCAAAACAGTTGTTGTCAACAAAGTCTGCTTCCTTATTTTCTGAGTTTTTAACTTGCCAAACCTTTTTTCTGGAACCCTTTTACTTTCACCCAAGGGTTTAGTCTGCTTGAGCTCTACTTTAGGCTTGATAGGACAAGATTTTTCCCAATGGACTACTTTCTTGCAATGAAAGTAGGCAAAGGGAATAGATTCATATTCTATTTGTTGTTTCCATGTCCCCAACTTTGAAACTATATCTATCTATTCTGGCATATCTGCATCATGAGCTATCCCTACACAAAACCTAGCGTGAGTGAGTCTCCTTTTAGATGTTGTGACTGGGTCTATCGAGAGGAGTTCACCAAAGGAACTTGCTATTCCTGAGAAGATACTTTCTGCCCAATATTCAAGAGGTAGGCCTGGTAACTATACCCAAACTAGAACTTGAGCCAAAAGAGAGTCATTCATATTCAAATTCGGATGCCATTTTCGAAGGACCAAGGCTGTCCTTCCTACCATCCAAGGACTACCACATAGTATCCTTAATTTATCTTCTTCACACGAGAAAGTAAAAGAAAGGAGGCCTTTAGGCAATGTTGAGATTTCAACATTACCCTTCAAATCCCATTTCCATTTGACGTAAACCCTAACAACTTCGATGTTTGGACGGGAACCCATAATTTTGCCTACCAAGGAGTTCGACATGCTGTTTATATTATGATCCAGAACCAGATCAGGGATAGTGATAGCGAACTTTCCACAAGTTGGATCAGAAATATTCTTGACAGGAGGTAAAGAGGATTTACCAGATGGTTTTGTTCCAAAAAGGGATGACCATTTTCTAGATTCTTTTCCATTCTCCAAGGGCTCTTCACATGGGCTGGAACCCCCACTAGACCCCTCCCCCAAAAACCCATAACTAGCTTTCTTCTCTGGCAGAGTACCACTAGTCTGCGGAATGTCAACAACCTTCAAAATATCCAGAGGCTTGTCCATCTCTCCCATAGGACCAGCAACTTCATTCTAGCCACTCCCACCATTGGAACCAGAGTTCCCACCTTTCAGAGAATTTGAATTTTGAGTTCTTCTAGTGTCGCTTCCTATTCCTCCCATCTCCATTCCACCGTTTAATTTGTTAGGAATGTTGGAAGATGTTGCCCTTTCAAATTCTTCTTTTCCTAACTTGTTACAATGAGTGACATAACTAAATTTAACAAAAGGAAAGTAGAAACTTGTAGCTTTAAGGAAATCCCTATTCATTGGTCTTGCTAAGGTAATCTTCATCTTCATTTGTTTTACAGTTGACACCTTAAAAATGTTCTTAAGATTGGGCATTTTTTTGTCTAGCCCTCTTTGTGGCATAGTGGGAACATTACCATCCTCTTCATGATGTGATTTCCCTGATCCTCAAGCTCCTAGAGTAATTTGTTGAGCTCTCCACCAACAAAGACAAAACATGGATCTCATCATATAGTACATAAGCTATCATGCATCCATTATTAGGAGGATATTAAACATATATCATCAAGAAAAATATCTAATTCATTCAATCTTTTCCCTCCTAGATGTTGAAGGTGGCATTGATGACTAACATTTGCAATTCTGCCAAACAAAAAAATGTGTAAATAAGTATTTATCTACAATGAATGAAAGAGTTTTCACTACCTTTCTAAGTGCAACTTCAATCTCATCATAATGTAATTTCTCACTACTACCCTTCTTTAGTACATGATAAAAAATGTAGAGAACATTTCTATAATTGAGTTTTGTACATATAAATTATCTCTACCATATTGCTTCCTTGAACCTATGTGTATATTTATATGTATAGATATAAGTTTGGGTATGGTTAGTGAAAATTTATCTATTTTTTATTCCTTAGAACATCATGAGTAATAAGTTATTATATTCTAGTCCTTCTAATCATATGTGTCCACATAGGAGTTGGTTTTCAACTTATAAAACTAGTGATAGGGTAAGTGCACCAAGATGGTGAACAGAAAAGTGGCCACATGCCAAAAAAAACCAAATTCTTCATAACCCATGTGGAATCTAAAAAATTCAAAAATGTGTTAGGCTTGGTAACACCAAGCCTAGCCAAAAACAATTAAAAAAATAAAAAGTTCCTCAAACCCATATGGGTTTTGAGGAATATTATATTTTTTTCGAGCCCATTGGTTTGGCCATATTCAATGCCAAAACCCATGGAATAGTAGCAAAGGAAAACCAAAAACCCATAGAACCCACACAGGTTTGTAATCATTTTGGATTTTTCAAACATTAAGAGCAATTTTCAACAATGGCACCTTGTCGAACAGGTAAGATTTGATTGGTTTGATTATCTTTGTTTGCATTTTAATTGAAGTAGGGTTTTTTAATTGATTTAAGTTTTGTTTTTATTAATTTGATGTCAGATTCTTCAAGAAATCCCCAAAAACAAAATAGACAATAAAGACCTCCTCCTGCACAAGCAACAAGAAAAACCTCAAGACGTTGCTACACAACCACAAAATCCTCAAAATGTTGCTCCTCAACAACCACCACCACCTCAAAACAATCCACATCCTCCATTAGATTGTGTAGATGTCACACAAGAGGATCTCATCAATTGCCCTACACAAAATAGTACCCAAATTTATATATTGGTGAATAGGTTGATGTCCTCTAGGATTGAGCACCACTCAACCCTTACCACAATGCTAGAAACAATGGCCAGTAGTGCAAATGATGTATATAGGGAGGTTATGAAATGGGGTTCATGGAGGGATAGATGTCTAACATTTTATGCAGATGGGTTGTCATATGATCAAGTGAAAAAAAGGGCATACTTAAAGCTGATATATGTGCTCTTTTCACTGATCTCATTACCAGTAACAACCTAGAACTAAATCCTACTTGCTTTTCTATACATTGGTATGTTCATGCTAGGATGGAAGAAGCTTTTTGGAATAGGTGGTATATGGTCTTTGACCAACCACCCTGTAATAATTGGGAGGTGCCTCTATATTTTTTGAGAATGTTGTATTGTGAGTTTATCCTCAGTGAGAAGCCAAATACTTTGACATTTGGTAATTTTAGGGTAGAAGGAGAGGCTCTGTGCAAGATAGACCTAGGGCCCATAGGGTGGTACAACCACAACATAGGAGGCGTACAACTCTTAAACCTTGTAAGGAAAGCACAGTGCAGAAAACAGTCTCCTAACACCAATTCTAAGGGGAATCAAGCAAGTATGTCTTTAAATTCTTTTGTAGAACATTAAGATATACATAGACTAATGAAAAAATAATCACACAGAAAACACAACAGAGAGTTAACACCAAATTTACGTGGGAAAACCCTTACAGGTAAAAAAGCCACCACCAAAGAGAGATCACTTTATTCATAGTTAACATAAGGTTACAATAAAGTTACAAATCCTCTTCACAAGAATTTTCTCTCAAAATCTATGTTCGGATCATAGTCATCACCTATGCAGAACACTCAGGCTTCCAATAGGACTCCACACCATACATCACACAGTAACCTCTCTCACACTTGGTTACATCTTTGGCAACATATATATCAACCATCGATTACAACGTATTGGTTAAGAATAACTATTATGGAGTCCAATGGTCTATAATTTAGTAACATCCATCCACCTAACCAACATTGCATTTTAGTTTCCTCTGGCTACTCTGATTACATCTGTCAAATGCAGTTCACACAATAATTAGTCGCTCCAACTACTAGGAAGTCTAACCGTCAACCATCTTGTATTCACGACTCATCCATTATCCCACATTCATTAGGAAGTCGAGTCTATTCGTATTCATATATATCGACAAGACCATCTTCAGGGTCCAAGTGTTTCACCTTTTGGACTTCAGTTAGAATGCACACCAATAGTCAATGTCTACTCCATCAGCCATCGAAAAGACCACAAATACTTTACTCTGATCTCCCGATGGACCAGTAGATGACTCCTCTAATGTAGTTCCAAAAAGGTCAGCTCCATCGACTCATCGAAATAGCCTTCAACCAAGTAGACCCGATCTCTCGATGACACCACAGCGAATCGATCAGGCCATTGGCATAACCCAACAATGTCACCCTGATCACCAAAGGTGACCTCATCAGATCATTGGCAAGACAACCAAACAGCCATCTCGATCATCTGATCTTCCTTGATCTACTCAATCTCTCTTTTGCCATGGTGTTACTCCCTAGTTTGCCACCTGAGCATGACCTCATCTGCCACTGGACCGATTCCCTTTCTTCTTTTTGTGCTCTACCACATGGCACCCCCTAATTTTCTCTAGAGTCCTTGCCCTGCTACCTTAGCATGGCCTCACTAACCACCTGGAATGAAGCTTTTCTTTGTCGCTGGGTCACGATGGAAATTCTATCGAGCAATTTCCCATTGCGACCTAGTGACCACCGTTGGATCTTCTGTGATTGTCATCTGATCAACTGTGATTTGCTTGGCCTTTAACTCACCATAGCCATATTCTTGCCAAGTCCCACCACTTGTTTTCCATATCATGAGGGATAACATTTTGGGCACCTCACAACCTTGGTACAGTGTCAATCGCTGATAGTCCCAAAATTTTACTCCACTGTTGATCTTCCTTGGATCTACAGTTGAATCTTCTGGATTTACATGACCATTATCTCACCTGGGCTGCTCACTTATGCCACATGTCACTTCTTGATTGGCTTTAGAGTCCCTACCCTGCCACCTTAGCACGACCTCACTAACCGTCAGAATGAATCTCTTCTTTGTCATTGGGTCACGATGGATATTCTAACGAGCAGTTTCCCATCATGACCTAGCAACCATCATTGGATCAACCTTGATCTACTTGACCATTAATCGATCATAGGAAGAAGATTCCAGCATCTTGTCGGCAAGAGTCACACCGATAGTTGTTCCATCGAGATAGGTTACTTCAATCAGCTTGAACACAAGTTAAGTTTATTTGAGGCACATTTCCAACAAATCCATGGTTCATGTCATTGTCCCTATATCATTGAAGGAGTCTATGGAATTATAGACTCTTCAGGAAGCTGCATCATTGACTAATGTCATTGTTTAACATGTCACATAGTTGGTCAGAGCATAGGATATACTAGCACCTATGATACCTCCTTCATCAGTGACACCTCCTTCATCAACAACAACTCCTTCATCAATGTCACCTCATGCATCATTTGGCATGGGTCAACCCATTCAGCATATGTGCCCCACCTTCCAGGGTGTATGTTCTGGTGTAGACATTGACGTGAATGAGGATGGTTTGACATCTCATTCATGTACATGTTGTGGGAGTAGATGTCATGCTTCCATTGTAGAGGATGTGGCCCTCACCGACAACTTGGTCAGTATGTTGCTCCCTCGCTTTCAGACATAAGTGCATTTAATTTTGTTTATGACTTGTTATCAATTAAGTGACTAAATGTTATAAAAAGAAATGAATTTTTATTTTTAGAATAATTTAAAGTGACATAAATAAAATGCATTGCAAGGTGCAACAGGTGGTGGGAGTACACCACATACTTTTCAGTCGACTCCATGATCACGAGTAGTTTCACCATCGAAGGTGAATATTTGTAAATTTGTTGAAAATATAATAATACATTGGTTTCAAAATATATTTTGTTAATTATATGTATCATTACTTTGTGTTTTATAGGGCTTATCAGGGGCTGAGATGTCCCAACTTGATGATATCACTCTTTCACCCATTAACTTCGGCCAAGATAGCTATGCAGTACCATTTACATTTATATAGTTTTGACTTAAGTGATATATTAAATACATGCTCTTTTCCCTTATGTTAATTTTTTCTATTAGTTTACCCTACCTACCTTGAGGACATCTTGTGTGAGAAAGCCATCCTCTAGCACTCTGAGGTAGAAAAAGATATCCTCCCGGACATCCAAACGATGGAAGGTAATTCAGTATAATTTAAATTCATTTGTTGAAATGTATTATGATTAAACATGTATATGTAGATATTGATAAATTTACTTAATTTATTTGTTCTATATACAAAAACATATGGGGTTTATGGAATTAATGAATGAACCTGATGCCGATGAGGTTCAGCAGAGGGAGGAGGTGATATATTCATATTCACTTTGGATTTCTTTCTTGCTTGTTTGAAATAACTAAATCCTTTTATGTCCAAATCATATGTTATCATTTTTCATGCAAGAAATGTTAATAGTTGCATCAGATTCAACTAGGCCTCCTAAGGTTACAGGAGAACTATACGAGGCTTCGGTGTGCATTTGTTCTACATATGTTAAAAAAAATTGTTCTATCTAGTTTGTCAAAAACTTTGGGTTATTAACTTGTATAATTGTCTTTAACCTATTATAGCCCCCTTCCAAACTTCCTATTGATGTTCTACCATTCAATTTCATTAGAAGTCCTACATGTATGTTAGTGCCCCCTACAATTTTTCCTTTTTGAATGTTCATACTCATGGGTTGCCTTTTGTGCCTTTTTCTTTTGTCAGGTTGTTTGTTTTCCTTCATACTTGAACCATTGAACTCTTTCTAAAAATTTCAATAGGTTCAAGTTTCAAAGCATGTTTATGAAGAAAGCCATTTGTGGTCTTTGTTGTCATGTGAGCAAGTGTGCTTTGTTTTACATCTTGAAATTTTGAACCCATGAACTTTTGTCAAATGGTTCAAAGTTCAAAATGTCTTTTGTGAGTCGCAATAATGTATCGTTGTTTAACAAGCATGGGTCCATATGTTTTAAGTTGATTTGCGGTCTTGAAACTTGAACCAAATCTCAAGCAGTTCAAAGGGTTTCAGGTTCTTGTTTAATAGACCTTGTTGTTGCTCGTTCCTGGTATTGTTGTGTGTGCCGCTCACTTACTATTATATTTCTTAAATGAACTTGAATGGTTGAACTTTTTGTCAAATGGTTCAAGGTTCATGAGTTCATTTCAAAACTAACTCTAAGGCTTTTTGGATGAAAATGAAAGTGGTGTGACAAGAAGGAATATTCTCTTTTCAATAGTTTAAAATTCTAAGTATGGAAAGTAATCATGAGTGCATCGGACTACTTGTGCAGAAGTGATGGATAATTAAGAAGGTGTCATATTTTGGTCATTTCACCATTACTTCACACGCTTGGGTAAATCATGATGAAGCGTGTATGGCTTTATAGAGATTTTCTCATCTGATTGAAGGAAATGTATGAATTTATTTCCATAGTTGAGAAGGTTGCAGCTGCCATACTTGAGCAAATTGGAGGCACCGAAGGTAAAACCAACTCTGATTTCTTGAGGAATTTCTAGTTTTCATGGTGGTAATGGGTAAGTTCAGATGATTCTTCCTAAGATGTGTTTCTTTAAGTTCTGAAGATTTATCATTATAGAAAGAAAAATCTCTAAATTGTTGGAGTAGGATTCTACCTCATTTTAGAATTTCTTGGTTAGAAGTATAGATAGGTAGCATGAGGCCAATACTGTCGAAGCCTGGTCAGACCTCATGTCTAGTGAGTATTTTACTAGAGCTAGAAGAAAGCTCCTTGGTTCATGTAAATTTAGGTTTCCTAGAAAGAGCCAAGAACCCTCAAACCAGTTCATTGATGGAGAAAATAGTGAAAGGCGGTCTTGTGGAAGCTGCTGCATTACCACTTGTTGCACCATGTTCAGATTTAGTGATGGCTTTCATGAACCGATATGACACATAGAACAAGTGCATCATAACTAGTAATGGTGAGTTATTGGTCAATATCAATAGAGAAACAGTAATGGCGACAATGGGAATTCCACACAAGGATGAATATGACGACTGGACTATTGGGAACTCGTATGCCTACTTCTCGGGAAAGAAGAATAAGTACAAGAGTGTGGTTGCTAGGAATTGGCTCCTAAAAGTTCAAAAAGGAGGGTCACAGCTACCAAAACCCCTGACTAGAGAGCACTTCATCACAAAAGTGCGAGATATTGTGATACTTCTGAACAAGGTGAAGGGAAACTCACATTCTTTCTATTGGGAAGATTGGATGTAATTTTTCATCCAACTAGTGTTATCTGGTCACAGTTATCTCAATTGGTCTTAGGTAATTATAGAGAGACTTCATGAAGGGTTTAGTAATTTTGTGGGAATGACAAGTTTTTATATGTCTTCTTATATTTTCTACATACTAGTTTGTACAAGGGATTGGCCTGGTCTACCTAATGAACCTTGGGTAGATGGGATGAGGGTGTATAATTTTTATCCCCTATTACAACAGCAGAGACACATTGAGCAGATTGATAGATGGAATTTAGTCTTCATGGGAAGACTTGTTTCTGAGCTTTAAGGGAATGTGAACAAGAGGATTTCTATTGAAGAAATGGAATTTGTGAGCATATATGGTAGCTTCTTTTTTCAAATTCCCAGGTTTACTTATCTACAGGTAGGTGGTTTTGAGGGCCAACCATTCAAGCTGCCTAGGTATGCTTTTGATAGTTATGTTCTTATAGAGGTAAGCAGGCAACTAGCCTATATTGATAAAAGATTGGGAAAAAAGGGCGAGTCTAGAGTTGTATTCCTTGTTGAACTCAGATACTATAGCTGCAAATCTATATCAGACACCCTGAACTTGGAACTAGAATTCAAAAGGATGAACCTGCAACCATATGTGGCAAGGTGAAAGTTTGACAGTAGGGGTTGTGCAATGGAAAACATAAATGTAGATAGTCATTTTTGTCATGAACCTCAGTTAGAGGATTACTAGGAGAACTGTAGTGCCAAGTATGAGGTAAGGAAGAGACTGTGGTCCAGGTTCACTTTGCAGCAAATAACTACCATGAGGCTTCCAATTAATATATCTAGAGTATCAGAAGATATAGGGGAGGATGTTTTAGATCTTGAGTTTGACATAGAGGTTCAAGGAAAACTGATTCCAAAAATTGATTGGAACAAAAAGGAGGATGACAGTATCCAAGCTAGAATCTTCAACATTGTGAGGAAAATAGAAAGATGGTTGAGAAACCAATAGTTTAAGGAGGGACCTCAAATGTCCTCGCATGAACTAAGAATTGATTCACACATTCTGACTCAATCTCTCATTTCTTCCACTAACAAAATTGTTAATGTTGCAAGTGTTTCAAGACCTATTATTGAGAAAATCCAGCCAAGGAGATCAAAGAGGTCACCATTAGGTCTCACAAGTGCTTGGGTAACTCACTCCAAGAGCAAGAAGAAGAGTAAGGAGCCCATATCGAAATTGATTGTTGTAGACCTAGACCCTAGTGAAGAGGTTCAAGAGACAATGGATTCACAGAATCTGGATGAACCTAAAATGCAGAAAATGGACACAAGAAAGGAAGAAGAAAGCCAATAGGACCCCATGAACACCATGGTTACTATCACTTCACCCGATATACAGACAGTGTTAGGTACCGAAGACAACTAAGAGGGGGGGGGTGAATAAGTTGTCAAATAAATTCAAACCAAAAATAGCTTAACCAGCTTAATGCTTAATACTGGTAAATTAGTTTAATATGCCGGTAGATAGTTTTAATAGTTAATTTCTATACTAGTAAGGATTAGTGAATGAAACATAAAAACAAAGTCATCCACAACACATAACACCAATATTTATATGTGGAAACCGTGTAAGGGGAAAAACCATGGTGGGTACCCACAATCAAATGATACTATTGCAGATAGTAAGTGTACATAAATGGGGTCTACACATGCAAAAAGGCCAACCGCCAAGAGCTCACTACTCAATCACAAAATGGGAGTCACACTGACTACAGTTGGATGGTTAAATCCAATAAGAATATACTACACAAAATAGCATCTTCATATGCTGGATTCAGTACCGGTATAGTTCTGATTGTCTTCACAAAAACCCTCCTTGAATCTTCAAATGATGTTTGCATGTATAGCTCTACTTATTCTCACATATACCTTCACACAATCCTTTTTTCGCATTCCACATCTAATATTACAAATAAGATCTTACATTTATACCATAAGCTAAGACCAATTTAGTAGGTCGACTCTACAAGATATTACAATAAAAATATTTTACAAACAATACAATATCTGATGCAATAACTGATTAAACATGTTGGCTTGATGCATTTACAATAATAATTAAACATCTCCATAGCGTGCCATGCTGATCTGGAAAAGATAAACCTATTGGTGTAACCCTGGACCTATTTGCCGATAACAACAGATATGCAAATATGAATATACCTATAAAAAAACTCCAGGACAAGATGTCCCAACGATGTCTTTGACATAACCATGTGTTTTCCATATCATTCCAAGTGTCGGTGATCATTATATCTTTTTGATGTACCAGATACCAGTGACTGTGCATGAGTCACTTGCTTGCCGGTGAATGTTGCTGATTCTCCAAAGTGCTAGAGTTGATAAGAGTTTAGTAGGTGTTGACATCAATGACAAAACCATTCCAAAATACCAAAAATCTCCCCCTTTGGCATTGATGGCAATACAAGATGGAAAAACCATCAAAGTGCCAAAACAGAAATGCCAAATACCAAAAACCAACAATCTCCAAAAAAGATCATAACCAGAAATCAAAATACAGATATAGAGAGTAATGATCTCTCCCAAACAACAATTTCTCCCCCTAGGAGCAACATGTGTTTTTCAAAGTTTTTCCATACCAATCTCTCCCCCTTTAACATCAAATGCCAAAGTTACAATAAAAACCAAGTTCATATACAAAATACCAATTGATTCAATATACCAACTACTCCCCCTGAGAAGTAGCTTCCCATCAAAGATTGGAATAAAAGATTTCTCTATTAATTCTACCGGTTGATGATAATCATCAATTGTCTAAGTCTCTACTAGTGGTGGTATGACTCCAAGCTAATCTCTAAGATATTCAAAAGTCTCCTTAGGCAAAGGTTTAGTGAAAATACATGCAATCTGTTCTTTAGTATTCACATAAACCAGTTTTATCTCCTTTGCTTCAACATTTTCCCTTAGAAAATTTAGTTTGATAGAAACATGTTTGGTTTTAGAATGTAATACCAGATTCTTAGATATATCAATTGCTGTAGTGTTATCACAATAGATAGTAATAGGTTCCTTGCATTTTACCTTCATGTCTTTCAACATTTCCTTAAGCCATAGTACCTGTGTAGAGCTAGTTGCTGCTGCAACATATTCTGATTCTACTATTGATAAAGATGTACAACTTTGTTTCTTACTCAATTAGGAGACTAATCTATTTCCAAGAAAGAATGCTCCACTAGTGCTTCTTTTTCTATCATCCACATCTCTTGCCCAATTTGCATCTATGTATGCACATAATTCAAAGTTTTCATCTCTGGGGTACCATAATCCAAGATTTATAATGACTTGTAAGTACCAGAAAAACCTTTTTACTGTTGATTCATGATTTTCTCGAGGATTACTTTGAAATCTTGAAACAATACATATTGCATTCATAATATCAGGTCTGGTTTGTGTTAGATATAGTAAACCTCCTATCATAGATTTCTATCTAGTCAAATTAATAGGTGTAGATTCATCCCTTTGTGATAATTTGTCATTTGTTGTCATAGGTGTGCTTACCGGTTTAGAGTTCTCCATCCCAAATTTCTTTAGTAACTCTTTTAAGTACTTGGATTGACTCAAGAATATACCTTTATCAGTCTATGAAATCTGCAATCCTAAAAAGAATTTTATTTCTCCAATCATAGACATTTCAAATTCTTGCTGCATTTTAATAGAAAATTCTTTACGTAATCCATCTTCTCCTCCAAAGATTATATCATCAACAAATACATCTATAACCAAGATGTCATCATTAGTTATTTTATAATAAAAATTGTTGTCTGTATTTCCTTTAGTAAAACCAATCTTTAAAAGATACTTATCCAATCTTGCATACCAAGCTCTTGGAGCTTGTTTTAATCCATACAAAGCTTTTCTTAACCTGCAAACCATATCATTGTCATCTGTCAAAGAAAATCCATCAGGTTGTTCAATGTATACTTCCTCTTCAAGATCTCCATTTAAAAATGCACATTTAATATCCATTTGATAAACTTTGTAGTTCTTGTGTGCTACAAAAGCCAAAAATAATTTGACTGCCTCAATTCTAGCTACCGGTGCAAAGGTTTCATTTTAATCAACTCCTTCCTTCTGAGAATATCCCTTACACACTAGTCTTGCTTTAATTTTGACAACCTTACCATCTTCATTAAGTTTGTTTCTAAACACCCATTTGGTTCCAATTACATTTCTATCTTTCGGCCGGGGAACTAATGTCCAAGTGTTCTTTTTCTCAATTTGTTCTAATTCTTCTTCCATAGCTTTAATCCAAAATTTATTTTCACATGCCTCATTAATAGATGATGGTTCAATTTGAGAAATAAGACACACCTCTTAATTTGCCAATCTTCCTCTTGTCATAACTCCTTTAAACATATTTCCAATTATCTTATCTTTAGAATGATTCAATCTTACATATCAGGGTGTCTTTGTTTGTTGTTGTTCCTCAATTACTATGGAATCCTCAGATGATACCGGGTTAACTGGATCTTCATTCTGTATCGCTGGATTTAGTGTAGGTTCATTTGTCAAAATTTTTGTTGCCGGTTCAGAGTCTATATACCTTGAAGTTCCTCTAAATTGTTCATCAATCTTTACATTTGTACTTTCAACAATTTTCTGCAATCTTTTGTTAAAACATCTATATGCCTTGCTCTTAGATGAATAACCAAGAAATATTCCTTCATCACTTCTAGGATTAAATTTTCCAATATACTCATCTCTTTTGATATAACATTTACTTCCAAAAATTCTGAAATACTTAAGAGTAGGAGTATTACCAAACCATAGTTCATGAGGGGTCTTACCGGTTTCACCTTTGATGTGAACTTTGTTGAATGTATAGACTGTTGTATTGACTACTTCTCTCCAATATACATGTGGTAGGTTTTCTTCTGATAACATACTTCTTGCTGCATCCAAGATAGTTTTGTTTTTCCTTTCAGCAACTCCATTCTACTGTGGTGTTCGAGGTACTGATAGCTATCTTTTGATTCCACTCACTTCACAGAATGTATTAAATTCCTTAGATGTAAATGCTCCTCCTTGATTTGATCTTAAACATTTGATTTTCTTACTGGTTTCATTTTCAACCATTTCTTTGAATAGTTTGAACTTCCCAAGTGCTTCTGATTTTTCTCTAAGAAAAGTAACCCAACACATTCTAGAATAGTCATCAGTGATTAGCATGAAATATCTATCACCTTGTAAGATTTTAGTTCTAGCTACACCACATAAATTAGTGTGAATCAAATTAAGAGCATTATTTGATTTTTTTGGAATACTTTTGAAACTAGCTCTAACTTGTTTTCCAAATTGACATTCCTTACATACTGTATTCTAAGGTTTGACAATTTTAGGTAAATCTCTAATTGCCTTAGTAGTACTAATCTTCACCATGCAATCAAAATTTACATGACAGAGTCTCTTATGCCATAGCCAACTTTCATCTATATGTGCAATTAAGCATGTCTTTTCACTGTTATACAAATGAAAGATGTTACCTCTAGTCTGATTACTGCTTGCAATTTCCAAACCAATTCTATTCATGATTTTGCATTTTCCATTTTTGAATTGTAACTGAAATCCTTTCTCAACTAATTGACCAACACTCAAAAGATTATGCTTTAATCTTTCAACATAGTAGACATTGTCAGTGTTATGCTTACCATCAAGAGATATTGCACCCTTACCTTTGATTGAACAAACTTTGTCATCTCCAAATCTCACTAAGCCTCCATTGTATTCTTGAAAGTTCAAGAATTTACCTTTTTCTCTTGTCATATGATGTGAGCATCCTGAATCAATGATCCATTCATCCTTTACTTCAACTTTATTTGCCAAGGCCTGTACTACCAGTTGAGTAGTAGGTGCCGGTTGATCTTCTATTATAGAAACAAAAACCCATCCATTGTCTACTGGATCCTCATCAGAATCATCAGTCACACCTTCATCAACAATGTAACAAGATTTGTCTTTATTCTTCTTAAATCTGTACCTCTGATATTCAGGGTTAGGCTTGTATGTTCTTCTAGCTTCTTCTCTTAGTCTAGCATGTCTATCAGGGCATCTTGAAGCCATATGACCAATCTTATTGTAGTTAAAACATTTAAAGTGTGATTTACCTTCATACTTACTTCCAACTGGACCTTTAGGCATTTTTCTTGCAAATAGTGCTTCAAGTTCTTCAAGTTCTTTATTTTCTTTCCTGCTTTCTTCAAGTTATTTTGCATAAAAGGCTTTCCAATAAAATTTATCAAATGATGGAGTAGATGATGTTGATGCTTTAAAGGCCAAATCTATCTTTATAGTAGCAACAGGACCAAATTCTTCAATTTCAAAAGTTGAAAGTTTCCCAATCAATGTATCCCTAGTAACTGATGTATTAGGCATTATTCTTAACTCATTTATTGCAATGACTTTCATTTTATATGCCGGTGGGAATCGTCTTAAAAATTTTGAAATAATTTTATCTTCACTGAAGGTTCCTCCACAACATTTAATACCCAAAACAATTTCATTTACTCTTTCTATAAAAGTAGAAATCCTTTCATCTTCTTCCATTTTCAGATGTTGATACATGACCCAGAAGCTTTCAAGTTTTGCAATTTTGACTATGGAATCTCCTTCATTCAGTGTTTCCAAATGATCCCAAATAGCTTAAGCAGTAGACCTATCTGATAGTTCCATGATTTGTTGATATGATAATGTTCTCAAAAGTGCTTCTCTTGCTTTGCAATCATTTTCCTCATCTTTAGTCAAGTTAGCTGGACTAGGCTGACCTTGTACAATAGCAGTATAACCATTCTTTGTAACATCCCAGATGTCTTTTCCAATGCAATTTAGATGTGTCTCCATTCTGATCTTCCATATGCCATAGTTGGTTCCATCAAGTTTAGGACTGTCCTTCCTAAAATAATTAGTAGACATTAGATCTCCTCAAGCTGTTAAACTTCTACAAAAGAGGACTAAGCTCTGATACCAATTGTTAGGTCCTGGAGACAACTGAGCGGGGCGGGGGCGGGGGGGCATTGAATCAGTTGTCAAATAAATTTAAACCAAAAACAACTTAACCAACTTAATTCTTAATATCAGTAAACCATTTTAATATGTTGGTAGATAGTTTTAGTAATTAATTGCTTTACCAGTAAGGATTAGTGAATGAAACATAAACACAAAGTCATGCACAACACATAACACCAATATTTGTACGTGGAAACCCTGTAAGGGGAAAAACCACAGTGGGAAGCCTTACCCACAATCAGATGATACTACTACAGATAGTAAGTGTACATAAATGGGGTCTGCACATGCAGAAAGGCAAACCGCCTAGAGCTCACTTCTCAATCACAAAATGGGAGTCACACTGACTATAGTTGGATGGTTAAATCCAATAAGAATGTACTACACAAAATAGCATCTTCATATGCTGGATTCAGTACCAGTGTAGTTTTGATTGTCTTCACAAAAACCCTCTTTCAATCTTCAAATGATGTCTACGTGTATAGCTCTACTTATTCTCGCATATACCTTCACACAATCCTTTTTTGCATTCCACATCTGATCTTACAAATAAGATCTTACATTTATACCATAACCTAAGACCAATTTAGTAGGTCAGCTCTACAAGATATTACAATAAAAATATTTTACAAACAATACAATGTCCGATGCAATAACTGATTCAACATGTCGCCTTAATGCATTTACAATAATAATTAATCATCTCCATAGCGTGCCATGCTGATCTGGAAAAGATAAACATGCTGGTGTAACACTAGACCTATTTGCCAGTAACAAAAAATATGCAAATATGAATATACCTATAAACAAAACTCCAGGACAAGATGTCCAAATGATGTCTTTGACATAACCATGTGTTTTCCATATCATTCCAAGTGTCAGTGATCATTATATCTTGCCGGTGTACCAGATACCAGTGACTGTGCATGAGTCACTTGCTTGCTGGTGAATGTTGCTGATTCTCCAAAGTGCCAGAGTTGATAAGAGTTTAGTAGGTGTTGACATCAATGACAAAACCATACCAAAATACCAACAGACAACTCCTCCACCTAAGGAACCTAAGGGCACACCACAATGGTTGGAAGCTATTGATTGAAAGAAATGGAGTGTAGTGCCGATTACAATCCCTATGGAAGACATGGTCAGCCGATGTTTAGGAAAGGCATCAAAGTCGAAGAAACTCAAGACATAGACAATGCTTGAAGTGGATGAAGCAATAGGTCATTGGATGACTGAGATAGCCGAACCAATTCTAGGGAAGGATGCATATAAAGCTACTAAGGAACATTTTACTGTTGAAAAGATAGATTTGGGAGTTGTTTCACGTGCTGTGGATGTTAAGTATGTGGAATCATCCACAAAATGAATAATTTCAAGAACATGGAAGGATGAAAAGGATAAAAGAGAATTGAAACAAGCTATTACTCTGATGGTTGAGGATATCAATGTCATCCATAGTCCAAATCCCCAACCTTTGTCACAAATACCAGTATCATTTGATCCCAAATCTTTGGCCAATCAGAAGATGTTGGACCAGGTTCAAAGGAACAAAGTAGTTACATAAATCTTCAATAAATGGCTGGATCATATTATGCAATAGGGATCAGATTATATTGTTAATCTAGTAAAAGTTTACAAATATGCCGAAACTATCGTCAAGGAATTAGAGCTAGAAACGGTGGCTTGGGAGAAAGAAAGAATCAAATGGGTGGCAATCCTTATGCAAATAAATGATATATAGAAATACGGGGTAATGAAGCTCTTGGCCAAAAAAATAGTAGAAAGTCTGAATGATAATGTATTGTATGTATCAAGGAAGAACGTGGAGTGGCACAACTCAATCATTAAACAAGGTCATGAAGAATCCACCAAATTGCTTAGAGGATTGACAGATTTGATCAATACAATACAAAAGGATATCAAGTGCATTGACATTCAGCTCATGAAAGATGGTGCCAAGACAATTGAGGTAGTTGAGCATATGACCAAGATTTTTCAGGAAAGAATCCAATCCATTAAGATGACAAAATCTTTAACCACGGTTGACTTCTCAAAGGTGGTAAGGATTGAATCAATGCTCATAGTTTGTTCTGATCATTTGGAGGTACATAAGGAAAAAGTGTCACAAGTGAATATGGATAAGGAGGTGTGGAAGCAAAGGATTTATCACATTGGCCTTCCTTATTTCCAAGTCATCTTGAACTTCTCGGAGACACACCTGGAATGGCGTGGTTCTGCGGCAAAGCAAGATAGATCCACAACCTCTTATGCCATCGTGGAAGTATAGTTAATCCAAGAATGAGGTGTTAGCCTTGTAGTGGCTGTTGATTTAGTTTTCTTTCCTATTTTAGTAAATGCTTTCTTTAACTTCGGTTAAAGTAAAATGTAATTTTGATATGTAAAAACTATGAGCCTGGAGGCTATTTAAGCTGAAAATCTTGTCTTTGTAAGGGTTCCAAAAACTATGATTTTTAGGAGCAGCAAATAATATTTTGGTTCTCATATGAATTGTATGAAAATACAATGGCTGATTATCAATGAATGGCTATGTTATGCAATCTTTGAATCTATGTGTTTGGAGATTAATAATTTTTCTTGAGAAAATTGTTATGGGCATCATATAATTTTGTGATCTATTATCTCTGTATTTTCCCCAATTCATGATTATCATTAGTTGTTAGAAGACTCATATGTATTGATTTGCTTGATCTGCTTGCCCTGTGAGGCACAAGAGAGTATCAATCGACCATCAGTATTGATGAGCCTTTGCTATGCTTTGAATTTATACCATGAACATGTTTGTAAATCAAAGTCTGTGAACTCTCTTTAAAATATTCTTTCAGAAATTTTTCTATGTTTATAGTTTTGAAGGCATTTATTTGTGTTGATGAATAAATGCTGAAGCCTTTCAATGCTTTCTGGTAAAAAGTATTATCATATCATTTGTGTACTAAATTCATTGCAAATCATACGAGGAGCTGCCCTCTAATGCAGAGGTTGAATTTTATTAATTCATCTAACTGTTGGTAGTTTGTCTCCTTTTATAAAGGGCAAAATAGAGTTATATTTTTGCTTAAGGAAGATAATTGTTAAGATTTCAAAAAGGGGCAAATCTGTTTACCAACAACATATAATATGGGATCCAACATGACAAAGGGAAAATGTATGTTTGTCTTAGATCAACTCCTTTTCACTAAGTGCACAACGAAGTTGAAACCCTCGTTTTAACTCCTTTTGGATCACTTATCATGGATATAGGAAATGATCATAACTGATTCATTTGTGACTTTGCCTCCTATGACCATAGCACATCCATCTTCAAGGCTCTGGTATGCTTTAGTTTTTTAGTCTATTCAATTTTAGTTATTATGTATTATTTGACATATATGTTATTAACTTATATCAATGTTGTTTTATGAGTTACAGCCCCCTTTAGGACATCCCACGGATCCTCAACCTCACCCAATTGCAGAAGACAGAGATGAGGTAATCAACATTTCAACTTCAAACAATTTAGAGTTCAGTAGTTAGTTATTTTGATGTTATATTGAGAAAATATATCTAATTCGACATTTGAATTGTCCATGTGCAACCACATGCAGAGCCACATACTACTTCGAAGAGGCTCAATTTTGATGATCTGCCACAGTCATGGATACCGATAGAGACATATAGTTGTAGTTGTGGTCATTGAAGGACCATTTTTTTTTATATATTCAACATTTGTATATGTACATATCGACTTTGACAGACATGGCACATGCCACATTTTTGTAACTATTATTGATTTGGCATCTATGCTATTTTTTTATATGTACATGATTATTGTTCATTTTGATATATATGAAACTTGATATTTGATCTAATTTGTTCATTGATATATATGAAACTTGATATTGTTGAAACTTAGTTATTTTCTATTGAAATGTGATCAAATTTGTTCATTGTGTATATGTCTTGAAATGTTATCCAATTTTTTCATTACATGTAACTCATATGATGTATACATGTAAACTAGGTTACTCATATTATGCATACCCATGTACCCAAGTACTGACATCAGTAATGCTAATATTGTGTATTTTGATTGAGTGAATTTTCTTTGAGTCCTTTTGAGGATTGATGAAAGTAAGTTGCATGAGTTTGAAAATTTGAATGTGCAATGAAGTAATATTTAGCTCTTTCATAATTTGCCTCACCTCTGAGTATGTCTTGGATTTCAAAGTTTTACTTCATTTCACTTTTGGAGCAAATTTCAAGTGTGAGAGTTGAGGAGTGAACTTTGGTTTCAAGCAACTACGAGCGAAATGCATATTTCAGGTATCAAAAGAGTTGAGAAAAGTTTCTTTCTTCATGAATCAATGTTTATGAGTGAAGTTGATAGCTTTAAGAGCTACAAGCTTCAAATGAAATTCTTTACTTCATGTTTGACCAAAGAGGAGTGAAATAATTCACTTCAAAGGTTGCTAAGGAGGAACAAAATTGTTACTTCATGTGTTTGAGATAAGGAGCAAACTTCGTGCATGAAGTTATTATTTCATAAACTCATGATTCAGAGTGAAGTTTTATTACTTCATGAGTTGAGAGAAAACAAAATAACTTCAGGAGTTAATATTATGCAGTGAAGTTCATCATTTCCAGAATCAATTAAGACAAGATTTAATCACCCAAAGTAGATTTGAAATTTACCTAAGGATGATTCAGCTTAGGTAAGGTTTTCATTTAAATTTTATTCCATAACAAGTCGGCCTTAGGGTAAGAGACACACCTATTCATCCAAATTTCCTATAAAAGAAGAGTTGAAGTAATCATTTTAACATCAAATCAAACCAATTATCTCTTCTTTTGTCAGCAAACCGTCACTGAGAGGTGGCAAAATAGTGCATCTTTCATTCTTCTCATCATGAAAATTAACCATTAGCGCAAGCACATTCAAGTGGCTAGGTTTACGCTAGGTGTTCCCTTGTCTTAATCCCCAAGGTGTTTGATCATTTTGAGCCACCTCGTAGCAATGCTTTCCCTTGAGCGCTCAAAGTGGAAAAAATGGTCAAAGTTTGACATCGCTTAACTCAGAGACCATGACACTTAGGGATGAGTCATTAAAACCTATGGGGTTGTGTTGTCACAGCCTAAAAAATCCTCTCTCAATTTTGGACAACTTGATTCCATTTTCTTGTGGTGAGATTTTTTTCTATCGCATCAAAAACCATAAAAAACTGTCTATTAGAGGTGGCAAAATAGTGCATTTTTTGTTATGCTCATTGTGGGAACAAACCATCAACATGACTGCATCTAATTGGCTAGGTTTATGATATGTTTGTCCTTGTCTCTACTCCCCAATACGTCTGATCATTTCAGGCCACCTCGTAGCGACACCATCGCGTTCAAAGTGTAAAAAATGGTTAAAATTTGACGTTGGGTAACTTGGAGACCGTAACACTTAGGGACAAGACATTCAAACCTATTGGGTCATGTTTCTTTGCCTAAAAAAACCTCTCTCGATTTTAAAACTCGATTATGTTTTCTTGTGGTGAGATTTTTTCTGTTGCATCAAAAACCGTCAAAAACCGCTAGTGAGAGGTGGAAAAATAGTGCATCTTTCATTCTGCTCATTGTGGGAACAAATCGTTAGCACGAGCATATTTGGGTGGTCGGTTTTACACTAGGTGTGCCCTTTTCTATCTCCCCAAGATGTCCAATCATTTTGAGCCACCTCATAGCGACGCTTTCCCTTGAGCGCTCAAAGTGAAAAACGGTCAAACTTTGACGTCCAGAGACCGTGATACTTAGCGATGAGTCATTCAAATCTAAAGGGTTGTGTTATTTATGTCTAAAAAAGCCTCTCTCAGTTTTGGACAACTCTATTCCATTTTCTTGTGGTGAGATTTTTTCTGCCGCATCAATAACCATCAAAAATTGTCAATGAGAGGTGGCAATATAGTGCATCTTTCATTCTACTCGTTATGGGAATGATGCATCAATGCAAGAGCATTTGGGTGGCTGGTTTTACACTAGGTGTTCCCTTGTCTCTCTCCCCAAGACATCTAATTGTTCTGTGCCACCCCGTAGTGATGCTTTCTCTTGAGTGCTCAAAGTGGAAACAATGGTCAAACTTTGATGTTGCATAACTCAAAGACCATAGCACTAAAGGATGAGCCATTCAAACCTACTAGGTTATGTTGTTTCTTCCTAAAAAATCCTCTCTCAGTTTTGGACAACTCGATTCTATTTTCTTGTGGTGATATTTTTTCTGTCACATCAAAAACCATCACTTAGAGGTGGCAAAATAGTGCATCTTTCGTTCTTCTCATTATGAGAATGAACTGTCAGTGTGAGCATGTCTAGGTGGCTAGTTTTACGCTAGGTGTTCCCTTTCCTCTCCCTAAGATGTCCAATCATTTTGACCACCTCGTAGTGACGCTTTCCCTTGAGCACTCAAAGTGTAAAAAATGGTGAAACTTGGATGTCGCGTAACTCGGAGATCGTGGCTATGGACAAGCCATTTGAACCTACAAGGTCATGTTGCCACTACCTAAAAAAGCCTCTCTCAGTTTTGGACAAATCAATTCTATTTTCTTGTGGTGAGATTTTTTTTGTCACATCAAAAACTATCAAAAACTGTCAGTGAAAGGTGGCAAAATAGTGTGGCTTTCATTATACTCATTGTGGGATTGAACCATCTATGTGAGCACATCTAGATGGTCAGGTTTATACTAGGTGTTCCCTTGTATCACTCCCCAAGATGTCTGATCGTTCCTAGCCACCTAGTAGTGACATTTTCCCTTGAGTGCTCAAAGTGGAAAAAATAGTCAAACTTTGAAATCGCGTAATTCAAAGACCATGACACTTATTGATGCAAATCATTGTGCCTTATTATAATCACACTCAATTTACCTAAAGAGAATCAAACTCTAATCATCCAATACTAGGTTTCTCACCCTTTCACACCTTGTCTCAATGCACTCTCAAGGTATCACCCAACCACTCAAATATGGTTTTCAACTTCAACAACTTAATCAAACATAACTCAAGGGTTTAACACACTTATGAAACCTTGACACAAGGTTCCACATTCCCAAGTTTACTAGTTCACTTCCCAATACACAAAACTGCACTTAGGAGGCTTATTCCTACTAGCCCTTCAAATCGGGTAATTCAACAATAACTCAAAACTTTCCTAAAACACTTGGAAAAAAATTTGCATATTGAGATGCTCATTTGCAATTTATTTAACATATGTTAGAATGAAACACATTTATTTATAATCAAATGGTACAAATTTATTACAAATGTATTTATAATGAAATGGTACAAATTTGGGCTCTCAAAATTTGCAAATCAGCCCCATGGGCACTTTTATATATAAAATTTGGCATCTAATATAAATGATCAAGCTCATTACTATTTATATATGCAAAAATTTACATCTAAATATGCAAATTACAACTCATTGTTTTTTTATACAAAATTTAGCATCTAGATATGCACATTACAACTCATTGTTATTTTTTTATAAAACATTTAGCATCTAGATATGCACATTACAACTCATTGATGTTTTTTATATACAAAATTTGGCATCTGCATATGCACATTACAAATCATATGCATATTACAGCTCATATGCATGTAGAGCACATCCAAAGAAGCGAAGTTACAACGTTTCACAGAAGATATATACAAAATTGTCAAAATTATTCTACCATATTGTAGAATTATTATTCTAGATGGCCCAAAATCAATCAAGTGAACCTTCTGGATCAGTGTCTCAAGTATTGCCTCATGGTTAGATTCACAAACTTTCCACCAATCCTTGTTAAGAGGTCTAACATGATATTTAATCAAATGAATATTTGTTGCAACAAGAAGGTTTGAGTAATGAAGAATATGTCTATGTGTCTCAAAGTCCTCAAACAACCAGGGATTAGAATTTTTGATAGGGTACTTGCATTTTATATAAGGATAAGTTAATCCCAAAATCAATACAATTATTGATAAATAAATGAGTTTATGAGGTCTCAAAACAACTCGACACAACAATGGCACCTTCTAAGCCATGTCCTTATCACAACAATGGATCCTATTGGGTACTCAATACCCTCTCCATCAACCACTGTAGAAGTCAATTTCTTTTTGGCATCAACACAATGACACAAAAAGTAATATGTTCCTTCTTCATTGTTCTCATCCACAATAACTGCATATACATGACCTACATTTAGTAGAAGGATATAAGTTAATACCAAAATCAGCATAAGTTAATACTAATAAATAGAGCTTAAAATTGATTTTACCCAAGCAACAAATTGCAATCCTTTACCTGGTTCAACTATGTCTGATACATGGTCAAAATCCACTGATGCTTCAGTTCGGTTCATTTGTAGTGCTCTAGGGAGTTGATATGTATCTAGGGTTTGTAAAGGTCTACAAGACCATTGGTCAACCCACTTTGTTGATTCACATTCATCCCACACAAAATGCATACACGAAGAGAAAAAGCATGCAATTTGTCTAGTATAAATAACTAGTGATACTGCATTTGAACTTATAAATGAATGCATGTCACTTGATCCTATAAGTGTAAAACAATCTAGATAGTTTTCAATGTTAGATTCATGTATTAACCAAAAATATCTAGAAACCATAGACTTACCTGCATTACCTAGTCCCATCGTAGAGTTACACTATTGCATAATTGTTTCTACATTTATTAACGTTGGACCACCTTCATACTTGAATTCCTCTTTGGTAAGAGATCTTTTCACACATGCTCCCACACCATCATTCTCTCCCTTTCCCTGCCCTCCCTCAATGAAATTCCAACAAATTTGCACACCACTTGTCACATGCATCCTAGTCAACCAGTAGAACATCCTTGCATTCTTGAATTGTGTGGTGAAATTGTTTGACCATATTAAGTGTTGGTTGTATCTTATATCTCTTTCCCTTAAACTATCATAGAAGACTGTAAAGCATCCTTGCACAAACTCTGAGGAATGAGTACGATCATCACTGATATAGAAGTCATATTCTCTTATAACCTTTCTATCCTCCTTAGTGCTATCATTTGCATGCATGAATGCTATGTGTATAAAAATTGTAACTTGTGTAGAGTGGTAATACATAGATTGTACTACATTTTGCAACTTTACTGTATAATTCTCAACAAAATCAATGATAGAGACAATAGTGTTGAGGGGGAAAGTGTCCTTACACAACTTGAACTGCTCATCTAACCACCTAGATCTATGTGTGACCTATGTAATCATACATTAGTTTCTCTTGAAACATCTTCATAAAATCCACTACACATATATCCCTTTTCACTAACTCACACCTCTTTAATTCTTTTCCATCTTTAACACTATATGTGATTGACTTGTATTTTCCAATAGAAACTAGTTCCTTACCAATTTCGTGTGTGCTATCTAGATGTAGGCATGTATGCAACTGTTGCAAACCGCCAAATGTAGGACAAAAACCTCTCAAACACATCATCTTATAGTAAATGCACTCATCATCTCATCTACATAGTACACTGGAAATAAATTCTCTCAGTGACTTAGGAGGTTCTTGTAGACCACAATCCTACAAAATAGTGCTAGTGTGCAAAGTACAACATATATAGCAATAAATATCATAATGCATGGAAAATTCAATATGGACCCTATAACAACATGTAGTATGTGTATGATTAATCTTAACATAAAATGGTTTTGTCATCTCAAAAACTCTTTGACTAATTTTAATTTGAGGAAAGCTTTGAAAAAACCTTTCATAAAATTGTTATCGAGTTGTATCTATATAGTGTTTTGGTTGTGCCTCATGATTTCTAATTCCAATTCTCCTTCTAACAACATCTATTTGGTTGGGTGAAACCCTTGTGTTGTCATGCCAATATTTCTCAATTAATGTTCTTAGTGCATCAACAACAACCTTGTCCTTGTGTGGGAGTCTACCTGAGAATGACCAAAGAGAATTATTGTTACGATCCTCTATTTTCTCTCGCATCTCTAAAGCATAGTGTAATGTGGTTCTACTTATCCTTAATGACTTTCTTGTTTTTATTATTAAACAATATTTTTTTATTTTGTTTCCCATTATGGTTGATGTGAGGACATGACAAGTTACATTAGCATCTTTAGTGTGTGATTTCAAACCAATGGCTTGGTATGCATCAAAAATATTTCTCACAATGGTTCTTTTCCTATTATTTTCAAATGTTCTCAACACCAACATTTTCATTGTATCTCTAAATTTCAAATTTTAAAATATTTTAACAACTAATTGGCATCTTCCACTTTTATTTAAGTTTTCAAAATAGTTATTCCAAATTCTTCTAACCATTCTTCTACAAGTTCTTTCAGAAATTTTATCACACATTGGCTTCACAATATTTTCATCAATGTCTATTAGGAACTTTGGTTTTCTATGAATTATTCTAAGAGGTGTTAGATTGGTGCATGCTCTTCATTTTAATTGGGTGCATTATGTGCATTTATCACATCAAATTCAAATGATATATCTTCTTCAATTTTATTAACATGTGCATTCACTAAATAATTTTCAAATAGTGTATGTTCATTTCATTCATTAGGTGCATTCATCATATGCATTTGAATTGGTGTATGTTGATCAATTTGATTTGGTGCATTCATCATATCAATTTCAATTGTTGAATTGTCATCACTTTCATCAGGTGCATTAGATGGTGTGCCTTCACATAATCTCCTCATACACTCCCTTTGTCTTTCCTTTGCTACATCTCTTTGTTCATTCGTTCCTCTCTTGTTCTTTCTCATTGTCCTACACATAACATAATGATGACAATACACAATCAAATAGGAAAAAAACAACAAATGATCATCATTTTGTTATAATCTAAAGTAACAATAATAAAATAACTTTAAAAAAAAAAAAAAGACAAATCAATCATTATCAAAGCAAAAAAACAACAAATGATCATCATTTTGTTATAATCTAAAGTAACAATGATAATATAACTTAAAAAACAATTCAATATATGAGACAAATCAATCATTTCAAAGCAAAAGTGAAAAAAATATGAAAACCTAACTATTACTATCCCAAAAAATCATGTGCAAAAGCAGTAGGGCCTTCAAACAACTTGCAATGCTGGTTTTTAGGCCATTGGGACTAAAATATATTAAGATTTTCCCATAACCCGTATGGGTTATGGAAACCTAATGTGAAAGTTCACAATTTCTGATAACCCATACAGGTTATGTAGAACTAGAAGTTTTGGCCTTAGTTCTACATAACCCATACGGGTTATGTAGAACTAGGAACCAAATAGGAAGTGGGGAGAGAGAGAGAGAGAGAGAGAGAGAGAGAGAGAGAGAGAGTAGGGGATAGGGGATAGGGGATAAGAGGGGGAGGGAGGGTTATTGGGAAAAGGAGAGGGGGAGAGGGAGAGAGAGGGAGATTGGAAAAAGGAGGGGGAGAGAGAGAGAGAGAGAGAGAGAGAGAGAGAGAGAGAGAGAGAGAGAGAGAGAGAGAGAGAGAGAGAGGGTAAGATAGAGAATAGCGGAGGAGGACCATAAAATGTTGATTAATAAGAAGTACACAAGTAACATGAGTTGATGCGATAGTTTTTGTAATAAAATTATTCTTTGGTTAATGATTTGAAATATTTCTCTACACACACACTCCCATTTTTTACGAGGATCCCCCATGTCTGTCTGCTCGTGTAGGAGAGGATGGGCGATCAGAAGGGTGTAGAGAAAGATTTCACATTTTCGTCAGAATCAAATGAAAATTTGCATCAACTTGCTAGAGTAAGCAAAATATTTACTTTAGATTATAACAAAATATTTCTCACAATGGTTCTTTTCCTATTATTTTCAAATGTTCTTAACACCAAAATTTTCATTGTATCTCTAAATTTCAGATTTTTAAACATTTTAACAACTAATTGGCATCTTCCACTTTTATTTAAGTTTTCAAAATAGTTATTCCAAATTATTCTAACCATTATTCTACAAGTTCTTTCAGAAATTTTATCACACATTGGCTTCACAATATTTTCATCAATGTCTATTAGGAACTTTGGTTTTCTATGAATTATTCTAAGAGGTGTTAAGATTGGTGCATGCTCTTCGTTTTAATTGGGTGCATTACGTGCATTTATCACATCAAAGTCCTACCCCAATGTAGATAAATTTACTTTAGATTATAACAAAATATTTCTCACAATGGTTCTTTTCCTATTATTTTCAAATGTTCTTAACACCAAAATTTTCATTGTATCTCTAAATTTCTGATTTTTAAACATTTTAACAACTAATTGGCATCTTCCACTTTTATTTAAGTTTTTAAAATAGTTATTCCAAATTCTTCTAACCATTCTTCTACAAGTTCTTTCAGAAATTTTATCACACATTGGCTTCACAATATTTTCATCAATGTCTATTAGGAACTTTGGTTTTCTACGAATTATTCTAAGAGGTGTTATGATTGGTGCATGCTCTTCATTTTAATTGGGTTCGTTATGTGCATTTATCACATCAAATTCAAATGGTATATCTTCTTCAATTTCATTAACATGTGCATTCACTGAATCATTTTCAAATGGTGTATGTTCATTGCATTCATTAGGTTCATTTGTAGTACCCCTGCCCTAATCAATCTCTAATCTTGGTTTAATCTTGGTTAGTTTATCTTAATTTAATGTTATAGTCAGATGTTTGATTTAATGCATAGTTGTGGAAGTGGTTTTCACAATAGTTGTATGCAAGTTGTTTAGTGTTCCTATTTCGTGGTATTAATATCGGGCTAACGCTTTCATTAAATTTTATATATGTATGCATGTATGACTCTTGGTTGCAGGAGATTTCAGGTACAACGCCGCATGAGTGCGAGGTTCATCTTCACCTGGATTTGCAGGTTTGAGTGTACTCTTTAATCCTTACAGTTGGTTTAGGTGGTCGTAAGACCCTAGTTGACCTTAGTCATGCTCAAGTGAGCATCGTTAGTCGTTGTCGGTATCCCTTTTTGTTGGGTTTGTGAGTCGTCTGTTTGGTTGACCTTCTCGGTTTGCGTGCTTGGTGCATATGGTTAATTTGATTAATTAATCCTTAGTAATTATTTTGATTATATATGTATTTGTGCATTAGAGATTAATGGACTAAATTAATCGGGATTTCGTTATGCGATTTTCGTTGATATTGGATTGCTCGTTTTAAATTGGGAGTAAGTTTGATTAAATGACTGATTTTGAATATTAAATGCATTTTGTATATGTTGTTGAAAATAAAGTTTTGTATTTAATTGCAATAGATTTAATTGTATGCGGTTGGCTTTTTAAATTAGAAAGGTTAAATTGAATTAAATGAGAAAATCGATTTTGAATTGAAAAGCAAGTCAATTTGTTGTGATAGTTAGAAAAGAATTAATTTTGAGGATTATTTTTAAATAAAAATTTTAATTCCAAAAATGGAATTTTGGTCAACTCTTCCATATAACCTAATTTTTTGGGAAATTTTGGAGGATGGATATTTTTGGAAAATTTTTGGTTGGAAAGAAATTTTGGGATGAAATTTGGGGGTTTTGGGGGAGGAAGGAATTATGCTGGATCTGGTAGGTGGGCTCTCCTTCAGCTCTTCCAGGAATGCGTATGAAGGTAGGAATTACCTTAACTGTCCTTCCTTGTTGCCATGGAAATAGTCTGTTGTTGAATGAAATTGCTTGTTGTCAAAATCCAATCTTTTAAAATATTGTTATCAGATGTAAATTTGGATTTGTGGGTTTAAATCCATGCTTTTAGCTTGTGTTCTTCAAGAAAATTACATGGTTGTATCATTGTGTTAAAATGGATCCTTTTGGCCCAATATGGATCTTTGTTGGAATATTGTTTTGGAATTTTTGTTTTTCCTCATTTTACCTTGGGTGTTTGAAAACCATTGGTGCTTGGAGAGATGTATACCCATTGAAATAATATGATGCCAAAACATGTTTCATTCTTACTGGAATTTATTCTAATCCGAAATCTTTGAACAAATGTTGATTTGTTGTTTAAAAAAAAAAATATAGCACTGTGTAAAATATATAAAAACCGGACTGTGTGTTTTTTTATTCTTAAACGAAACCCTTGGTTTGGGGTTGGAGGGTGGGGAGTGGAGCTCGACCCGCTCCTCCTCCCCTCCCCCGCTCGTCCCCCTTTCTCTTGCTCGCCGTTCACCAGTGGCCATAGCTCACTGTGGTGGCCGCAGGGCGCTGCGGGACCTGCGGGCACCACAGTAGCACCGCCCGCGCTAATTTCCGCTTGCGGCTAGGGTTTGGGCGCCCAGCCGTCCCCGTTGGGAGGTGGGCCCCACCTTCGCCCCTTTTTTTTTTAAATGCTTTTTTTTAAATTAGTTTTTAAAAATGTTTTTTTTTAATGTATTTTTTTTTATTATTCAAAAAAAAAATGCTTATAATATTGTAAATATTATTTTAATGTTAAGTGGTAATTAGATTCTTAATTATGATTAAGGTGGCATAATCATGATAAATGATAATTTGATATTGATTAATTTTATAATGGAGTTTATAGGTTAATTATTATTCAATTTCATTTCATGACTTATGCACTCCTTCTAATTAAGTTCTAAAACTGTTAATTTCGCAATTGAATATTATCGATTATATTCTGATTGATCTTGGATTAATAAATTTATATCTTACCTTCTAGCTGATTAGGGTAGTTGGCTAATTGAGGTAGTATTGTTTAAAAATAAAATAGAATATTATGTTATTGGAAAATTGTTGAAATATGATGTAATTACCAATTGATGATGTGAAATATTATTCAAGAACATATCATTTGAGTAATTGAGAAGTAAGTGAAATATTTTATCGTTGGATATTTGAATTTAAATGATGTGCTTTTGGGAACTTAATTTAGTATCATTTGGGAAATTGTTTAGTTACTGATATTCTCATTTAGTAAATGAATGGTCAATTTATATTTTTTCCTTTGTTTGAGAAATAGACAGTGGTACTATTGCTAATTGTGGTAATGTACTCACCTGGTAATGGTGATTTCCCGTCAATGCTTTTTGAAAACTTAGATCAATTAGAGAATTGGATCAACTGTTATGCTTAAATCAGTTTGAGAAAATATTGTCTTTTCTGAATATTGCCTATGCGAGTTTAATTTCTGTATTCGCTTTTGATTATGAAATGGCAAGTCGTGCTTTGTTTGGTGGGTCCCTGTCGTATGGATTGACTTGGGGTACCTGTTTCAGTCCTCGATTCCGAGTTGACTGTTGTTTTGTGGTGTTGTCATAGTTGGTCATATCCCTTGTGTGGGTGTCGAATGATGATTTGTGGTTGACCATTGTTGGTCGGGTCTCTAGTTAGAGTACCGTCAGTAAGTGTACCATCTTTGAGTCGTGTTTGACCAGATGATTGTTTCTCCCTTCTTGAACTCCGTTTGTCTGACCATGTGTATTCCTTGGGTTTTGAGTTCGTTTGAGTATAGTCTAGTGTCGTATGGGAAAGTGGCTTTCGATTGGGGGCCGTGCCCAAAGTGGCTGCTGGGTAACCCGTCGAAAGTGAGTCTAATAAGTGATAACCTATCAGTAGATTAGAATGTAACCTCTAAGTAAGATAATGTGCCTCACACATGGGATGAGTGCTATCATAGACTCGACATGCTGTGAGAAGGCCTGAAATGGCAAACCATCATCCTTGTCATCACGAGAGGATGTGTGGGTCCACATGAGGCTGGGATGGGTCGGAAGCTCGAATTAGGTGCCAAGGTAACGCAATGAATGGGGTCGGGAGCTATGAAGACTTGCCATGGTAACCATACCAGGTTGTGTGATGACACTTGTCCCTACGTTCGCTAGTGTGTTGTCGTTTTGTCCTGTTAAGAGTACCCTTGTGGGTCATCCTTTTGTTTATGCCCTTGTGAGTGTCAGTTTCATGATAGACCTTGGGTGGTGATGACTCAGTCTTATGGATGCTCTCCTGGACCTTTGTTTTAGCTTTGATTATGTTCAGCTGGATCATCTTCTTTTCAGGGATCGTTTATGTATTTATTGACTGATGCGGTCGTTTGTATATTGTTTATGTTTTGCCTTGACGACCGGATTGTAATAGTGTAACCTCTTGTATTCTTAACTTTATTAATTATCAGAGGGGTCTTGCAGTTGAGCAGACCCGGAGATGTAGCCCTTTAGGGGTGAACTCCGAGATCATTATGGTGTTATGTGATGTATTCTCTTATGTTTCCCTTATTCAGCTTTATCATGTATGATTAGCTTATGTTAGAATGGTTAAGTGGATAAATGGAATTAACTTTAAATGTTTATTTGCGGTCCTTCTTGAATGCCATGTTGATCGAATGCATAAGTGGTTTAGATGAGATTTATCATAGATGCATGTATGTAATCATCTTTTAAAATGCAATAAGTTGGAATATGAATGAATGTAACTTAGAGTAATGGAATCTATTCAGTTGTGGTTAGAAAACTAAATATACTTGAAAAGATCTCATATGTTTATGATGAAATTCTAGTGTGTTAGAATATTAGATGTATGGCTTGTAATTTTAAATGAAAAGCTTGAATGAAAATTATGAATAGATCTTAATGGATGAATCTTTGCTTGTGATTTATATTTCCATCTTCTGAAGGAAATTATCCTGATTAAGAATTATCTCGTTATTAAGATATTCAGCTTATTGGATTAATTGTGTGAGTTAAGTGAATTGTGATATTTAAGTAATCTTGTTGGGAAACTCTTTAGGTGTTAGTTGATGTCTTCTGCTATGTAATCTGAATCTTTGATATCTTGTTGTATCTTAATGTGGTGTAACTTTTTAAAAAAAAAATTTGTTGCACTTTATTCTTGTGTTATGGCTTAATCCCTTCGGGGTTTCCTGGCGGGGCATTACATTTGGTATCAAAGCCCATGTTGCAAACACTGGGATCTCTGGTGTCGCGTGTGCCCTCTATTGGTGTGAGGTGTATCGACCTTATGTGTATGCTTGTCCTCCTTTTGCATGTGAGTGATTGAGAAGACCATAACTTGTGTGTAACGTGTGTGTTCACACCTTGTTTTCACCTTCTTGATGTTGGTGTTTGAGTGTTTATATGTGCATTGTGTGCTTATTGATGTCTTGGTCTACGATTACTCTAATTTTGAAAGAGAGTCATATGTACCTTCCTTTTTGAGTGTTGTACTCTATAGACTAATCCATTTGGGTTGGTTAGTGCTTGTCTTGAATTTGAGAATGCGAATTGTGTTGTTTAAGATTATGATCTAGCTTAGTGTTGTCCACTTGAAGGACTAGTATGGCAATTATTGAATGCTTATTTTGTAGAAAATTAAATGATTATCACCATTTCTCTCTCTCTCTTTCTGGAAATTAAAATGATTAGGATATGTGTAATTATCTTTGATTCGATTTTTCTTGTTGCAAGAGAAAAGGGTGACTTCTTGAACCCTTGTGTGAGCATTATGATGCTTATGTTTTTAGATTATTAAAGGGGCTATGGGTTTAAAAATTTATTTTGGGTGAATGGGAGAAAACTGTATGTGTATGTTTAAAGAATTCTCCATATGTATCTTGTAGGAGTAGCATGCTTAAATTCTACCTTAGTAAGGTGCATTTCTATGCGAATAGTTGAATTATGTGAAACTGCTTGGTTTGTATAAGAAGTATTAAGAGGAGCATGTTATTGTAGCTTCGAGAGAGTATTAATGTGTTCCCTGAAAGATTGTTTTATGTGTTTCATTAAACCAGTTTGATTGAAGATTTATTTTAGCAAATGCTCCATTGAACTCGCTTTTGGGTATATGTATTACCTTAATGTGTTTAGAAAGTGCAGATGAAAAGCTTGTTTGATGTGCATGCATTAATATGTTTTATTTGGGTAATATCTCTTCGCTTTCTTTTGATCATAATGTGATCTTCTCTAATAGGTTGCAAATTATGACATGTGTCTATATTGTATTATTATAAGTGAGTGTTCTTAAGAGGTCTTGCATTATCGAAAAGATTGCCTCTCTTGATCTTTGTTTTGTTTGGAAAACTAGAACCTCCTGTTGCAACCATAATTATTGGAAATGTTTTGTTAGGCTGATTGTCATCCTTTTAACAGTAGTGAAATGAAAACCGTGTAATTAAAATGATAGGCTTATAGTGAGAAATTTTATAATGTAGTGTGATCTTGATTGATCTTGTGTCTTTGTAGGAAACAGTTTGATTATGAAACTCTCTTTCCCTTCTCCTTGCCTAATCATAAGATTTTTAGAAATGGTATTAAAAAATGCATTGATTTAAATAGAATGTTTATAAAACATGTGAAATTGTACTATTGTATTTTGGCTTCATATTGAAAGATGAAAGTCCTCTTTGGGAAAAGAATTTGCATAGTTAGTAATTTAGTTGCGGATGCTTAGTGAAATTTAGGAAAGAGATAGGAATGATGTTATTTCCTTATAAAATTGTGAATTGTTTATAATTTCAGTACTTGCATCTAGAGTAAACTTTATTCAGTTATTTATATAGAAAGCATAATTAAAATCTTCCTTGAATAGATGTTAGCGTACTGAAAAGTACTCCTCGTAAATGTGACTAAACCAGTACTGGTGTATTTGTGTGTATTGTAAGAGGCCAGTACTTATTATATGTGCCCATGGATTGGTGAAGTAATCAACCATGGAGGATATGTTGCTTATGAGTATGGTAAACCATACTGTTTATGTGATGTTGCTTATTTGTTTCCCTACTGAGTACCAAACCTCGGGTTGTGGGTAACTCAGTATGTTAAGGGGTAGTATTCGAAGTAACCGTTCCTTGAATAGTATGGATTGGCGTGCGAGTAATGTCAACGCGGAGCGAATTTATCTTCTCTACTTCGAGGAATGATATAGTTGTACTATTAAACTGTATCAAAGGTGTACTCAATACTTTCCCTTTTGATGAATCTATTTATAGGTTTATATGTGATAGCCTATTCCTCTCCTTTATTTGAGCATTTTGGATAGTGATGGTATAATTTGGAGGATCCTTTGCCTTGTCTTCATGAAAGGTAGGTTTATTCACATGTGCTACTAGTTAGTATGTGTTGGTGGACATGTGGGTGGACCCTAGTCATGTATACCTCTAACTTACGGCAAGTATCCTTCTAGATACGTCGCTATGCGGGATGTGACCTACACGTGCTTTTTCCGTGAGGTACACTACCATGCGGGATACATCCATTGCGTGTTTTCTCCGCTTGGGGTATTGCCATGCTGCGTGACGATGTGATGCGGGGTGATGTCGAGGTGCACACCGCCATGCCATGTGGGTAGTGTGACTATGTCGCACCACATGATGAGCTACTGCAATAGCTAGTCAGTTGTTCCTTCCTTCCTCGTTGGTGGCTAGATGCTAGTCACACAGTGATGTTATGTGCAGTTGTGATATTCTTATTATTTCTTTGGGGATCAGCAATTTATTTTACTTGGACTTTGAAGGTTTAGCCATGATCTTGTGATCTTTTGCACTTTTGATTTGGTGTTGAAATTCCGGATTATTTTCTTACCTTACTATTGGAATTGATGATTTATTACCTTTATTCATCCGTACTTTGGTGGCTAAACTGGTTTATCCTTATTGTTTTCAGATGTTGGTCTTGTGTCGAGATGTGAAATTCCTCTCCAAGGATGTATGATACGAAATTGGTAGAGTGTGTGTGAGGAAGTAGTTGTAGGGAACCTTGAGGATGGGGGTATGTGAGGCTGTGTTGCAGCTAGTATCCACTACCTACCTTTGTGTGGTGACTATCTCTTGGAGGCTAACCACCTTTCTCAACAAGGGATATTCACAAAGGTCTTGTATGGAAGGTAGCACCGCTATGGTGTGCCTAGCACCATCGAGCCCTTGAGTGAGATATTGGATATTTATGATCATATTGTTGTTCTGAGATCAGGCATAGAGATGCTGATCATGCATGTTACCTTTGACCGAGCATTAGACATGCTCACATGTGGCCTTTTCTGTTATGCATTCCAGTTATGTGGATGGTTATTAATTGTATCATGGAGTAAATTGTGTTAACTTGTCACTATGTTATGGGACACAGTCATTGGAAAGGTTTTTATATGCCTGGCAAGTGTAATCAATTGAGTTATTTTGTTGCTCTTATTTATTGGAAGTTAATTTGGTTATAGAAATTGATATTTAAGCTAGTTCTATGTTATAAAATTTAATGATAAAGATGGGTTGGTAAAGGAAATTGATCATGATGGCATGTTTTTTGGTCATGTTTGATAGATGATTATGGTAATTGTTGTTTACCTCTTTGTAATGCTTTAATTTGGTGTAATGAAAGGGAGAAAATTCTTGTTTCTCTGCTATGATTGTGGATAATTTCTAGAATGTTATAAGAAATGTATAGATTTAGATGTATCTTGCCAATGGATAATGGCGTTTGTAAAGGATTTTGCAATAATATTTCATTTGATTGTGGAAAGATTTCTATGTGCAATTTGATCTTTGTTGAATGAGTTTCAGGGCTGATGCGTACGTCATTTTCTTCATCTAGCCTTACGACTTCTAGGAGTAAGTCGGAACCTAGGGGGGGAGAATGTAGTACCCCTACCCTAATCAATCTCTAATCTTGGTTTAATCTTGGTTAGTTTATCTTAATTTAATGTTATAGTCAAATGTTTGATTTAATGCATAGCTGTGGAAGTGGTTTTCACACCAGTTGTATGCAAGTTGTTTAGTGTTCCTATTTCGTGGTATTAATATCGAGCTAACGCTTTCATTAAATTTTATATATGTATGCATGTATGACTCTTGGTTGTAGGAGATTTCAGGTACAACGCCGCATGAGTGCGAGGTTCGTCTTCACCTGGATTTGCAGGTTTGAGTGTACTCTTTAATCCTTAGAGTTGGATTAGGTGGTCGTAAGACCCTAGTTGACCTTAGTCGTGCTCAAGTGAGCATCGTTAGTCGTCGTCGGTATCCCTTTTTGTTGGGTTTGCGAGTCGTCTGTTTGGTTGACCTTCTCGATTTGCGTGCTTGGTGCGTATGGCTAATTTGATTAATTAATCCTTAGTAATTATTTTGATTATATATGTATTTGTGCATTAGAGATTAATGGACTAAATTAATCAGGATTTCGTTATGCGATTTTCGTTGATATTGGATTGCTCGTTTTAAATTGGGAGTAAGTTTGATTAAATGACTGATTTTGAATATTAAATGCATTTTGTATATGCTGTTGAAAAGAAAGTTTTGTATTTAATTGCAATAGATTTAATTGTATGCTGTTGGCTTTTTAAATTAGAAAGGTTAAATTGAATTAAATGAGAAAATCGATTCTGAATTGAAAAGCAAGTCAATTTGTTGTGATAGTTAGAAAAGAATTAATTTTGAGGATTATTTTTAAATAAAAATTTTAATTCCAAAAATGGAATTTTGGTCAACTCTTCCATATAACCTAATTTTTTGGGAAATTTTGGAGGATGGATACTTTTGGAAAATTTTTGGTTGGAAAGAAATTTTGGGATGAAATTTGGGGGTTTTGGGGGAGGAAGGAATTATGCTGGATCTGGCAGGTGGGTTCTCCTTCATCTCTTCCAGGAATGCGTATGAAGGTAGGAATTACCTTAACTGTCCTTCCTTGTTGCCATGGAAATAGTCTGTTGTTGAATGAAATTGCTTGTTGTCAAAATCCAATCTTTTAAAAGATTGTTATCAGATGTAAATTTGGATTTGTGAGTTTAAATCCATGCTTTTAGCTTGTGTTCTTCAAGAAAATTACATGGTTGTATCATTGTGTTAAAATGGATCCTTTTGGCCCAATATGGATCTTTGTTGGAATATTGTTTTGGAATATTTGTTTTTCCTCATTTTACCTTGGGTGTTTGAAAACCATTGGTGCTTGGAGAGATGTATACCCATTGAAATAATATGATGCCAAAACATGTTTCATTCTTACTGGAATTTATTCTAATCCGAAAATCTTTGAACAAATGTTGATTTGTTGTTTAAAAAAAAAAACATAGCGCTGTGTAAAATATATAAAAACCGGACTGTGCATTTTTTTAATCTTAAACGAAACCCTTGGTTTGGGGTTAGAGGGTGGGGAGCGGAGCTCGACCCGCTCCTCCTCCCCTCCCCCGCTCGTCCCCCTTTCTCTTGCTCGCCGTTCACCAGTGGCCGCAGCTCACTGTGGTGGCCGCAGGGCGCCGCGGGACCTGCGGGCACCACAGTGGCGCCACCTGCGGCTAGGGTTTGGGCGCCCAGCCATCCCCATTGGGAGGTGGGCCCTGCCTTCACCCCTTTTTTTTAAAAATGCTTTTTTTTAAATTAGTTTTTAAAAATGTTTTTTTTTAATGTATTTTTTTTTATTATTCAAAAAAAAAAAATGCTTATAATATTGTAAATATTATTTTAATGTTAAGTGGTAATTAGATTCTTAATTATGATTAAGGTGGCATAATCATGATAAATGATAATTTGATATTGATTAATTTTATAATAGAGTTTATAGGTTAATTATTATTCAATTTCATTTCATGACTTATGCACTCCTTCTAATTAAGTTCTAAAACTGTTAATTTCACAATTGAATATTATCGATTATATTCTGATTGATCTTGGATTAATAAATTTATATCTTACCTTCTAGCTGATTAGGGTAGTTGGCTAATTGAGGTAGTATTGTTTAAAAATAAAATAGAATATTATGTTATTGGAAAATTGTTGAAATATGATGTAATTACCAATTGATGATGTGAAATATTATTCAAGAACATATCATTTGATTAATTGAGAAGTAAGTGAAATATTTTATCATTGGATATTTGAATTTAAACGATGTGCCTTTGGGAACTTAATTTAGTATCATTTGGGAAATTGTTTAGTTACTGATATTCTCATTTAGTAAATGAATGGTCAATTTATATTTTTTCCTTTGTTTGAGAAATAGACAGTGGTACTATTGCTAATTGTGGTAATGTACTCACCTGGTAATGGTGATTTCCCATCAATGCTTTTTGAAAACTTAGATCAATTAGAGAATTGGATCAACTATTATGCTTAAATCAATTTGAGAAAATATTGTCTTTTCTGAATATTGCCTATGCGAGTTTAATTTCTGTATTCGCTTTTGATTATGAAATGGCAAGTCGTGCTTTGTTTGGTGGGTCCCTGTCGTATGGATTGACTTGGGGTACCTGTTTCAGTCCTCGATTCCAAGTTGACTGTTTTTTTGTGGTGTTGTCGTAGTTGGTCATATCCCTTGTGTGGGTGTCGAATGATGATTTGTGGTTGACCATTGTTGGTCAGGTCTCTAGTTAGAGTAGCGTCAGTAAGTGTATCATCTTTGAGTCGTGTTTGACCAGATGATTGTTTCTCCCTTCTTGAACTCCGTTCGTCTGACCATGTGTATTCCTTGGGTTTTGAGTTTGTTTGAGTATAGTCTAGTGTCATATGGGAAAGTGGCTTTCGATTGGGGGCCACGCCCAAAGTGAGTCTAATAAGTGATAACCTATCAGTAGATTAGAATGTAACCTCTAAGTAAGATAATGTACCTCACACATGGGACGAGTGCTATCATAGACTCGACATGCTGTGAGAAGGCCTGAAATGGCAAACCATCATCCTTGTCATCACGAGAGGATGTGTGGGTCCACATGAGGCTGGGATGGGTCGGAAGCTTAGATTAGGTGCCAGGGCAACCCAATGAATGGGGCCGGGACCTATGAAGACTTGCCATGATAACCATACCAGGTTGTGTGATGACACTTGTCCCTACGTTCGCTAGTGTGTTGTCGTTTTGTCCTGTTAAGAGTACCCTTGTGGGTCATCCTTTTGTTTATGCCCTTGTGAGTGTCAGTTTCATGATAGACCTTGGGTGGTGATGACTCAATCTTATGGATGCTCTCCTGGACCTTAGGTTTAGCTTTGATTATGTTCAGCTGGATCCTCTTCTTTTCAGGGATCGTTTATGTATTTATTTACCGATGTGGTCATTTGTATATTGTTTATGTTTCGCCTTGACGACTGGATTGTAATAGTGTAACCTCTTGTATTCTTAACTTTATTAATTATCAGAGGGGTCTTGCAGTTGAGCAGACCCGGAGATGTAGCCCTTTAGGGGTGAACTCCGAGATCATTATGGTGTTATGTGATGTATTCTCTTATGTTTCCCTTATTCAGCTTTATCATGTATGATTAGCTTATGTTAGAATGGTTAAGTGGATAAATGGAATTAACTTTAAATGTTTATTTGCGGTCCTTCTTGAATGCCATGTTGATCAAATGCATAAGTGTTTTAGATGAGATTTATCATAGATGCATGTATGTAATTGTCTTTTAAAATGCAATAAGTTGGAATATGAATGAACGTAACTTAGAGTAATGGAATCTATTTAGTTGTGGTTAGAAAACTAAATATACTTGAAAAGATCTCATATGTTTATGATGAAATTCTAGTGTGTTAGATTATTAGATGTATGGCTTGTAATTTTAAATGAAAAGCTTGAATGAAAATTATGAATAGATCTTAATGGATGAATCTTTGCTTGTGATTTATATTTCCATCTTCTAAAGGAAATTATCCTGATTAAGAATTATCTCGTTATTAAGATATTCAGCTTATTGGATTAATTGTGTGAGTTAAGTGAATTGTGATATTTAAGTAATCTCATTGGGAAACTCTTTAGGTGTTAGTTGATGTCTTCCGCTATGTAATCTGAATCTTTGATATCTTGTTGTATCTTAATGTGGTGTAACTTTTAAAAAAAAATTTGTTGCACTTTATTCTTGTGTTATGGCTTAATCCCTTCGGGGTTTCCTGGCGGGGCATTACATCATTCATCATATGCATTTGAATTGGTGTATGTTGATCATTTTGATTTGGTGCATTCATCATATCAATTTCAATTGTTGAATGTTCATCACTTTCATTAGGTGCATTAGATGGTGTGCCTTCACGTAATCTCCTCATACACTCCCTTTGTCTTTCCTTTGCTACCTCTCTTTGTTCATTCGTTCCTCTCTTGTTCTTTCTCATTGTCCTACACATAACATAATGATGACAATACACAATCAAATAGGAAAAAAACAACAAATGATCATCATTTTGTTATAATCTAAAGTAACAATAATAAAATAACTTAAAAAAAGAAACATGACAAATCAATCATTCTCAAAGCAAAAAAACAATAAATGATCATCATTTTGTTATAATCTAAAGTAACAATGATAATATAACTTAAAAAACAATTCAATATACGAGACAAATCAATCATTTCAAAGAAAAAGTGAAAAAAATATGAAAACCTGACTATTACTGTCCCAAAAAATCATGTGCAAAACCAGTGGGGCCTTCAAGAGAGTAGGGGATAGGGGATAGGGGATAGGAGGGGGGGGGAGGGAAATTGGGAAAAGGAGAGGGAGAGAGGGAGAGAGAGGGAGATTGGAAAAAGGAGGGGGAGAGAGAGAGAGAGAGAGAGAGAGAGAGAGAGAGAGAGAGAGAGAGAGAGAGAGAGAGAGAGAGAGAGAGAGAGAGAGAGAGAGAGAGAGAGGGGGGGGGGATGGAGGGAGATTGGGAAAAGAAGAGGGGAAGAGGGAGAGAGATTGAGATTGGAGAGAGAGAGAGAGAGAGAGAGAGAGAGAGAGAGAGAGAGAGAGAGAGAGAGAGAGAGAGAGAGAGAGAGATTACGAGAAGGAGGAGAGGGTGAGAGACATGAGGTAGAGAGAGAATGAGAAGGAGAAAAGGGTGAGAGACTCAACAAAGAGATAAATGTGAGGGGGAGAAAGTTGATATAGGACTCAAGGAGGATAATTAGGGCTAAGAATAGATAGAGATGGTGATGGGGGAAGGAAGCTGAGAGAGAGAGGAAAAGAAGAGAGAAATGCATGTATACAAACATATATCCCTATATCTATATAAATATATGTATATATAACTATATATATGCATATATATATACATAAACACATATTGTATATGTATGTCTATACATATGTGTAGTAAATGCTAAGTTTACAAGCATACATTATTATTTCTTCATAACCCATTCGGGTTTTGTGAAACACAAAATAATGTTTTAGTTATACATAACCCATAGGGTTATGTAGAATTGTGAATAGTATTTTTTTGTTTTTCAAAACCCATGCATGTTTTGGCTTGGTAAGAGGGTTGGAATATGGCCCTAAGGCTTGCAAGCCCATTTTCCCCCCATTTTTGTCTCTTTACACATTTTTTCATCATCCAACATGATTTCTTGACTTCGTCGTCATCAAGTTTACAAATGATCAAGTGAGTATCTCTAAAATTACTACCATAATCTCACATGTCTTCTCAGTTTTCTAACCATATAAATTTTTCTATTTTTGGACAACATTAGCATAGTAAACTTTAATTTTCTTTACTAGTACCTTGACAGTCCTCACAGACTTATGTCTACCATTTTTTTAATAACTTTTGATATACCTGATAAAATTTAAAATAAATTACATATTATTTTCCTACACTAAATTCTATACACTTTTAAAAATAAAGTTTTATTTTTTTATTATTTTGATGCAAGTTATGCCCAGTGCATGAACAGGTACCAAATTTTCAAGATGCGGTCACTTCAAAAAATTATTTAAAAAAAATACTCAACAGAAAATTATAAAAAAATACACAACTTCTAGATGTCACTCTTACCTATCATCCTACCAAAGTGTTTTTCAAAATACTACATCTAACTACATATTTTGTGCAGCACATGAAAATAGCTATGTTATGTTTTTCTGAAAAAATCAGAAAGAGTTTGTCGTGTAGGAGAGGTTTGACCCTCTTAATATTATCCAATTTTTTAAAAAATTAGTAGTTTAGAAACTAAATTCAGAGTACTACAATTCTTATTCTTTTCTCAACTCCTAGTTTTGAGTGCATGACCTTCAAATAGAAGTTCAGGTTTACCTATTTTCAAAAAAATAAAAAAAAAGAAGAAGTAGCCAATTATATCCCCCTTTCTGTTCACCATCTTGGTGCACTTACCCGATAGTGGTGTTGTTATTTTTGGGAAATAATGCTTCATGTTAGACTTTTGGGATTGATAGCTTTAAGATTAAAATGTTTGATGGTGTTGTAAAGACATTAACAAAGGTAAGACATGTATCAAAACAAAAAAGAAGTTAATTTTCTTGAGAGTTTTATATTCTAGTGGTTGTAAATTTTCTTGTCAAGGTGGAGTGCTAAAAAGGTTATTTTGGTTGTCATTCAGGTTGCAAAAGTTAGAAAACTTTGCAATCTATATGAGGGTGTTGAGATAAATGAAGTAGTAGTGTTATCTAATTAATTAAATGATTCTACTAATGTTTTTCAAGAAAATGATTCTACTACTAGATTTAAAATATTTTAATTTAAATTTTAACAAGCATTATCTCTTTTGGAAGCAATGTAGATAGAAGTTTAAAAATAGTATTCATATAAGTAAGGGTGTGTTATACTATATTCATTCAAATGTTTGGGGACCATCTCTATAATTTATTTTGGAAGAGCATCATATTTTGTGACATCTATACATGATTACTCTAGAAAGGTGTGGGTCTATATTCTTGCTACTCAATTTTTGAAATTCTTAGTTGTTCCACTCAAGCCTAAAATCTTGGTTCATATGTCCCCCTTTATTCCCACCTATTTATTTAGTGATTCCAAGTGATTTCTCCTAGCCACCCATTGGTATGGTTTCATATCTTGTTGGTGAAACTTTTGTTCATTGTGCATAAGTTCCTAAAATCATTGATCATTCACCCATTCTATATGTTTAAGTCATTATCATTGGTCATGTACATTAAGGATTCTTTGTGTTTGTTAGTAGGGTGAATTTTAAACCTTCTTTCCCTCTTTTATTTGTTTAGTTCATGAGTTGCTAAAATTTCCAATCATCCAACTACTCTTGGTGTTTATTATCATTGGTCACTTGTGTTTGTGTTATAATTGTAATTAGTCAATTGGAAGATTTTGAACCCTGGTATCTTGTGGTAGCTATGGTTCAAGAGTTCAAAAATTTGCTAACCACTCAACTCAAATTTTGTCCAATTCTTGAGGCAGTATATTTCATTGTATTAGCCAATTTCGTTGATTAATTGCTAGTGGGTGGTGGAAGACATGAGAATCATGTTGACATAATTTTCAAGAGAAGATGTAGTACTTTAATATAAAATAGAATTAATTGCAGTTAATGCCTTGATCCTTAAAAATGGTTGTCATCATTATAATTTCATTTTCATCTCAAACATGCATCACAAGAACTTTGATTTTTTTGTATTGCAAAGAAGGTTGCAAAGGAGCAAATAAATAGGTTGGAATCAATTTACCTCATTCCTTTCATCTCCTCACTTTAGAGTGCTCATTTTAAGAAAAAAAGTTTGAAGGTCTTAAATGTCTCTCTCATGGGCATATGTAATATAATTCCCCTAAGTCTTTTCAAACCCACTTGTTGAAATGCAGCATTACAAAATGTTTTTGGTAAATTTTTCATTGTGCTCAAATTTCTAGTTGTTGGGCCTCTATTGTCACCAAAAGTAGAAAATGGAATTGATGATATGAAAAATATAAATGAGGGACACATGTCTTTAGTATGTTAGAAGGAGAATGTGGCATGGCTTGGAAGGGTCATATTTTGTTTTATTTGAAATCTTATTTAATTATCTTTATAATGGTTGTCCTTAAGAAGTTGTTATCTTTTAGACAATTATTAAAACTTGGTTATAAATTAGAATAGCAAGTATATTATAAAGGGGCTCAAATTTTTGGTATCTAAAAAAGGAGAATTCCTTTTACTATCTTGGAGGTGTTAAGACAATTACTAAAGGAACAATTAATGAAGACTATCTAAATCATTTTTTGAGAATCATAAACTTTGTGTTATGATTAATGAATAAATTCTTCTTCTTATATAGAATGTACCTATGTTTGGATAATTTACCATCATTATTTGAAGTAATTACAATTTATTCATGCATCTGTTATGAATGATTCATTTTTTAATGGATGTTATAAAAGAGGTTTGATTGGAAGCCATTCCAATTTGGCATTTTTTAGTATAGAATATTTGTATTCTACCTAATTCTAAATTTAGCTATTACTTATTGACTTTAAAATCTTTTTTCTTAAAAGCTATACCTTTCATCTACTTTTTGTTTAAAATCACACATGGTATTCATTTATTGTATTCTGTTACAAAGTAGCTACACATTATTAAATAAGTAGAGAGTAAATATGGAATATCATTGTATTTGACTCAATTGGTAGTTTTAATTGTCCTTTGTTTGGTTGTGAGAACATAAATTTAGGGGGAAAATTTGTAAACTAATAGATTTTTTGGTGACTCTGCTAGGGAAAGTACTAAATACTCTTGCATGGTGGTTTTTAATAGATTTAATGTCTATGATGAAGAAGAATGGTGCTACCAAATGAGGATATCTTTCTAGTCCTTCAACCAAATATAGGCTAGAAAGATGAACAAGACGACCTAATTACACAACTGAGGACTCTATCTTGGAGGTATACGAGAAATACTAAAGACTATAGGAGTGTTGGTTGGGCTCTACAAGAAGAAGAATAGTTGTTCTAAAATCCCAAATCAGTAATACATAGGGAAAGGAGATAGCCTATTGTAGCTATACTAGGGAATCTATTCCATAGAATAAATCAAGTAACACTTTAATGTTAGCCAAATAATCAACGAAATCCTCTTTCAAATAACTAGAGAAAGGTTGGTGACTCTATATTTTTCTTGTTGATTTAAAGGCTTGTGTTTTAAAAGATGCGTCTAAGGTGATCAAAAGAAAGGAATTTTGGATCCTAATTTTGATTTTCTCCAATCCATAAGATTTTTTTCATTTCCACCCATTAGGAAAACTAAAAGTCTCTAAGCTGAGCACCTTCTCCTACTCACCCAATAGCCCTGCCTATCCCATCCCACCAAGCCCCATTTGTAGTGGGGGTTGTCCTACCCTTATAATTTGACTTACCTGTTACTAATTTGATCAATATGGCCCTACCCATTCCTTAGGGAGATGCAATAGGACCTCTCAATTTAGTATCACAACTACATGATTTGCCTAGATTATCAAGAAAGATAATACCTAAATTTAGAGGTAAGGTTACTCTTGAAGAACATATTGATGCCTTCTTTGTAGTATGTTCCATTTTGGGTGTTCAACATGATGTTTCCATTAGATTATTTGCATGATCGCTAACCAAAGATGCAACTAAATTATTTTATCATCTACCCAATGCAACAATTGACTCTTGGGCCACAATGAGAACTAAATTTGAAGATAGATTCAAGTCTATTGAAAGTGAGCATACTCTAATTGCTCAATTATATTTGATGAAGAAATAATTTTATGAGTTTATGTGTGATTTTGTAGAAAATTTTAATAAGGTGGCTAATCGAATCTTGAATAATCTTGGGCCTAGAGATGCTCTTCAAAAGTGTTTTTTTATGAATTCTTTCCCTACAAATGTTAGTTTTTCTATCAAAAGGGAAGGTGAGACCAATTTAACAATAGCAAAAACATTAGCTATAGCAATAGAATATGATTTGATAACCACTAGGAAATGCAAGAAAGACTTCCAAAACAGTATAAAAAAAGAAATCAGTTTTACTAATCTTGTGATTTAAAGGTTGGCTAATGATATAATTACTCTGAAAAGACATATACCTAAAGGTTCCCATCAATCATTGTATCGAGATATGTCAAAGAAATATTATGGCCATCAAGGCACTTCCCCAAGCAATTGTCTTTAACTAGGCACACATTGAGACTATCTATAGAAGCTCCTCCCTCAATAGGTAAGGAAAATCACATGGCATGCAATTTTCATCTAACTACAAATCATAATGGCTCTGATTATCCTAAAATGACAAGGCTAATGTAGATGGTCTTTATGAATAATCAACAAGGTGAATATAGAGAAGAAGAAGGGCCTTCATAAAGTGATGACACTAGTATAAATTTTATCGAGTATGAATCTAACTCTAAAAGAGGAGGAGAAATATATAGCTAGGTAGATGGCTGCAATTTTATAAATTTAACTACAGACCAATATACTCAAAAAGAAGGAAAAAGATCCCAAAGGACAAATCAAATCAATTATGCCTTAGAAATTTTTAAAATAATCATATCGAGAGGTGCCAACTCAAACCATAAGGGTAAAGAATCAAAAGCCATCAAAATCACTTCTATCAAGGTACCTCCAATTTCATGTTCCAATGAAATATTTTAATCTTTTGATATTATAAAGTCATGTAAAAATACCAAAATATAAGTTTCGCAAGATGAATTAGGTAGCCTTGCTAAGTTTATTAAAGTGATGAAAAACTTAAAATCACTGAGTCACTAAGCTACTCAAGGTCCTATTCAAGTTCTCCCGATCTCAAAATCCTCACTGAAAGATTAGATCCATTCTAGCTATCTATTTATAAAAATGTGTATAGATTGAACAATTGTGTGATAGAGTCAGGATCCTCAAAAAATGTTAGGCCTCCTCAAGTAGCCAAAGCTCTTGGTCTGAAAATCACTTCTTATCATGGAAAATGATATTCAATGGACTCTTTTGAGGCACCTATCTTATACCAAATTAGGAATGCTCAAGTCGCTTTAGCCCTATTCCCTAAGAAGATATTAAAGCTCACGATCCTTTTTTCTAAAATCTCTACAAGCTATAGGATTCTACTAAGTAAAGTTTCTTCAAAGACTTAGGGGAGATATTAAAATGGATTGATCCTACACTACAACACCCATAGATGGAAAGAAGGTTTTCCTAAAACCAAAACCTAAAGAAATATTTATAGTGTTAAAATTTGGAGACCCAATGTAAGCAGCAATCAAGAAGGAAGACTGAGAGGGGGGCGGGGTAAATTAGTCTTCACTGAATCTCAACCAATTAAACTTCAAAACATAAACTGGTAGACTACAACAATAACAAATAAGAAAATTAACAACACAACACACAACACCAAGTTTTTTACATAGAAAAACTGGTTAAGGGAAAAACCACGGTGGGAACTACCCATAGTAAGCTGATACTCTATAGTAATATGTGAAAATATTACATATGTGGAATGCACATGCATTTAGGCACACTTCCTAGAGCTCACTACTCAAAAGATATATGCTCAGAAGGCTACAACCCTCAGGGAAGTCTCACTGACTTACAATATGATTCAGACTACAATTCAGAAGGAATGAACTACAGTGATAGAATCTACAAATTCCTGATGATAGTTTTGGTTAAGCATAATTGTCTACTCTACAACAACAATCTCACCTCAATACTTTAATAAATGATAACTCTCTTATTCACACAATCACCTCTCTAATAATTCAAACATAATACCGACACCTAAATTAAATAAGAATTTCACCTATATATACAAATCATGAACCTTGATAACAAGGTCGGCTAAACCCTCAACCATCAACTCATAATTACAAAAAATGCATTGTGCGATACAAAGACCAACCACCAGAACAATATTATGATTTAAATTATATACCATGGACCTAATTCAAATTCCCAAATGATTACATCCATCGAAAATCCCACCAAGATCAACTGCAACACACTACACCACCAGAAATATCGCATAATAGGAAAATCATCATTAGTTCATAGAAATCACAAAAAAATTGCACAAAAATCAATGCAAATCACCAAAATAAACAGGACATGACTAGGAAATACCAACAAGAACATTAGAATAATCCAAAATAGTTGCACCAACACCTCTTTTCAAATCTTGATTGGTCAACGTCTCGAAGCTCAAGAACACAACCAATCAACAACTCTCACAAGGAAAGATGACTTGCAGAGCACCAAATCATGAACCATCTGAAATTAAGATACACAATATCATCCCAAACAATAATCTAAAGTCTCAACACAAGGTGGGATCACATCGAAATATACTAGAGGAAATACAAGATTCTGCAAAATAGTGATCAACAAAACCAAACTACTAAAAAATGGATCATAAAGTCTTCTCAAACTCTCTAGAATAAATCATAATAATATGTTGATATCAATGACAAAAAAATATCCTAGCAGAAATAATGAACAACCAAATCCAACAAACTCCCCAATAATCCAAGAATCTCCCCCTTTATCATTGATGGCAACATATGAATATGAAAAATAGTCAATGCAAAGAAAGAAGATATCACCAACAAACTCCCCCTAAGATCAAGATAGGTAAAGAATTGTTTGCATGATCTCTCTCCCCCTTTGACAACAATGCCAAAGATATCCACAATAGAAGTCAAACTGTTAATACAAAATCATGAATCTCTCTCCTTGAGATACACAACCAAATCAACAGACTACTCTAGCAGAGGAACAACACCAACTCATCAATCTGGATAAAAGAATATGGCTCTGTATTCCACCGAATCAATGTAAATAAATGCATCTAATTCTCATCAGGAGGGGTGGATACCCCTAACTTGTCTCTTAAATAGACAAATGTATCTATAGGCAAGGGCTTAGTAAAAATATCAACAATTTGTTCCTTTGTAGATACATATTCCAGCTTCACCTTCTGTTCACTTACATGCTCTCTCGAGTGATTATATTTATTTGATATATGCTTATCCTTTGAATGTTGCACCAAATTATTTGACATGTTTATAGCACTGGAATTATCACAGTATATAATAGTAGGCTCATTATAAATAACTTTGATATCTTTCAACATTTTCTTCATCTAAACTATCTGAGTGCAATTACTAGGAACAACAATGTACTTAGATTCAACAGTAGATAAAGATACTAAACCTTTTTTCTTTCTATCTCATGAAACCAACTTCTTACCCAAAAAGAATGCTCCACTGGTAGTACTCTTTTGGTCATCAACATCACTAGCCCAATTTGCATCATTGTAAGCACACAACATGAAATCATCATTCTTTGGATACCATAAACCATAATCCTTAGTTCCCTTTAGATATCTGAATGTCGGGTCTAGTCTAAGTAAGATATAGTAGTCCAGCAACCATAGATCTGCACAAGCTCTAATTAGATTTAGGAGATTCATCATTTTTAGACAATTTGCAACCAGTCACCATAGGAGTTCCAACTGGTTTGGAATCATCTAATCCAAACTTCTTCAACAATTCCTTCACATACCTAGTTTGAGATATAAAGATACCTTTTCCTATCTGTGCAATTTGCAAACATAAGAAAAAAATCATCTTACCAATCATGGACATCTCAAATTCTTTTTGCTTATCATTGAAAAAATTGATACTCATATCATCACCACCACCAAAGATAATGTCATCAACAAAGATTTCAACAATCAAAATGTTATCATTTTCAATCTTAAAGTATAGATTACTATTAGAAACAACTTTGATAAATCCCAATTTTAGCAAGTATTTGTCTAATCTAGCATATCAGACTCTAGGAGCTTGTTTCAATCCATAAAGTGCTTTCTTCAGCTTACATGCCATGTCTCCATCATCTGACAATGAAAATCCATTAGGATGTTCAATGTAAATTTCTTCTAGATCAGCATTCTAAAATACAGATTTGACATCCATTTAATATACCTTGAAATCTTTATAAGCGACATAAGCAAGCAACAATCTAATAGCTTCAATTCTGGCAACTGGAGAAAACATTTCTTCATAATCAATCCCTTCTTGCTGTGAATATCCTTTGTAGACCAATCTAGCTTTATTTTAGTCTGGCTTTATTTATGACTACTTCACTGGTTTCTTTCAATTTGTTCCTAAAAACCCATTTAGTACCAATAACATTTTTATCCTTAGGTCTAGGCACAAGTTCCGAAGTATTGTTCTTTTCAATTTGATCTAACTCTTCTTCCATGGATCTTATCTAGTTATCATCTTTACAAGATTCAACAACATCTTTAGGTTCAACTTTGGAAATTAAACATACTTCTTCTGCAACTAACCTTCTTCTAGTCATCACATCTTTATTCTTGTCAGGTGCCAATAACCCGATTCTTAGAATGATTCAATCTTATATACCTCAGAGTATTCTAAATGTTCTAATCTTTAGGTTCCTAAACTTCTAGTTAAACTTATAAGGCTTATCATACTTTTCATTCTTCTCCTATATATCATTCCTATCATGCTTATCAAACTTGTCATGTTTTTCATACTTAGTGATTCTCTTTGGGCATCTAGAAGAAAAATGTCCTATCTTATTATAAGAAAAACATTTCAAGGGTAATATTCCATCATACTTACCAACACCTTTAAGTAATCTATGGGAAATTAGTGCTTCAATCTCATCAAGCTCTCTTTCTTTCTTTTCTATCTCTCTTCTTTCTCTTTCATATCTAGATATCCTACATTCATCGGGATCATAATTCTGCTTACTAGATACCAATGCTGATGCTTTAAATGCTATCTCAGACTTTCCATGTGATTTTCCAAATTCGCTCAACTCAAATGCAGCAAGTTTTCCAACCAACATATCTCTTGTCACTGTAGTTACACTCTAGATCTCACCAATAATGACAACTTTATATTTATAAGCAAGAGGCAAAGATCTCAACACCTTAGCAACAATCTCATCTTCTTCAATCTTTCCACTAGAAGATATGATACCAAAGACAAACTCATTTACTTTACCCATGTATGAATGTATGTTATCATCATCTCCCATCATCAATGTCTCATACTTTCCTTTTAAACTCTTCAACTTAGCAACTTTCACTTGACTATCACCTTCATATAGGATTTCAAGCTTCACCCAGATCTCATGTGTGATTTGAAGTTCCATAACATTTATCATTTTAGAGTTAGTCAGGGCAATAAGAAATGCTTCCTTCACTCTGATGTTATATTCATCTTCCTTAACCTCATTAGGAATGGATGTTCCATTTAGAGGAACAACATAGGCATTCTTATTAATCTTCCAATAATATTTTCCAAGACATTTCAAATGCACCTCCATCTATCTGTTCCACATAGTATAGTTGCTTCCATCAAACATCAGATTGTCCTTCTTGAAAAGAATACCTTAAGTTGCCATCCTGGATCTCCTCAAGAAATTAAGCTTCTACTGGAGGATCTAGCTCTGATACCAATTGTTAGTAGTAAATAAAGAAGGAATACTGAGAGGGGGGGGCATGAATCAGTCTTCAGCAAATCTCAGTAAATTAAACTTCAAAACATAAATTGGTAGATTGCAGCAATAACATATAAGAAAATTAATATCACAACACACAACACCAAGATTTTTGACATCGAAAACCTAGTTAAGGGAAAAACCATGGTGGGAACCTACCCACAATAAGATGATACTTTGTAGTAGTATGTGAAAATATTACAATGGGGAATGTACATTCATTTAGGCACACTTCCTAGAGCTCACTGCTCAAAAGATATATGCCCAAAAGGCTACAACCCTCAGGGAAGTCTCACTGACTTACAATATGATTCAGACTACAATCCAGAAGGAATGAACTGCAATGATAGCATCTACAAATGCTTGATGACAGATCCGGTTAAGCATAATTGTCTTATCTATAACACCAATATCACCTCAACACTTCACCAAATGATGAACCTCTTGTTCACACAATCACCTTTCTCTGATAATGCAAACATAATACCGACACCTAAATTACATAAGAATCTCACCTATACATACAACTCAACAACCTTGATAATAAGGTCGGCTAAACCCTCAACTCACAATTACAAAAATTACATTGCACGATACAAATATCAACCACCAGACCAATATTATGATTTACATTACAAAGAATGGACCTAATTCAAATTCCCAAATGATCATATCCATTAGAAATCCCGCCAAGATCAGCCACAACATGATACACCACCAGAAATACCGCATAATACAAAAATCATCACCGGTTCATATAAATCACCAAAAACTCACACAATGATCAATGTCGATCACCAAAACAAATAGGAAATGACTAGGAAAGACCTACAAGAACATTAGAATCATCTGGAATAGTTGCATCAACACCTCTTTTCAAATCTTTATCAGTCAACGTCTCAAAGCTCAAGAACACAACCAATCAGCAACTATCACGAGGAAAGATAACTTGTCGAGAACCAAATCATGAACCATCTGAAATTAAGATGCACAATATCATCCCAAACAATAGTCCAAAGTCTCAGTACAAGATCTGATCACACCAAAATATATCAAAGGAAATATTGGATTCTGCAAAATAGTGATCAACAAAATGAAACTACTAAAAACCAGATCAGAAAGTCTTCCCAAATTCTTGATGGACAAATTATACATTCTCCTATAAAAGTTCATGATTTTAATGATGGGAAATGTAGTGTTAAGGTTGTATATGGATCAAGCATACTTGATATTGTGAATATATGACAAGTGTCTAATGTTGATGGACAAATTATACATTCTCCTATAAAAGTTCATGATTTTGTGGGTGATCCCAAAATACGAGGTGACACTTTTTGGCACATCCCAATTTTCACTAAAATCATACACTTTTAAGAAAATATAATGATTTATGCCTTGAGAAGTTCCATTTGAATTAATTAACTAAATAGAGTTAGATAAAAGCCTCTTAGATCACTGTCCCTTGGATAGAAACTCTTTACTCTCGTATCATACCTACAATGGACTCACCTTTGCAACTATAAAATGTTGATAAATTTTTTTTTTATATTAGCTTATGGAGGTCTAATGAATTCCTTTAAAAGTTTTGCTTTTTAAAGTTTGTAGTCCATATAATAATTTTTCCAAATAATATAATATTTAATATATTTATGTTTTATTTCTTATGAATGTAGGTTTTTCATTGAACATTAATTATTGTATTTCACACATGGAAAATTTGAAAAAAGAATTTTTTTTGTAAAAAATATATTTTCCCTAGGTATTGATATCCTCTTTTCAACACAAGATCAAGAAATTAATTCAAATTCATACAAAAAATGTTATGCATTGTGAAATACACCTTTTTCCAAATTACAATTACTCTAACTTCAAAAATCAACCAAAAAAATTATATCTAACAAAAAAATATGAAAAAATATCCATCCACTAGATATTGGTGTTACAAATCGATATTTTAAAAATTATAATTTCCTCCTTGCTATAAAAAATGTTATTCACTATAGAGTAAATGTCACTTATGAAAATTGTTGATTACTATAGATATTAAGTGTTGCATAACAATATGGACAATTTATTTCTTATTAGTTTTTTAAAAATATATTTAGAATCTATATGAAAAATATCACAAACAAGTATTTTTTACTTCATCTTCAAATTCTTAATGATTTAGCTTCTATAAGTGTTAGAAAGTAAGGATTTGGTGCAAAATGGTGATTTCAATATCAAGTTTGGTGAAAAAGTGTAACCCAGTATTATGGGATCACCCTTTCTAATATGTCCTTTGAAGGAAGCATTAGATAGAAAATAATATACTAGAGGGAGAAGTCTATTCCCAAGATAGTAAGAGAGATGTGAACTCAATCAAGGCATCTATTAAAAATGAACATGTCAATATTGGAGCTCAAGAAGGTCCTAATCTGGTTTACATAGGGAATCATTATTCTCCTAAAAGAAAAGAATGCTTGATCTCCTTTTTAACTCATTTTAATTAATTTTTGCTTGGAGTATACAACCCTAAAGAAGTTCAAGAATGGGGAAATACAACATCACATTCTGTTGAAACTTGGTATGTTCCCATTTAAGAAAAAATAGAGAACACATAATACAAAGGTTGTTGGAGATATTTCAAAGGAGATAAACAAAATGTTGTAAGAAAGGATTATGCATTTTACCCATCATTCTAGATGGATCACTAGTAGTGTGTCTATCTAGAAAAAAAATGGAGAAATTGGGTTTTGTGTAGATTTCAATTCCAATCAAGTATGTCTCTAGGGAAATTATCCTCTCCTCATGATGGATTGTATTTTACAGAAAGTCTTGAATACATAAGTGAAGTCCCTATTGAATGGTTTCTCAAGGTATAGTTAGATGAAGGTATCCTTGGGAGGTCAACACCATATGGTTCTTACTATCCCAGCTAGCATATTCACTTATAATCAGGCATTTTTAAAGCTTACCAATGAGGGGGACACTTATCAAGAAACCATGGATCTAAACTTTAGAGATTTTTAGAGTAAAATTAATTAATCACCTACATAACTTAGAAGTGTTGCCACAATGATGCTAAGAGAATGGTATCTCCTCGAAACTAAAGAAGTATATCTTTGAAATTATAGGGGGTAAATTGTTAAAGTTCATATCCAACAATTGATATTACAAGTCTCACAAAGTAATATTAGATCTTTCTTTGGCCAAATCAATTTTGTGAGAAGATTTATTCTTGACTTCGTAGAGCTCACCGGACGTATTGTATATATGATGAAGAATCAATCATCTTTTAAATGGAATCAAGAAGGTGAAAAGGCTTCTAAAGATATTTTGGGCAATGGGAAAGTAGAATTTGGTAATAAGAATCTTATTTCCATTATCAAAAGATTGGTTTTTTTAAATCCAAAGGAATTGGCACAAAAATATTTTTGAAACTCTACGAGCTGATGGGATTGAATGCACCTATCTTATCCCATTATAATTATCTTTGTTAGAGTTGTAGATGGATATAAAAGATGAGGAGTTCACTACTCACCCTAAGCTAAGTTGGATCTCCACCTCCATCCCCTCCAAGATTTTCATTAAGAGATGAGAGAATACTAGTTGTTTGACTTATGTGAGATTTAAGTGTAGAGAAATGGAGTGGTGGACAAAATAATAAAACAAAAAGAGCCTATCAATAATGTTTTTTACAAGAAAATTAAGCATTGACCATTCATAATTGTAGACTTGATACTATTACAGGACCAGAGAAGAAATTTTAAAGGAACCCCCAAGGAGTTTGACTTACTAATAGTTGTATCAGTGATTGGAGAAAACATTGTCTTGCTAGCACAATCAAGTGGTACTCCTTTTCCCATTGCCTATAATAGGTAAGATTTAAAACTATGTGCTTGGTAGTTCATCCTTTGGGTCTCCTTCTTGTATTATGTTTTGTCTTCCTTAATTGTTTTAGGTTTGTCAATTTTGGTTTTGGGTATGACTATGCTGCCCTTTTGAATAAGGCCTCTGATTAGGTGTTCTAGATTCTCTTCATCCTAATTAGTCCTTATCATCCTTCAGAGTCTGTTGTTACCTCATTTTTTCAAATTCTTAGTTGTTCCACACAAGCCTAAAATCTTGGTTTATATCATGTCCCCTTTTATTCTTGCATATTTACTTAGCATTGCCAAGTAATTTCTCCTAGGAACACTTTGGTCTAGTTTCATATCTTATTGGTGAACCTTTTTTTAATGGTGCATAATTTCATGAAATCACCAACCACATGATAATTATATATTCTTAAGTCATTATTATTGGTCATGTGCATTAAGGACTCTTTGTGTTGGTCAGTCAAATGAATTTTGAACCTTCATTCCCCCTTTTATTTATTTGGTTCATCAATTCTTAAAATTGTTGATCATCAGAATATTCTTGGTGTTTATTGTCATTTGTCCCTCATGTTTTTGTTATATTTGTAGTCTATAAGTTAAAATATTTCCAAGCACTTGTACCTCTTCATAGTTATGGTTCAAGAGTTCAAAATGTTGTTGAGCACTCAACTCAAATTGTATCCAAATCTCGAAGCACTATCTTTTCATAGCATCATCCAATTGAGTCCATTAATGACCACCAAATGGTAGAAGATATGAGAAGTGTGTTGAAATAATTTTCAAGAGAAGATGTAGTACTTTATCTGTGAGAATTAAATATAGTTAATGCCTCAATCCTTAAAAATGGCAGCCACCTTTCCAGTTTCATTTTCATCTCAAACATACAATTTAACAAGAAATTTGAGTATTTCATGTTGTGAAGGAGGTTTTAGAGGAGTAACGAAATGGGTTAAAATCAATTTACCTCATTTCTTTCATCTCATCTCTTTAGGACTCTTATTTCAAGTGAACTATTTTAAAGGTCTTGAATGTTTCTCTCATGGACCTATGTAATATATTTTCATTGTCTTTGCCAACCCACTAGTTGAACTCTAGTACAACAAAAAATTAATGTTTGTGTAGCATTGTAAATTGTGATTGGGCCAATTTACACCTCATATTTGTTACCCTACATTATCATCTCCTCTCCTCATCTCCTATTTAGGTTTGTTATGTACCTTATCTCTAGTTTTGATGCCATGTACACCTACATTTCTTGGAGGGGTATCATTCTCTTTGGGGATAAATTGAGGTCCCTAATTGAAAAAGATTAGGGAACTAGAGACATGGTCCTATGAGCAAAACACCTTTTCCCTAGTCCCTCTTAGATGGACCCTATTTTGAAATGGGAGATGGGTCCTATCTCTCCGATGGCATTTCAACTTTGTGGCTCTACATGACTGTTGGAGGCCATCCAAATTGGTAAATGACCTAGATACCCCTACATAAAGATATTGACAAATTCACTCTATCTAGGTCTCCATTTCCAATAAATCAAGCATCCTTGCAACCATGTAGCATTCATTGTCAAGCATTTTCAAAAATCTTGAAGGCTGCATATTCTTCATTCAACCATTTTGGAGAAAAATTACACCATTCCTATGCAATAATGTAAGTATGATTAGGGTTTTTTCATGTTCATGTCTTTTCATACAACATATGTGATTACATTCAAGAAGAAAAGCATCATCATTGACAATTTTAGATCTGAGGTGTATCCTTCTATTATTTATTTCACTATTTACATTATTTCATTCAAGGTTATTTCCTAAATTGGGGTTTGACTTAGGAAAACCCCTATTCCCAATCATTTACCCTTCTCTATTGTGGCCAAGAACATGTACAAATTTGTAAGTTTCAAGAATGACAATATTCACAGAGATGAAGAAATTCCCCATTGGACGATGAAAAGTGTGGAGGACCAGACTGGAAGGCATTCTAGTCTTGAACACTTAGGAAGACCTTTTGGGAACATATCCAAACACTCTCATTGCTCAGATCCAAGTTCATGGCTCCATTTGATAACTGCAACTCGCTTTTTATGCATAATTGCTTCAATTTCAACAGAGTTACCCTAATTTCAGCATTTTTACAATTCAACTTAAAAAGAGGGAATCAAATCCTAACTAGTGAGTCTAATGAAAATTATTAGCCCTATCCTTTTTAATTTGAGGATATATCTATTGGATTCACCCCCCTTTAATGTAATTGGTCCTTAAGAAAAAATTAAGGGTTTTACTGCATCATTTGGTGAAACCCTAATTTTTTACCTATTACATTTTGGTGAACCCAACATCTTACACCCTTATTTCTAATTATATTCTTAGATCTAAGTGTATATGCATTTCAAAATTTAAATTTATATTTAGAAGTTTAATTTCAATTGAATTTCATAAATTCAGAGGTTAAATTCACACAAACTCTAATTTATAACTTTAAAATTGGACTTGTGGATTGCATAATTTGGATTAATTATTTCATTTGATTAAGTAACATGAATTAAGAGGTTAAAATTAGAAAAACCATAAAACAATTTTGGTTTATTTTGTTTGTGGGTTGCATAACTCATAACTTCTATATTCATATTTGAGTTTTAATATTCATAATAGCAATTAATAAATCAAATTTATTTTATATTTCACATATGATTACATTTATTTTCACTTGCATTTATCATAATCATGTGTTGGATAATGGTTTCCTTCAATTCACAATATTTGTTTTCATTCATAGCACTTATGAGTAGAATTACCAAATTGCTTTCTATTAATCAATTGAATATCAAATATTTTATGCATAATGCATGTTGTTTTATGGTGATATTCTTAAGAAAATGCATTACATATGTGGATCATACCAAAGATTTTGTAGATCCTAATCCTAGAGATGCTAATGGAAAACCTAATAGTTGTACCTCTCCTAGGGAATCTAGTGTATATTGTAATACCCTAAAAATGGTCATCTAAACCATGAGCCCCTAATCTTGACAACGTCACCAAGGTCCTAACCAAAGGCAATTAAATAAATCTTGAGCACACAATTAATTTCTAAAATCATCAATGTCACATGGCAAATTAATCAACCAATATTAATTAAATATTTATTTAATTAATTAAATCATTCCAAGTAAATCATTTTAAACAATTATCTTGTTTATTTTAATTAAATATGTTTTGCATATTTAATTAAATAAATCAATTTGCCATTAAATCATCAAAAAAATGAATTAATTTACAAAAAGAGATTTATCACAAAAAAAGGAATTAATTTGAAAAATAAATAAAAAATTGTCATAAATCTTCAAAAAAGGAAACAAATCAAGAAAGAGGAATTGGAAATTATGAGCACAAATCTTCAAAAATGGAAATAAATCAAAAAAGGAATTAATTGACCAAAAAAGAATTAAAAATTTGAGAAAATAAATCAATTGAAGATAATCTTGAAAAACAAATTAAAAATTGATGAATAATCTCAAAAAAAGCAATTAAAACAATTAAATTAAAATTGAATGAAATAGAGAATAAATCAGTTTTTCTTGATTTTATCTTAATTTTAGTTCAATTTCCCTTCAAAACTGAAAAAAGCATCCAATCACATAAATTCACCTAGATTGTGCTTCCTCTTGGAAAATCTTGACCGCTCATCATCATTTGATCTCAGTCATTGGTTTCTTTCTGAATTTTCTATAAATTCAGGCTCTCATCTCTCATTCAGAAATCCTAGAGAATATATTGTTATTATGCTGATTTTGCTCTAGGTTCATTGAGAATATTGCATACATATTTAGATCATTTATCTCATTTATTGTTTAAATCTTGTTAGATTAATCTTGCATCCATCTAGCACTAATATCATGCTCATATAGATTAAAATCCTTTGTCTTGGTGTTATCTAGTCACTAGATTGCTTATACAAATTTGAGAGCAATCTTATACTCGCATCTTTTAGAAGGCAATGGGTCGATTTGTTATGGTTTTCATATTCATATTTACATCTATCTAACCTTGCATGTAATGACTTGATTGAAGTGTTGTGTATTACAGATACAGGTCCACTTTTCACACACACATCTTTGGCACCCACCGTGGGGCTCAAACCCACAACTACAAGATTTCTAATGTTTTTTGATAAAATTTAATGTTTGGTTTTTATAACTAATAAACATGTGTTAAATTTGCAAATAAAAATCTTTCTTTTTGCTTGTTCTTCTATGACAGTCAAAAATGGTCTCGGTTGGAGAGCATAACGTTTTATTGAACCATTGGATTTAAACCAATTTTTGATATGTTGTGTAAAACCAAGTTTTCTATAGGTTCACTAAAGGGATTTTTCTAAAGATATTGAGTTTGAAAGTTATGATTGACAGAGTGAAGGACTATCATTTTACTTATTCTTTTGTGACAGTCACAAATGGTCTCGGTTCAGAAGGCCTAACTTTTTATTGAACCGTTGGATCTAAACCAAATTTTAATATGTTATGTAAAACCAAGTTTCCCATATTTCCACTGAAGAGATTCTCCAAATTATCTCAAGTTGAAAAGTTATAAATGATAGAGTGCAGTACTATCAAAACCGTCATAACTACGATAGTCATAAAAAATGGAAATTCTTGATAGATTAGTTTAATTTACAGTTTGCATGCTAGAATTTTCTTTTGATGATTTTTTTTAATGTTATTTTGGCAACTAATTTTGGGATTTTAATGTTTTTAGGATGGTTGTCAAAGAATCTATCAATCAAGAATACACCTACCAAAGAATCAAGAAGAAAATGACTACTGACATATTGGTTTTGTAGGTTGCATAAGGAGAATCGACTAAACATTGTGTATTCATTTAGTATTTTCTTAGGCACTTAAATTGCTATCTAGTTAAAGAACAAATCTGTCTTTTGTGTTTTTCAGAAAAATCTAAGAGGTAGGAGAGTATGCTCTTGTCTTTTATAGACAATCAGGAATCTAGAGCCTCGAAGCTTTTTTCTAAGTTTTGAGATTTGTGTACCTTTAGCAGGCCTTTCATAGTGGGAAAAAGTAATCACCCTGTGAGAACGACCCAAGTGAGTATAGTTGGACCTGAGCATTCTAACTCACTATAATAAATAGGCCTCTGGTGATTAAAGTCTCAGAGGATGGGATTATTTCAGTTTTCTCTTTGAGATCTCTCATATCGAGCATTTTGTAGGGCCTCGCGGTCTCAATCACATTTATGTGACTACAACTTGTTTTGATACCTTGTTGGGCTATAGGCCTCAATCATGCTTGCATGACTTCAAGGGGTAATTTCAAATGGAATTCCTAACTAAGAACTATAAGATAGAAGCTACCTGGTTCACCTCCAAAAGGTTGATAATCTTTGTGCAAGAGAGATAGTAACTCTCCCAAGACACTTGTCATATCGTGCCCCCATTAGCGTTTGGAGTCGGGTAATACGATGTTGAGAATCCATTGCATGAGACTCAATGACCGTATTCTAATTAGCTATTGGGTGTGTACCTAAGTCAGAAAGCAAAGGTTTTCTTCTCTAAGCCAACTTCCATAGGGTTAGCATGTTGTGATTGAATTATTATATATCTTGCATGTTTTCTATGTTCTCATCCCTGAAACTAAAATTGGAATACCAAAATTGGAGAAAAAAAGAAATAACTTAGTGATCAAAAACTATGTTCATGCCCAAACTGGTCTCTGTTAGTCATTGAAACATCAGTCCTTATCAAAAATTGGTCTCTGTCAGTCATTGAAACATTAGTCCTTATCAAAAACTAGTAGTCGTCAGTCATTGAAACTCTATCTATTAGAATCTCATCTCTATCTAATCCTCCATCATATGAATTCCTGATCTTGTCAGTCAAAATAGTCAAAATTACCCATATCAGTCTACAATGAGCATAAAATTGGTTATCATAATTCAAAGCATAAACAACCTTGATAGTGTACCCCTGTCGTTGCGTTGCACGATTTTGTCGATCATCTCTCAGCTAGTTCAAACAACATCTTATCAAACCTAGGTTAACTTAGATGATGTCTTACATAGGATAGATCATTCCTGAAACCAAACCAGATCTTAGTTACTTCTCCTAAATCACTACATTAAACAAACTACTAGCTACAATTTGATCTTGACTTCTGCAACACATTTAGCTCTCGGTCCTATCAGTTGTAAATGCTTGTTCAAACCAAAAGCTCTTCTAATTATTTTGACAAAAGTAAGAATCTCATGGATACCTTAGCTCCAATTCCCATGGCTACCTTTGCTCAAATACTTCAAGATATCAAGAAAGAAATATATGACATGGAAATCCAACAAAATTAAATCAATGACTCCATTTGAAAAACAAATGCATGATATCAAGAGTGAGAAACTTCAAGGAATGCTAAAGCAATTATATGATTTGACAATCAAATACCAACAAATAATTGACAATCAAAGACCAAAACTCAAACAAGCTCACAAGACACCTTCACCAAGACATAAAGACATTTCCTCCAAATATTCCCTAGATAGACAGTTTACACCTTTGGGGCAATCTATTGAGTTAGCTTTGGAAGAGCTTCTTAAGAACAATCTTATCATATTACCTAAAAAGACCACATGGGGATGGGAATTTTTGAGTAAGTACCATGCATATCATAGACAAAATGAACATAAGACTTTGCATTGCATAGAATTAAAACATAATATTCAAGATTTCATTGATAATGGTGTCATTGAAATTGAAGATCCTAATGACTCACCTAAAGAAAAAGAAGGAACTACTTCTAAGCATAATCAAAATCATGAACCTATGTCTAGCAAGGCTCCATATGTAGCCTCTGTCCCTTCCATGATGTCTTCATCTCCTAAAACTTCTCAGCAACAATCCATACCATCTCCTTCAAACAATGAAACTTCTCATGTTGACCTTCAAGGGATATCTCCTATGGAAATCCAAGTTAATGCCAATATTGATACAAGTTCATCTAAAGATTTAAAAATCTCAGATCCTATGCCATCATACACTTCAATTCCAAACATACCCACTCCAGAGAGTCCCACTCAAAATGCTTCCCCAACATGCCAAAATATGGAGACCTTCCAAGAATCCCCTACGCCTATGCAAAATCCTATCCCTTCCTTAGAAGTGACTACATGTCAAGAGGATAATCTAAAAAATGAAGAAACAAGTCCTACGATAAATCAAGATCAAGACACCAAAACTCCTCAATCCCATCTAATGATTGAAACAGATCCTATTTCACTAGAATCCCATGATGATCCCATTATACCTTTCAATTTCTTTTCAGATGACTCACTTCTATCTAAAGAGAAAAGCATCCTTCCAAATCCCATTCCTAATCCACTTCCTAAGCAAGATAATGATGCCTCTTCCACCTTTTCAAATGATCCTATTCAAAATAAAGAGTCAAACACCCTTCCTAGTTTATCCAATGGTCCTCTTCCATGTCAAGATCAAAGTATCCCTTCGTCTCCATGTCATAATCCTCCATTTTCACCTCAAGGATCCATCACACCTAAAAATCCCTCTCCTGATCCTATCATTCCTTGCATTCCACCTCTATCTCATAATGGACTCGCGCCTTCTTTCCAAAGCAAAGTGTATCCTACAAGTCAAAATATTTATAAAGGCCAAGGGGTAGATCTCCACAAGCAAGAACCCCTCCATATTAAAGAAAGTGTTAAAGGCCATGGCCTCAATGACATTTCTCAAGATGTTGGTACCTCTCATAAATCCTACATTTCTCTAGTTAAATCCAAATACACACCTTCCCCTTCACCCCTTCCATCCATTCTAGGTCCCTATATCCCTCCATCCCTTATGCGGGATCAACAAAGACACACATCTTCAAGTACCTTCCATCCATCTAAAAGACCTTCATATCATTCCTATCTATCCACGCATCTCCCTTCAAGCAATTTGGATGCAAAGCATAAAAGTCACAAGTCAATCGATCCATATGTATTCAAGGATCAACATGTCCCATCTAATCAACATGTCAAAACAAAGCAAAATATGATCCAAAAAGAAAAAGAAAAATACAAAATGCCACAAAAGCCCACAAAGAAAGAAGAAAAGTCAAAAGTTATATGGGTTCCTAAGGCCCTTGTACAAGAAATATGCTCTAAGGAACTACAAAAACATGAAAAGTCAAAAACCATGTGGATCCCTAACCTGCTACTTGAAGCACAAAAGTCTCAAGAAAAATCAAAATTGGCATCCAAAATTGTTGTTCCTTCATCCAAACCTTCTGAGTCTATTCCTCCATCACCTCTTTCATCCATTTTGGGTTCTTATACCCCAAAATATGTAACCTTTCCTCCATCCAAATCTCAAAATATGAGATTCACTTCTCCTCCATATGTCCACCATCCCTTAAGATGTGTGCCAATGTTGATCTTTCCAAAATGTCCATCTAGCCATACATAATTCTTCCAACATTTCATCCATTATCCAACACCTCTTTTTCACCCTTCCATCCCTCTTATCCAATCCTTTGCATAAATCCTTGCCCTAGTTTCATTTCATTATCCTGCCAACATCTTTGAGCATACCTTCATAGCCATGGTCTATTGAAACTCATATTCTAAGGGTACCATCCAAAGAAGTGAGATGTTGGGGTCCTTCATCCATCCACTATCATGCCTCCATTATCTTCCAAAAGAAAAAAAAATGATGAAAAAAATGAAAAAAAAAATGAAAAAATCCTAAAAATCAGAAAAAGTCCTTAAAAAAAATCATAAAAATCATAAAAGGTCCTGAAAAAATCCTAAAAATCAAAAAAAGTGCTTAAAAAAATCCTAAAAATCAGAAAAAATCTTGAAAAAATCCTAAAAATAAAAAAAGTCCTGAAAAAAAAATTCCAAAAAAAAAAAAAAAAAAAAAGAAAAATAGAAGAAAAAAAGGAAAAAAGAGAGAAAATGCCCTGGTGAAAACCTGGTAAACAAGCACCTTGGTAAAAAAAAATATGAATCTCTACCAAGTAGGTGAAAACCTGGCAAACAAATGCCTCTTGTACTCAAGTGCTCCATCTATCAACACAACGTTGGCATTCCTGCTTTCATGCATCTTTGCTTTTGCTTGTACATATTTTAGTCACTTTTGTGACATCCTGGTTCGTTGGAACCCTCATGGCTTGAAACTGATCATTGTCCTAGCCATGGGTTAATCGATAGAGCACATTACATGTCCTAAGTAGCGTCAACCAAGTCATCTTTACGTCAGTGAAACCTAGTCGTCCACTCCAAGTCAGTAACCTGTCTCCTGACTACTGAAGAGTTTTATCACTCAGTACACAAGCAAAACAAAACTGAAAACAACTACTAAACAATTTGAGCTATGCATGAAAATTTTCTTTGTGTGCTATCTTTTATATTGGTTTTCAATTATTATCCCTCTGAGTAACTCGAGGAAGTCTATCTTGACTAAGAGGATCAAGGATTGGGGGCATAATATTTTCTTTGTTTTCTTCTTGTAGGAATGATTCCAATGATCTAGAAACATCTAAATTAGTTGGGTGTCTGTGATAAGAGCCTTCACATCAAGGTGAAATCACCTCACATACCTTGACTCCACGTATTTGAATGCTACAGGAGTTTCCATGTCATTTCTTTGTCTATTTTGAGGGAATTTCTTCATTGTGCAATCCACGTCCATGCACAATCTGTCCAAGGATATGAACGAGAAAAAAAGGGTGATTGCGGATAAGATAATTAATATTGCACATGAAAAGCAAGGAACTCTAATCTACCTGTTGTGGTTGTAAAGCTCAATGATGAAAATTAAGTTTTTCAAAATCCAGTGACTAGGTTTAGGTTGCATCTCATTTTTCATTTCATTCTACATTTTGTGAATTTAGAGTGATTTTAGTATGATAACAATAATCTGTTTATCTTCTGAATGAGAGTTTGAAGCATCATCATTTCTCAGCTAAGTGGTTTCTTCTTCACCATTTCTCTAATTGAGTACTTATGTTTTGAGATGTTTAGCTGCATCCATAAGCATCTTATATAGATTCATACATTCACTATCACTCATTTGCATAGAAAAATGAAAAATTTGCATTACTCATTACTCATTCACATTCTTTTATTTGCATAAAAAGAAACAAAAATAAACACTACTATTCCATTTGCATTCATTCATCCCTACTGAAAAGATATGCATACATATAGAATAAAGCATATAGAACAACATCTCATAATCAATCAACACAAGTACAATGAAATCAAATCAAGAGCTCGTAAATCAACTGTCCTGAGTCCATTTTTGGGATCAAAATCAAAATCTGATGTCAATTCTCTAATTGAAATTTCATGATGTTGACCACTTAGCGCTTTCATCATAAACTCATTCTCTCTTCTAATTGCGCTCAATTTCTCATAAATCAATGTTGAATCTCAATTTAATTTCTACAAATCAACTTTGCACTCAATTTCTTATCAATCATCGCAAAATTTTCAAAAATTCCTCTGAATCATTTGTGCTCAAAACAACTTATCATCACTCTAAATTGCCTATCATCATGTACACTCGCTATCTTTCGATTTCTCTCCCAAGGGGGGCATACTCGTGACCTTATGACCTTAAATCTTCAAATGTCGAGAAAATTTTTAAATCTTCATCGAAAGTCGAGCAAAACATCTTTTTCAACTAAATAAAATCAATCAAATCCTCATCACTAGGGGCATCTCAACTTCATCGCTTTATATCAAGTTGATATCTCTCAATCATCTGAATCAAATCAATCTCTAGGGGCATATCAGTTTCATCGCTTCATATCAAGCTAATATTTGTCTTCGTCTGAATCAATCTCTTAATGTTAATCAATTTCATCGCTTTTCATCAAGCTGATTATTCATTTAAACTCATTCAAGGGTTTAAAGAGTTTCTTTGATCACGCTAAATCTAAGAAGGTGTTCATTTTCATCGTTTCTTGATCAAGCTGGACATTTTATCTTCATTGTGTCTTGATCAATCAAGTTCAAGATTGATTTTTATCATCACTCATTGTGTCTAGTTCAATCAAGTTCTAGATCAGTATGATCTGCTTCTTGATCAATCAAGTTCAAGTTTGGTATCTTTGTTCTCTATCATTCCTAAGTTCAATCAAGTTTGGGATTGGTATCTCTTAATCAGACTTTATCCAGCTTCATTGCTTTGAATCAAGCTAAACACCTTGCTTTTAATCTACTTCGTGATCAATCAAGTTCTGAACTGGTATCTCCTAGACATCAACTATTCTTTGAACCAACGCGTTGCTCGCACATTAATTCAAAGAGGGGCAAATGTAATACCCTAAAAATGGTCATATAAACCATGAGCCCCTGATGAATACTAAGAGGGGGGGGTAAATTAGTATACCAAAAATTACTAAACTCAAACACTTTATCAATCTAGCAGTAAACTAGTATAGCAGTTTAACTAACAAACCGGTTAACATAAATGCAAACCAAACAACAAGTAAGGCATTCACCCATAGAAGCACAATCACCATAACACAAGAGATTTTGACATGGAAACCCAAATGGGAAAAACCACGGTGAGATGAAACTCACAAGTAACTATCTGTAGAATAGTAACCAGACTGATTAAGGTCATACAATGTTCTTTACCAGAACAAATATTGTTAGGAATCTCAATCCTTGTTAGGAGATAAGTCTGATTAAAGACTACCTTGTGAGAGGATTTTAGATCCACAAATGTGAATCACCTTGTTAGAGGATTTACAAAGGCTTTTCTAGGCCTACCTGGTTAAGGGTTTCTAAATTGTCAAAGATGTGAGTAATCAACAAGTGAATGATCTAGCAAATAGCACAGTCTTCTTGGTTAGATCCATGATAGCTCATTGTTAATGCATTTTAGCATTACTTCAGTCTTTAGTAGATCCACACTCTATTACAGCACATAGACTTGATCTTTTCTGTTAAGATCACAAATACAAGAACTCATCAACCACCACAAACCCTAACAGCTACACACATACTAAAACCCTAGACATGATGTCCTTAAAAGGAATCTAATTTCATGTCGGTCCAATAGGATTACATTGCAAGTTCCTAGGTTCATTGTATCTAGACACATTTGGTAACATAGCACAAAATCACCATCAAAGTGTCGGTGGATGGTAACTCATCACAAAGATATATCGGTTGGTAACTCATCATAGAGTATTACCAGTTTATACAACTTTACCAATTACCGGTTCGTAACTCAGAGTAATACCGGTTTAGCATATTACTGGTTGACAAAGATGAAGACTGGGAAAATGATAACTGTCACTTCTAGTTCCTTTGCTCCATTCTGCTTGAGATCCTTGAACCGCTTGAGGTCCTCATGCCGCTTGAGATTAGTAAACACTTTCTTCAAGACACCGATAGTCTAAAGACTATAACATAATACCGGTTTGAAACAGATACCGGTTGGGCATAACTCATACATACAAAAAGTGATCTCATAGCAAGTGTGTGTCTATCAATGACAATCACAACATAATCATCAAAAATGCCAACAATCTCCCCCTTTGGCATTGATGGCAACACTTAGGAGAAATTTTGACATCTAAGTGTTTTTACAAAAAAATATGTCATAATAAAAAATACTCCTCCTTATCATATACACTATCCCTTTGCAGAAAAGAAAATGTATACTACTTCCTTACAGAGATAAACATGAGTATACATAGCATGCATCAAAATTTTAAATACCAAAATACTTCTCCCCCTTTGCCAACACTGATAAAATATAGCTAAATAACCGTTGTTTCTATTAGCTGAACAAATGTTTATGACAATAAAGAATGAAACTTGTCAAAAATTGATTTAAAGTCCTACATAAATTGCTTCATGGATAAGGACCATGACTCAAGTAATGAGGTAGCAACCTCACTCTTCATTTGCATTTGGGATATTTGTTCCTCCATGGCATCCAAGGTACTCTTCTCTTGAGTAACCATCAAGGCATCTAGATTGAGATAGCACTTCTGAAGTATTTGCAATCTTCGTACTAGAACCAATTGTAATTCCTGCAAATCCTTGGTCTGATTGTTGATCTCCAAATCAATTCTTGCAGCCTGAAGTTGAAACTGATGAATGGTTTTCCCATAAGCGGTAAAGGAATCATATGGGGTCTTGAAGGTGCTTATGAATGTCTGTAAATTAGTTTGCAGTTTGTCTTTCTGGGCAAGCACATCATCACAGATTAGATGGGGTAGACATATCTTATTGAGCAGCAATTTCCCCTCATCCATTGCATCTTTGATGTCCTGTTGTGCCTTTTGTAGATTAGACTGGAGCTCATGTAACTTTTTCACCAAGGCAGTGTTCAAAGCCTTTTGATGCTCCTTCTTGGCATGTGCTTTGGCAACCTCTTCTAGGATTTGTACCTAGTCCTCCACAATTGTGCATAAGAGTTTTAGTTGGGCTAGAGAGGAATCGGTACTAGGGAGGTTGGTACCAGGTATCAAACCAGTAAGAGTGTCCACTACAGCTTAGATCACGTCTTGCTCCTTCTTCCTCCTTATCACCTCTAGGCATTCTTGAGCAAGCTTAATGCTTTGTAGCAGCTCTGATTCGTTAGCAGATTGGAGGTCAATGGGACTGGTAATGTCAGTTGATTTGGCTTGACTACTGGTTGCCTTTGGGGTCCCCGCCTGTGTGCTCTATGCTACTTTCTCCTTCTCTTTGGCTCTTAACTTATCTTCTTCTACCTTCTTTTGCTCCTCTGCTTCTTGTTTTCTTTTCTCTTCTTCCTTCTTCTTCTCTTCTTCTTTCCACTCTTTTTCTTCTTCATCCTTCTTCTTCTTCTCCTATTCTTGCTTCTTCTTCTCCTCTTCCTGCTTCCTCTTCTCCACTTCCTTTCTTTTCTTTTCCTCTTCTCATTTCCTCTTCTCCTCCTCTTTTTTCTTTTCTTCCTCTTTTCTCTTTTTCTCTTCTTCTACCTATTTCTTCTTTTCTTCTTCTTATTGCTTCTTCTCTTTCTCTGCTTGCTCCTTGGTAGCCTTTTCTTTGTCCTATTTTTCTTGTCCTGCCGCTTCTGATGGTGTACCCGAAGTGACATTTTCACCATTCAAGGCATCAACATCAATAGGGTCCATTTGATCATTGACCTGTTCTCCTTCACTGTCATATACCTCATTTGGTTTATTGGTTGCCAATTCTTGCTCAGCTTTCTTGTTGGCTTCAGCCACTTGATGCAATCTTAAAGCGGCTTGGGCATGAGAGTGGGTCTCTTTTACCACTTTAGGAACTTTTCCTTCTAGCAATAAGAGTCTCCTTCTTCTCATGAAGAAGAGGCCTTTGTATTTTTCCATAGTTTCATAAAGTTCTGAATTTGACACATTAAGAAAATATTGTGCAAATATTTCCTCTCTTATTTCTTGTTCCTTCTCTATGGCAATGCATCATTTGTTATCTAAAGAATTATATAAAGAATCCAGTGTCACAGATCTAATTTTTGATGGCAACCAGTCATTAACACATAAATATTGAATGACTTCCTATTCAACTTCCTCTTTCTCATTGTTATTAAAATCATTAAATCATTCTTGCAAATCACCAAGCAATTTTCTTCTAATATTCTTAATAATTGTTTGACAATGTGTCAAAGGTTTGTAGGAGGAAATATCAATATTTACAGGTGCAGATGTTGCCGGTTCACTCTTTTTCTTTTTCCTCGCTTAAAAAAAATCCTTCACTCGAGAATTGATAAGTGAAAAATGACTTGAAAAATCCTTGTAAACAAGTTCTCCACCTACCATAATAAATGCTCCACTATTAGGGCGTAAACTCTAATTTGCCTTTTACCATTTCTGGTCTCCTACCAGTTGACAGGTATCACTTACTGATTAAGGTCTTTTACTAGTGTAAACCGGGGGTTCAAGGTATTTCACCATTTGCTCCCCCTAAGCTTTTCTGATGCTTAGTTTGCCGGTTCAGTGACTTCCACACTAGGTACAGAAACCGTTTCTTCTTGAATCACTTCTTCTGCCTTCTTCTTCCAGGCTTTCTTCATATCCTCTTGAATGGTTTCAACATCTATCTTTCCTTCCAGAGTTACTGGTATATCATCCAATATATTATTTCCCATTCTGCAGAATCTTGTTGTATGACCCAGTTTGTTGTAATGATAGCAAATCATTCCAGGTGCTCTCCAAGGTCCATTTTTCATGTTTCCATTCTTCCTTCTGCATGTTGTAGTAGTGTGACCATTACCATGATAGATCAAACAGGTTGCTCTCCATCTAGTTGCCACTTGATAGCCACTACTTCTTAACTGATAATTATAGGTATTAAACCGGTTTGGGTTCCAGTTCCCAGAGGGTTTAGAAAAAGCTCCTTTACTCCTTTGAGGATACCTTCTAGTGTTGTGCATGACAAACCTGCATTCAAATGCTCCATGCCAAAACTTGTTGCATGAATAAAAATTACCATTGAATCTATTGGGTCTAGGCTTATCATTTAGAAAATAAGGAAAGTTATTATAAGCCTTTCTTCTACATACATTATCAGTGTGTCCTTCCTTGAGACAATTAAAGCAAATAGGTTTGAATTTTTGCTTACCTTTATCCTTTGGTGCCAGTTGTTTCTTTGATGCTCCATCTTTTGTTCTAGAGGTCTCACCTTCCTCGAATTCAGAGAAACCAAGTTTACTGGTTTAGCTTATTCAAGCTTCTGCTCTAGCTTGATAGTGCTCTTATTGAATTTGGCAAGTATTTCCTTTGACTCAGTAAGTTCTTTGATAATAGCAGCATTGGATTCCTTCAAGGTTGCATTCTCATAAATAGCCATGTGTAGTTCACCTTGCATTTCTTCCTTTTCCATTTTATTTTCATGAACATGAGTGGTAAGTGCACTAATCTCTTGCTTCAGCTTGGAGATCTCATGATCTTTGTCTTTTGCCAGATCTTCAACTTTCCTCCGGTTCTCAAGCTCTTGACACATTTTGATAGTTAGTCCTTCAAGTTCCCTTCTTAGGTTGGCATTGGACTCATTCAGTTTTTCAACTTCTTGAACTAGGGCTTCCATGTCTGCTTCATCAGAAGAACTATTTTTAGTTAGCTCCATTAGTTTTTCAGCATGCTCTCTTCTTTTTGTCTTAGAGGCCTTATATTTGACTTTAAGTTCATCATAGGCTTGCTCAGTCTGAGTGAGCTGATGAGTAAGTTCCGTCACAGTGTATTCTCCCATATCTCTTTCCAAGTGGTTAGACTTATAGAAAGGCAGGCTCTGATACCAATTGATGAATACTAAGAGGGGGGGGGTGAATTAGTATACCAAAAATTACTAAACTCAAACACTTTATCAGTCTAGCAGTAAACTGGTATAACAGTTTAACTAACAAACTGGTTAACACAAATCCAAACCAAATAGCAAGTAAAGCATTCACCCACAGAAGCACAATCACCATAACACAAGAGATTTTGATGTGGAAACCCAAATGGGAAAAACCATGGTGAGATGAAACTCACAAGTAACTATCTGCAGAATAGTAATCAGACTAGTTAAGGTCAGACTGATTCAGGTCATACAATGTTCTTTACTAGAACAGATCCTATTAGGAATCTCAATCTCTATTAGGAGATACGTCCAATTAAAGACTACCTTGTGAGAGGATTTTAGATCCACAGATGTGAATCACCTTGTTAGAGGATTTACAAAGGCTTTTCTGGGCCTACTTGGTTAAGGGTTTCTAACTTGTCAAAGATGTGAGTAATCAAAAAGTGAATGATCTAGCAAATAGCACAATCTTCTTGGCTAGATCCATGATAGCTCATTGTTAATGCATTTTAGCATTACTTTAGTCTTCAGTAAATCCACACTCTATTATAGCACACAAACTTGATCTTTTCTGTTAAGATTGCACATACAAGAACTCATCAACCACCACAAACCCTAACAGCTACACACATACTAAAATGCTAGACATGATGTCCTTAAAAGGAATCTAGTTTCAAGTCGGTCCAATAGGATTACATTGCAAGTTCCTAGGTTCATTGTATCTAGACACATTTGGTAACATGACACAAAATCACCATCAAGGTGTCGGTGGATGGTAACTCATCACAAAGATATATCGGTTGGTAACTCATCACAGAGTATTATCGGTTTATACAACTTTACCGATTACCAGTTGGTAACTCAGAGTAATACCGGTTTGACTATTAAATAGATTACCGGTTGGTAACTCAGAGTAATACCGGTTTAGCAGATTACTGGTTGACAAAGATGAAGACTAGGAAAATGATAACTGTCACTTCTAGTTCCTTTGCTCCATTCCGCTTGAGATCCTCGAACCGCTTGAGGTGCTCATGCCGCTTGAGATTAGTAAACACTCTCTTCAAGACACCGATAGTCTAAAGACTATAACATAATACCGGTTTGAAATAGATATCGGTTGGGCACAACTCATACATACAAAAAGTGATCTCATAGCAAGCATGTATCCATCAATGACAATCACAACATAATCATTAAAAATGCCAATAACCCCTAATCTTGACAATGTCACCAAGGTCCTAAGCAAAGGAAATTAAATAAATCTTGAGCACATAATTAATTTCTAAAATCATCAATGTCACATGGCAAATTAATCGACCAATATTAATTAAATATTTATTTAATTAATTAAATCATTCCAAGTAAATCATTTTAAACAATTATCTTGTTTATTTTAATTAAATATCTTTTGCATATTTAATTGAATAAATCAATTTGCCATTAAATCATCAAAAAAAGGAATTAATTTACAAAAAGAGATTTATCACAAAAAGAGGAATTAATTTGAAAAATAAATTAAAAAATGTCATAAATCTTCAAAAAATGAAACAAATAAAGAAAGAGGAATTGGAAATTATGAGCACAAATCTTCAAAAAAGGAAACAAATCAAGAAAGAGGAATTGGAAACTATGAGCATAAATCTTCAAAAATGGAAATAAATCAAAAAAGGAATTAATTGACCAAAAAAGAATTAAAAATTTGAGAAAATAAATCAATTGGAGATAATCTTGAAAAACAAATTAAAAATTGATGAATAATCTCAAAGAAAGAAATTAAAACAGTTAAATATTAAAATTGAATGAAATAGAGAATAAATCAGTTTTTCTTGATTTTATCTTAATTTTAGTTCAATTTCCTTTAAAACTGAGTAAAGCATCCAATCACATCAATTCACCTAGATTGTGCTTCCTCTTGGAAAATCTTGACTCCTCATCATCATTTGATCTCAGCCATTGGTTTCTTTCCTAATTTTCTATAAATTTAGGCTCTCATCTCTCATTCAGAAATCCTGGAGAATATATTGTTATTATGTTGATTTTGCTCTAAGTTTATTGAGAATATTGCATACATATTTAGATCATTTATCTCATTTATTGCTTAAATCTTGTTATATTAATCTTGCATCCATCTAGCATTAATATCATGCTCATATAGATTAAAATCCTTCATCTTGGTGTTGTCTAGTCACTGAATTGCTTATACAAATCTGAGAGCAATCTTATTCTCGCATCTTTTAGAAGGCAATGGGTTGATTTGTTATGGTTTTCATATTCATGTTTATATCTATCTAACCATGCATGCAATGACTTGATTGAAGTGTTGTGTATTACAGATATAGGTCCACTTTTCACACACACATATATGAATTAAAAACTAATACTCCTATCAATAGTCTCTCTAATGCAGAGAAAGAATTGAAAAGAAACATGGCACACTCTTCTTCTCATGCGCATACCCTAGCGTAAGGGGGGTAAGATCAAAACATTGGTATGTCATCTCTCTAGATCCCCCTTATTCTCCTAGAGTTTATCTTAGTCATCAAAACATTTGTTGAGAAGATGATATTATTCATTTCATTCATGAACTATCTCACCATATAACATTAAGTAAAGATGATGCCTTAGATGATAATGATCTTCCTTCCTAACCTATCAAAGAGGATATGCATGATGATAGAAAGGAAACTCTCCCTACACAATATATTCTATATTCATCCACTTTTTCCTTTGTTCCTTCTAAATACACTTCTGCTACAAATTATAAAGAGATCTGTTATAGTTTTCCTCCTTCTCAATTAGGAAATTTTTATAGGAGTGGTTATAAAATAATATTCAAAACAAATTTTAGAGGAAAAGGATGTGGAAAATTTGAACAAGGAATCAGAGTCCCTATAAATCCTCCTACAAAAACTAGTATCAAAGATCTAGGATATTATCATGATTCACCTATAGATGATCTCTGTAGAATTCAAAACTTTAAGGACTATCTTGTTAGACATAAGACTTATCATCCATCTAAGGGTGTTTCTTCTTCAAACACTTCCTTCTTCTTATATCATCAAACTAATGACCACAGTGTTTGCAGCAACAAAGAAGGAAGACTAAGAGGGGGGAGGGGGGTGAATTAGTCTTCACTGGATCTAGTAAATCATAAAAAAGATATGATAAACTGTAGAAAAATCAATTTGAATGCAAAACACACAATACCAAGATTTTTGATGTGGAAAACTTGGTTAAGGGAAAAACCACAGTGGGAAGCTACCCATAGTAAGATGATACTCTATAGTAGTATATGAAAATATTACAATGGGGAATGCACATGTATTCAGGCACACAGCCTAAAGCTCACTGCTCAAATATAATGACCTAGAAGGCAACAACCCTTAGGGAAATCTCATTGACTTACAACAAAATTTAGACTACAATCTGAAAGAAATGAACTAAGGGCATAGCATCTCCAAATACCTGATTACAGTTCCAATTATACATAGATGTCTGCTCAACAACACCAATCTCTCCTCAATCACAACACTGAAAGATGAATCACTTGATCACACATACACCACTCTCTAATAATGTAGACACAACACCAAAACCTAAATTACATGACAATATCACCTATATATACAAATCATCAACCTTGACAACAAGGTCGGCTGAACCATCAACTCACAATCACAAAATTACATCACACGATACAAAGATAGACCACCAAACCAATATGATGATTTACATAACATAAAATGGACCTAATTCTAATTCTCAAATGTTCAATTCCATCGAAAATCACACCAAGAACAACTGCAACATGCTACACCACTAGGAATACCACATAACACAAAAATCATCACTGGTTCATGAAAACCACAAAAAAATCACACAATGATCAATGTGGATCATAAAAAAAAAAAATAGGACATAATTAGGAAACACTAGAAAGCATGATATAATCATCAGAAACAATTGCACCAACACCACTTATCAAATTTTTAATTGCCAACATCTGAAACTCAAGAATACAGCCAATCAACAACTGTCACAAGGAAAGATAATTTGTGAAGTGCCAAATCATGATCCATATGAAATGAAGATACATAAGACCATCCCAAACAATATCCCAAGATCTCAACACTAGATCTAATCTCACCAGAATATACCAAAGGAAATATTGAACTCTACAAAGCACTAATAAAAAAACTACAAAACCAGATCATAAGATCTTCCCAAATTGAAAACACAAAAGAAAATCCTAAGAATATGTTGACATAAATGAAAACAACATATCCTAGTAGAAACAATGTCCAACAATCTCCATAATCTCCCCCTTTGTTATTGACGACAACATATGCATGTGAAAAATAGTCAATGCAAAGAAAGAAGATATCTCTGAAAAACAACCCCTAAGATCAAGACAGGTAAAGAAGTTTTTTACATGATCTCTCTCCCCCATTGACAACAATGCCTAACATCTCAAAAAAGAAAACCCAAACCTCTTTCTCAAAAACAAAAACATGAATTTGAGGAATTTATCCCTCTAAAACATAGACTACTCCACCAAAGGAGCAACACCAACTCACCAATCCAGATAGAAAGATAAGACTCTGAATTCTACCAGATTGATGCAACTCAATGCATCTAGTTCTCATCAGGAGGGGTATATACCCCTAACTTGTCTCTCAAATAGAAAAATGTATCTGCAGGCAAGGGATTAGTGAAAATATCAGCTATTTGTTCCATTGTAGATACATACTCCAGCTTCACTTTCTCTTCATTGACTTTCTCTCTCAACTAATGATATTTGATTGACACATGCTTAGTGTTTGAATGTTGTACTGGATTATTTGACATGTTAATACCCACTATAATTATCATAGTATATGACAGTAGGCTCATGATAGATAAATTTGATATGCTTCAACATTTTCTTAATCCAAACTACCTGAGTGCAATTACTAGCAGCAACAATATACTCGACTTCAATAGTAGATAAGGACATCAAATCTTGTTTCTTACTAGCCCATGAAACTCATTTCTTCCCCAAAAAGAATTCTCCATTGGTAGTGCTCTTTCGGTCATCAACATCACCAGCCCAATCAATATCAGTGTAGGCACTTAGCATGAAATCATCATTACTTTGATACCACAAACCATAATCCACAATCTATATTCCCTCAGGTATCTAAATATCCTTTTAATAGTAGTGATATGACTCTCTTTCAGATCATCTCAGATCATCTTGATATCTAGCAGCCATGCACACAACATGCACAATATCCGGTATAGTCTGAGTAAGATATAGTAGTCCACAAACCATAGACCTTTACAAACTCTAAGTAGCTTCTGGAGATTCATCATTTTTAGACAGTTTACAACTAGTCACTATAGGAGTTCCAATAGGTTTGGAGTCATCTAATCCAAACTTCTTTAGCAATTCCTTCACATACTTAGTTTTAGATATAAATATACCTTTTTCAGTATGTGAAATCCACAATCCTAAGAAAAGTTTCATCTCACCAATCATAGGCATTTGAAATTTTTTTTGCATATCACCATCAAACTTCATACTCAATTCATCACCTCCTCCAAAGATAATATCATCAAAAAAGACTTCAACAATCAAGATGTTATCATTCACAACCTTAAAATATAGATTACTGTCAGCAACACTTTTATTAAATCCTAATTTCATAAAATATTTATCTAATCTAGCATACTAGGCTCTAGGAGCTTGCTTCAATCCAGAAAGAGCTTTCTTCGGTTTACATACCATGTATCCATCATGTGGTAATGAAAATCCACTAGGTTGCTCAATGTAGACTTCTTCCTCAATATCACCATTTAGAAAGGTAGATTTGACATCCATCTGATATACCTTGAAATATTTATAAGTAGAATATGCAAGCAACAATCTAACAACTCCAAGTCTGGCCACCAAAGCATAAGTCTCCTCATAACCAATTCCTTCTTTCTGTGAATATCCTTTGAAAACTAGACTATCTTTATTTCTGGCAACTTCACCGACTTCATTCAATTTGTTCCTAAATACCCATTTAGTACCAATAACATTCTTATCCTTAGGTCTAGGTACAAGCTCCCATGTGTTATTTTTTAAAATCTGATCTAATTCTTCTTCCATAGATCTCATCCAATTTTTATCTTTGCAAGCTTCAACAACATCTTTAGGTTCAACTTTAGAAATCAAACATACTTCTTCTGATTGTTGTTATTTTTATGTTCATGTAACTCTTCACTAACAATAGCAATATTCAGGCTAGTGGTCTCTACTGGACCAGTTTGCTTCAATTCTTCAGTCTGAATAGGGGCTAAAACAACATGTTGTCCATCATCATATCTGCATGCTCTAATCTATTTCCCAAGGTTCTCATCCACCTTCACATTTTCACTTTCTATTATCTTTCTTAGTCATTTATTTTAGTACCAGTAGGTTTTTCTCTTTGTAGAATATCCTAGGAAAATTCCTTCATCACTTCTAGCATCAAACTTTCCTATATCCTCATCTCTCTTGATATAACATTTACTACCAAATACTCTGAAATATCTCATAGTAGGAGCATGACCAAACCATAACTCATAAGGGGTCTTACCATTATCACCTTTAATATGAACTCTGTTGAATGTGTAAACATTAGATCTAATAGCTTCTCTCCAGTAGATCTTTAGAACATTTCCTTCAATCAACATAGTCCTTGCAACATCCAAGACAACTATGTTCTTCCTTTCAACAACTCCATTTTGTTGAGGGACTCTAGGAGAAGATAATTGTCTTCTAATTCCATGCTTCTCACATAATGAATTGAACTCACTGAAACAGAATTCTCCACCTTATAAAATCTCAGACACTTCACCTGCAATCTAGATCTAGTCTCCACCATTTCTTTGAATATCTTGAATTTTTCCAATGCTTATAATTTCTCCTTCAAAAAGACAAACCACATCATCTTGGAATAATCATCAATTATCAACATAAAATATGTCACCTTGCACACTTCTAACATTTGTGGGTCCACATAGTTAAGTATGGATAAGACCTAGCAATCCATCAGATGTATACTATTTTCTCTTAAAAGAGATTCTTGTTTGCTTACCCAATTGGTAGTCTTTACATATCAGATTAGCAGGCTTAACAAGGTTAGATAGATCTCTAACAGCTTGTGTAGAACTAATCTTAATCATTGAATCAAAATTCAAATGACATGTTCTCTAATGCCCCAACCAACTTTCATCTATCTAAGCAATCAAACAAATTTTCTCACCAGCATTCAAGTGATATATGTTACCTTCATTGTTAGTTCCAGATGCACCAGAGGCATTTAGGATCTTGCATTTTCCATTCTTTAATTGTAGATCATAACCTTTATCAACCATCTGTCCAACACTCAAAATATTATGCTTCAAACCTTCAAAATACAAGACATCATCAGTGTTATGCTTACCATCAAAAGAGGTAGAATCTCTCCCATGGATCACATAGGCTTTGTCATCTCCAAATCTTACTATTTCACCATCATATCTTTCCATATAAATTTTCTTTTATCACCGGTCATATGATGTGAACAACCACTGGCAATCATTCATTCATCTTTCTCTTCAACTTTAACAACTAAATATCTCTCTTGAATAGTGTAACTTGTGGAATCAATAGGTACCAGTCTATCTTCTTTAATGACAAGATATACAACTTCATCTCCTTCATATTCTTCATCTGTAACACCTTCATCAACAACATAATAATAGTTCTTCTAATTCCCATACTCTCGGTTAGAGTTGTAAGGTTTATCATATTGCTCATGCTTCTCATATCTATCATTCCTATCATGCTTATCAAAATTAGCATGCTTGTCATACTTAGCCATTCTCTCTAGGCATATATAAGTAAAATGTCCTATCTTGTTGCAATAGAAACATTTTTCAGGCAATTTTCCATCATACTTACTAGCTCCTTTAGGCAATCTTCGAGAAATCAATGCTTCAATCTCATCCAACTCTCTTTCTTGCTCTTCTATCTCTCTTCTCTCTCTTTCATATCTAGATAGTCTTCACTCATTAGGATCATACTTCCGCTTTCTAGATACAGATAATGATTCTGTAAATGTTGTCTCAGACTTTCCATGTGATTCTCCAAATTTGCTCATCTCAAATGTAGGAATCTTTCCAACCAACATATCTCATGTCACTATGGTCACACTTCATATCTCATCAATAAAAACAACCTTATGCTTATAAAGAGTCAAAATATTGGCATTGAGTTGTCATTGATGTCAACTGGTATGGAAGGAAGGCTACTGATAGAGGTATGCTATCTGGTATGAAGAAGAATATACTAGTATGGTGAAAGACAAATAAGGTATTGAGAAGATTAAGATGAAGGCTTGTCAACTAGTATGGTGAAAGACAAGTAGTTTTTGAGACTATCAGTGACTTTACCAGTATGAGGTGAGATGCATGTGTGTGTGAGCATATTGAGTGATAACTAGTAGAGCTTAAACTGGTCTAGAGTTTTGCTGCCTGTTTATGATGAAGAGGTAGTATGTTAAAGTAATCACAAACCACAGGAGGTGAAGATGTGCTATCGGTGTAGTATGCACTACCGGTTAGCAGGAGAAGAAGGTTTCACTGGTAAATGCCTATACTGGTATTTGTTTGCTGAATGGTCAAGTATAAACCAACTGTGTATTGGTTAGATAAGTGTATGACCATTGTGATGCCATGTGGAGATGAGGTGGAAAACATGCAAAGGCCAATGAAGCCTCCATCAAAATGGTTGTTGAGACAACTAGTCGACATTAATGAAACAACCATAAATCACAAGATTGCAACTGATTGATGCAGCTCGAGGAAGAAACAATAATAGAGGAAGATCAAGGAGTACTTGGAGCTTGGATTGAAGAAAAGGAATTAGATTGCAAGAAGATATCTAGAAGGAAACAACTGAGATTTTTATGAGTTGATAGATTTCAAGGAAGAAAATCGTGTATGAGATTGATATCTTTAGCAAGTATGCATTGGATAATGGAAAATGTCTACAAATGCATTCCTTGAGTATAGATGATTGATCCCAGATAGACTAGATCAGATCTCATGCAGATTGTGTTGGGTAAAGGAAACCCTAACCGCCCCAAGTTTGAATTGATTCTTGAGGGGAAAGAAAAAGTTTAAATATGATGACTTGAGACTATTATCAGTGCTACTACATAGTGAAGACAAGTGTAAAATTGTTGTCTGAGAGCCGAAGAGATAAACATTTGAAATGTTTATGACCAGAGATTTTATTGATAAGGAGAAGTAGAGTAAACTGGTGTAAGGAACAACTGATGGAGTGTGCATTGAACATAGAGTTGATAAAATGATAGAAGATGTGTCTGATTAAGAGTGATAGAGTGAGAGTGGAGAAAGGGAAGACATTGTGAGAGGGGGTTGAGAAAGGTGATCAGCAAAGTCAAGTTGTAGAGTTGGTGGAGAGAATACAAATCGATAAGGCTAAAACCAACAAAGGAGAATTTGTAAGGTTGCAAAACTTCATTTGCAACAGTGATTTCATTTGTACATCTAAGTCCTATATTATTTTCACTAAGTTGAATTTTAGTGTAGGGGTTGTAGCTCCTTTAGGTTGTATCCTATAAATTGTGCAAGGGTTGGTGCCCTAAATATTGTAATCATAAATTTATTGTGAGGCTAGATTGGAGAAGAAGATTTCCAACAGCTATTCTCACTGAGGTTTTTCCCACATTGGGTTTTCCTTGTATATATTTGATGTTGTGTTACATCTCTATGCTTGTGGTATATTGATGTTTTAGCAAGTCCATTCACACAACTTGTTTGCATTGTTTGAACTACCGGTTAGCACTCAGTTTGTTTTATATATTACTAGTATGTCCTTGTTGAAAGATCAGAGTTTAAATCAGTAATTCACCCCCCTCTCAATGATCCATTGTGTTCAACAAATGGTATCCGAGCCATAGGTACCTTGTTTTGTCAAAAGCATTCTCTAGCTTGGGTAGATCCTGCTAAGTGTTCATAATGGCAAGAAATGAATCTGCCTCTTCAAAAGCTCCTATGTTTGATGGTGTCAATTGGAATAGAAGAATGAAAACCTATTTGTGCTCTCTAGGTTGTGATGTATGGATGTCAGTTGTAAATGGATATACAATTCCTAATAATCTCCCTACCAATCCAGATGCTAAGAGGGAATATGAGAATAATGCTAAACCTAAGAATTCCATTCTTAGTGGGTTGTCTAATAATGAGTTTGTTAAAGTCATGCACTTCTCTTCTGCCAAGAAAACTTGGGACAAGTTGCAGAAGATATTTGAAGGTGATGCTAAAGTCAAGGAAGCCAAGTTGCAGACATTAAGAGCACAGCTTGAGGGTTTGAAGATGAAAGATGAAGAGAAGATTGTTGATTATCTGCAAAGGGTTGATGAGATAACAAATACCATTAGAGGGATTTTTTAAGAAATAAAAGATGAGGTGGTAGTGAAGAAAGTACTTAGATCCCTTACATCTAATTATGATACAAAGGTCTCAGCAATAGAAGAAGCAAAAGATTGGAAAGTCTATACAATGGATGGGGTGTATGGCTCTCTAACTACTTTCAAGACTTCAAGACTTCAATAAAAGGAAAAGAAAAATCTGCTCATGATGCAACCGATGAAGACTCTAATGACATCATGGTAAACTTTGTTAGAAGTCTCAAGACATGTTTAGGCAAATATAAAGGCAAGCTGCCTTTGAAATGTTTCAACTGTGGAAAGATTGGACATTTTGCAGCCAAATATCCTTATGGTGATAAGAATTAAGATGATCAATCAAATGGTAGCAGGTCATTTAGTAAGGATAGGAAGAAAAATGTCTACTAAGATAGTCTACATGGCTACCAGAAGTAGAGAAGTCTTTACACACATGAAGATGATGCCACAAATGAGGAAAGTGCCTTAGATGACTGCTGCAGTGGAGATGAAGTTAGAGCAAATCTTTTTATGGCTCGAGAGGTACCGATACCTAAAGAAGAAGAAGAGGAAAAGAAAGAAGGATAAGTAGACCTTGAAGAAGAACTCATTAGTGCCTTAGATGAGCTAAAGAAAACAAAAAGAGATTTAAAGAAGGTAAAAAGGGTTGCAACTAAAGAACAAGAGTTGTTGGAGAAATCTCTTGAAGACTCCAAGAAAACTATTGCAGATCTAAAACTCCATTTGAAAGAGGCCAAGAGGATGTGTGAAGTCACCAGTACCGATTTGAGTGAAAAGGAAAAGGAACATTAGAATCTAGAAGTAGAAATAGTGAAACTCTGAAAGAACTTAGAGAAAAGTCAAGAAGAAATAAAAGTGAGAAGCAAATATGAAGGTAGCACTAAATCCCTGGACAAGATGCTGAGAAAACATCTAAGCAATCTAAAGATACTGGTGGCTTAGGTTTTCAAGAAGGTCAAAGTTCAAACAAAAAAGATACATCCAATAAGAAGATACAATTCACTTCTTCAAATGAAGGTGAAGAGAAGAAGACATTTATAGTAAGCAAGGATACTAGCAAGAAGACATATGCAGATGCAGCTAGAAACTGCCACACAAACTGGTATGCTCAATCAATGAACCAGAGACCATACTCAATGCACTGACATGAAGATCCAAGGATAAATGTAATTATTAATCATGAAGGGTTCACAAGGGTTAGCAACATAAAAGGAAGACCCCTAGTGAGGCATCCGTTTGTAGGTTCAAGACAAACTAACTGGTATGTTCCAAATTTTCATGGCTATTGTCACCGGTGTAATAAGTTTGGTCATAGAATGGCAGATTGTAGAAAAATGAATGTCAACCCTAGTTTTGAGAGTAGAAACTCATTTTTTGCATTACAAAGTACAAAAATCATATGTTATAATTGCAATGAGTCTGGTCACAAGAGTTATGAGTGTAGGAGTAATATGCAAATGTCCTACAAGAATGAATTGAGTACATCTTATACTGCTAATGTGAAATGCTATAAGTGTCAAAATTTTGGTCACATAGCAAGGTATTGTCAACTGAGAACTAACAAGCAACAGAGAATTGTACCAAATGAGAATTTGGAAACAAAACCAGAACACAAAGTGACAGAAGAGGAAAAGAAAGTAGAGAAACCAATTTGGGTAGAGAAGGAGAAAAACAAGACAAAGTCTAGCTTGATTGTACAGACTTCTATACATGCTAAAAGAAGGAATTTATGGGTAGTTGATAGTGGCTACTCAAATCATATGATCAAGGATAAGGAAAAGTTCATCAAGCTTGATTATTGGAATGGTGGTTCAATCCGTTTTGGTGACAACTCCTCCATCAAGATCAAAGGCTGGGGTACACTGAATATTGATGGAAATCTTAAGGCTCATGATGTGTAGTATGTGGAAGGTTTGAAGCATAACCTATTGAGTATAAGCCAGATGTGTTAGAAAGGTTGCAAGTTCTCATTTGACTCTACTAGTTGCTAGATAAGGAAGTAGAGCACCGGTCAGGAGGTAGAAGAAGGAAATAGAGAAAAGGGTAATGTCTACAATCTCAAGGAATGCTTTGAGTCCCAATGCATGATGGGATAGGTTGATGAAAGTTGGTTGTGGCATTGGAGACTAGGCCATGTGAATTTTGACAATCTGGTTAAGATAAGAAATAACCAGTATGTGAGAAACATAGCTCAGATCATAAAACTGGCAAGCACATTCTATGATGAATGTGTCAGAGGTAAGCAAGAAAAGCTTAGCTTTAAAACAAAAGAATACAACACCTCAAGATCTTTGGAGTTGATACATATAGACTTATGTGGTCCAAGAAGGACAAGAGCATTGGCTAAAGAGGTATTTCATGTTGTTCATAGATGATTACTCAAGAATGACTTGGGTAACCTTCCTACATGATAAGTCACAAGAATTTGAGAGATTCAAAATTTTAAGGAAGATGGTAGAAAATGAAAGTGGATATTGGTTAAAATGCTTAAGAAAAAAACCAGGGTGGAGAATTTTCTTCCAATGAATTTGTTGACTACTATGAGAAACATGGAATATGAAGATAGTATTCAGCTGCAAGGACACCTTAGCAAAATGGGGTGGTAGAGAGGAAAAATAGGATAGTTAAGGAGATGGATAGGACTATGTTGAATGAGGCCAACATACCAGATATTTATTGGAAGGAAGCATTTCATATTGCTAATAGTTAAGAGTGAATAGTAGAATGACTCCTTATGAGTTATGGAATGAAAGGACACCATCACTCAAGCACTTCAGAGTGTTTGGAAGTAAGTGCTTCGTCAAGAGAGATGGTGATGGATCAGGAAGTTTTGATTCCTGAAGTTATGAAGGAATCTTCTTGGGATACTCAACTAACAACAAAGCTTACAAATTCTACAACAAGAGGCTGAGAAGGGTGGTTGAGAGTGTAAATGTGAGAATAGAGGAAGACTCACATAGAGGAAAATTTGCACCAACACCTTACATTAATGAATCAAATGTTGAAAATGAAGAACAACCTGACAATGGACCAGTAGAAGATATACCAAACAAGATCCCCAACCGGTATGTGTAGAAGAATCATCTGGAAGAATAGATCATAGGAGATAGGAATGAAGGTGTGTAGACTAGAAGGAGATTATCTAGGGAAGGTGAGTAGGTAAATTTTTTTTTCATGACTTGAGTAGAGCCCAAATTTTTTGATGATGCTAGCAAAAGTGAAGAGTGGGTAGATGCCATGGATGAAGAATTGAGACAAATTGAGAAAAATCAGACTTGGGAACTTGTTCCTAGACTAGCAGACAAGAATGTCATAGGTACCAAATGGGTATACCAAAACAAGATGAATGAAGAAGGTAAGATAGTCTGACATAAAGAAAGGTTAGTTTGCAAAGGGTATGCTCAAGGGGAAGATATTGATTTTGAAGAAAACTTTGCAACGGTTTCTAGGTTAGAGGCAATAAGAATGTTTTTAGCTTTCTCAACCTACAACGGATATAAAGTATATTAGATGTATGTGAAATATTCTTTTCTCAATGGAAATATTGAAGAAGAGGTGTATATGGAACAGCCAGAAGGGTACTTGTTGCATGAAGATGAGAGTTTTGTATGTCAATTGAAGAAAGCCCTGTATGATTTGAAATAGGCTCCCAGAGCATGGTATTCTCAATTAGACAAATGCTTGAAGGAGAAAGGATTCTGGAAAGGGAATGCAGAAAGAAACTCGTGTGTCAAGGTAAATGGAGATCACATGATTATAACTATTGTATATGTGAATGATATTATCTTTGGTGGAGACAAGGACATCATGTGCAAAAAATTTGCAAATCAGATGAAGAAAGAGTTTGAGATGTCCATGCTAGGTGAGTTATCCTATTTTCTTGGTTTACAGATCTCACAAAAGGAGAAAGGAATTTTCATCTCCCAAACCAAGTATGCAAAAGACATGCTGAAGAAATTTCAAATGGAGGACAACAAACTGGTAAGTACTCCCATGGTTACCAGTTGTAAGTTGAGGAAACTAGATGAATCATCCAAAGTTGAGTAAACACTGTATAGGTCTATGATCGGTAGTCTGTTGTATTTAAAAGGATCTAGACTAGATATTGTACAAGTTGTTTGCATGGTAGCAAGATTCCAAGTTGCTCCTAAACAGTCTCACTTAAATGTAGTCAGAAGAATCTTTAGGTATTTGCAAGGAACTATCAGCTATGGTCTATGGTATCCAAAGAAAGGACAATTCTCTCTGAGGGCTTATACTGATGTAGATTGGGTAGTAATTATTGATGATGGAAAAAGTACAAGTGGAGGTACTTTCTACTTAGGAGACTGATAAGTATCATTGCATAGTAAGAAGCAAGATTCAGTGTCACTATCTACTGCTGAGATAGAGTACATAGCAGCTGCTATATGTTGTTCATAAGTTTTATGGATGAAGAAGACACTGAAAGATATATAAGTGGAGATACTAGAACCCATTCCAATCCGGTGTGATAACTCAAGTGCAATCAACATCTCCAAGGATCTAGTAATGCACTCAAGAACAAAACACATTGCAATCAAGTATCAGTTCTTGAGAGAGAAGGTAGCAGAAAAGGAGGTCACAGCTGAATATGTTCCAACTGATGAACAAATTGTTGACATATTTACCAAGCCACTTCCTTTGGGCCCATTTGAGTATTTGAGACAAAATATGGGAGTTTTCCTACCATCTCGTAGCACTTGAATGCATAGGAGATTGCATGATTCAAGGGGAGCCAACCATTGCTACTATCTTATGACTCTTGAATCATGAAGCATCGACATAGGGGGAGAGTGTGTCTTAACGAAATGCAGTCAAGGGAGAGATTATTGGTATCAAACTAAGGTTCCCTTTGCCATTGTTGTCGAAGGGGGAAAGAAACCGGAAAAGAAGATGTTGACATCAATGCCAAAGGGGGAGATCATTGGCATTGAGTTATCATTAATGCCAACTGGTATCGAAGGCAGACTACTGGTAGAGGTATGTCATTCGGTATGAAGAAGAATGTACTAGTATGGTGAAAGACAAATAAGGTATTGAGAAGATTAACATGAAGGCTTGTCAACTGATATGGTGAAAGACAAGTAATTGTTGAGACTATCAGTGACTTCAGTTGTATGAGGTGAAATGCATGTTGAGTGATAACCGGTAGAGATTAAACCAGTCTGGAGTTTGATGACCTATTTATGATGAAGAGGCAGAATGTTAAAGTAATCACAAACCATGGAGGTAAAGATGTGCTACCGGTTAGTAGGAGAAGAAGGTTTCACTGGTAAAGGCCTGTACTGGTATGTGTTTGTTGAATGTTCAAGTGTAAACTGACTCTATGTCAGTGAGATAAGTGTATGACTATTGTGATGCCATGTAGAGCTAAGGTGGCAAACATGCAAAGGTCAGTGAAGCCTCCATCAACATGGTTGTTGAAACAACTAGTCAAAATTAATGAAACAACCATAAATCATGGGATTGTAACTGACTAATGCACTTCGAGGAAGAAATAATAACAGAGGAAGACCAGGGAGCAGTTGGAGCCTAGATTGAAGCAAAGGAATCAAATTGCAAGAAGATCTCGAGAAGGAAAGAACTGAGATTTTTATGAGTCGACAAATTTCAAGGTACAAAATCATGTATGAGATTTCTATATTTAGAAAACCCTAACTGGATAATGGAAAATATGTACAGATGCATTCCTTGAGTACAGGTGATCGATCCAAGACAGACTAGATCAAATCTCATGCAAATTGTGTCAGGTAAAGGAAACCCTAACTGCCCCAAGTTTGAATTGATTCTTGGTGGGAAACCAAAAGTTTAAATATGATGACTTGAGACTATGATTGATGTTGATGTAGAGTGAAGACAAGTATAAAATTGTTGTTTGAGAGCCAAAGAGATAAACACTTGAAATGTTTATAAGCAAAGATCTGATTGAGAAGGAGAAGCAGAGTAAACCAGTATAAGGAACAACCGATGGAGTGTGTAATGAACATAGAGGTGAAAATCTAGTAGAAGTTGTTCCTGATTAAGAGTGATAGAGTGTGAGTGGAGAAAGGGAAGACATTATGAGAGGGGATTGAGAAAGGTGATCAACAAAGTCAAGTTGTAGAGTGGGTGGAGAGAATATAGACTGGTAAGGTTGAAACTGGTAGAGAAGAATATTGTAAGGTTGCAAAACTTCCTTTGCAATAGTGATTTCATTTGTACATCTGAGTCTTATATTATTTTCACTAAGTTGAAGCTTAGTGCAGGGGTTGTATCTTGTTTAAGGTTGTACCCTATAAATTGTGTAGGGGTTGGTGCTCATAAATCAGGGGTTGGTGCTCCTTGGGTTCGTGCCCTAAATATTGTAATCAAAAATTTATTGTGAGGCTGGATTGGAGTAGAAGATCTCTAGTAGCTATTCTCACCGAGATTTTTCCCACATTGGGTTTTCCTCATATATATATCTGGTGTTGTGTGTTGCATCTTTGTGCTTGTGGTATATTGATGTTTTAGCAAGTCCATTCAGACACCTTGTTTGCATTGTTTGAACTACCGGTTAGCACTCAGTTTATTTTATCTATTACTGGTATCTCCTTGTTGAAAGATCAGAGTTTAAATCACTGATTCACCCCCCTCTCAGTGATCCATTGTGTCCAATACAAATATCTCAACACCTTAGCAACTATTTCATCTTCTTCAAGGGTTCCACTAGCATATATGATACCTAGGACAAGGTCATTTGCTTTAGCCATGAAGGAGTGCATGTTCTCATCTTCTCCAATCTTCAACATCTCATACTTTCCTTTCAAACTCTATAACTTAGCAACTTTCACTTGTTTGTTACCTTCATACATTATTTCATGTTTCTCCTAGATCTCATGTGTGGTTGGAAGTCCCATTGCATTTTTCATCTTAGAATCAATCAGTGCACTAAGAAATGCTTCCTTCACTCCAATATTATTTTTAGCTCCCTTGATCTCATCAGCAGTGACCAGTCCATTCTAAGGAACAAAATAGGCATTCTTTGTAATCTTCTAGTAATCTTCTCCAAGGAATTTCAAGTGCAACTCCATCTAGTTCTTTCATATAGAATAATTACTTCCAACAAATATCAGACTGTCCTTCTTAAAGATAAAACCTACAACTGCCATCCTAGATCTCTTCAAGCAGTTAAGCTTCTTCCAAGGATCTAGCTCTGATACCAATTGTTTGTAGAAACAAATAATGAATACTAAGAAGTGAGGGGGTGAATTAGTATTCATCGGATCTACTAACTTAATCAAAAAATAGATATGATAAACTGCAACAAAAGCAATTTGAAAGCATAACACACAACATCAATATTTTTGACATGGAAAACCTGGTTAATGGAAAAACCATGGTGGGAACCTACCCAAAGTAAGATGATACTCTATATTAGTATGTGAAAATAGTACAATGGGGAATGCACATGCATTTGGGCACACAACCTAGAGCTCACTGTTGAAATATAAAGACCCAAAATGCAACAACCCTTAGGGAAGTCTCACTGACTTACAACAAAATTCGAACTACAATCTCGAAGAAATGAACTGGGGAATAGCATCTCCAAATGTCTGATTACAGTTCTTGTTAAGCATAGATGTCTTCTCAACAACACCAATATCTCCTCAAAGACAACACTAAAAGATGAGTCACTTGATCACACATATACCACTCTTTGATAATGCAGACACAACACCAACATCTAAATTACATGACAATATTGTTGGAAATATGTTGGATTTGGTTAAGTGTTGTTATTGATGTCAACAGTGTATCCTAGTTGGATCTATCCTAGTTAGTCTTGGTGATCATCTTGGTTTTGGCTATGATTTTGATCTGGTATGATCAGATCTCTAGAATCAGTTTTGGATTCTTATTATGATGGTTATATGCTTGCTATATTCTAGTGGTTTCATAATTTGGTTACTGCTTTTGGTATTTTTCTTTACCAACTTGTTCTTGGCTTTTCGGGCTATCTTTTGGCTTTACCGACCTCTGGCGTTCCCGCTTAGCTTTACCAGTATGCATTATTTGGTGACTTCATCAGTTGATTTTGGGTCTGGCTTATGGAATTGGTTTCTCTCATGTTGAAGGTGTTTCTTGATTGTGTCCCGAGCATTTTGTGACTTTGCATTAGATGGCATGCTATTATGGTGGTCCTATTTGGATCCGGTTAAACTTTCATTGAGGGTTTCTATCGGCAAGTGAAGTGTGTTGGATTTTGGTCTTAGCGAAATCCCGGATGGATATAATTGTTTGGTTACTTGATTTAGGTCCATGCTATGTAATGCAAATCATAATATTGGTCCAATGGTATTGTGTGATGTAATTTTTGTAATTATGGGTTTATGGTTTTAGGGTTTAGCCAACCTTGTCAATAAGGTTGATGATTTGTATTTATAGGTGACTTATTCATGTAATTTATGGATTGATGGTTATGGGTGGTTATATTTGTATTATCAGAGAAAGTATTATGTGTGAATAGAGTCATATCATTCCAGTGATGGTTGGAAAGGTTTTGTATTGCAGAGAAGACATCAGTGCTTAACTGGAATTGTATCAAGAATTAGTAGATGCTACTTTCATAGTTCATTTCTTTTTGGATTGTAGTCTAATGTTTATGTAAGTTGGTCAGACTTCTCTTTGTGATGAGCAGTGCACTATAGGCTATTTGATTTTTTGCATGTGCAGACCCCATTGTAATTATTCATAATACTACTTCAGAATATTCATCTGATTGTGGGTAGGGTTTCCCACTATGGTTTTTCCCTTTCCAGGTTTTCCACGTCAAAATATTAGTGTTATGTGTATTATGCTTTTATGATATATCTTTCATTGTGTTGTGCTCCGGTATAAGGTTTATAATTAAATTAATTATTGTACTTGTGAGTAAATTAATTCACCCTCCCCCTCTCAGTTTACTATCAGTATTAGTACATTCCAATAATTGGTATTAGAGAGAGGTCCTCTCTACAAAAGCTTAACCACTTGAGGAGATCCCTTGGTAACTACATCAATTTATACATTCAATCCTTACCAAAAGGAGAGTCCCAAATTTGATGGTACAAATTACAAAATATGGAAGGAGTGAATGAAGATTAATCTCAGATGTCTTGGAGTTGAAGTTTGGGAGATAGTGGAGAAAGGGTATATACCTCATGATCCTAATTCTAGAACACTGGCACCTGGTGATGAACATAAGAGAGCTAAAAAAGATGTGAGAGCAAAAGAAGCATTGTTAAGCACCCTATCTGATGAAAAGCTATTGAATGAAATAGAGTTGGATAATGCTAAGTTGATTTGGACAAAGCTTGAAACTCTTTATGAAGGTGATCAGGCTATGAAGATTGCTAAACTTGAAGGTTTTCGGATAAGATATGAAACTTTGAAGATGGAAGAAGATGAGAAGATGAGTTCTTTCATGGATAGAGTCAATGAGATTGTCATGGGTATCAAATATTATGGCAAATCTGTTAGTGAGGATGAAATAGTGTCAAAAGTTTTGAGACTTCTACCTTAGGCTTACAAGATGAAGGCTACTGCTATCAATGAACTCTGAACAATGTCAAGTACCCCTGTGATTAGAGATACACTTCTTGGGAAATTAACTACTTTTAAACTTGAATAACTTGGAGATCAGAGTGTTGCTAAAAATGAGACTACATTTAAAGCATCTACCTTCGGTAAGCAGAAGATAGATTGGAAAGAGATGTATGCTAAGGATATGGAAAATATAATGAAATTCTTTATCTTATTCATATTGATTTGTATGGACCGGCAAGAACTAAAAGATTTCAAGGTGATAGATATTTTATGTTACTTATTGATGACTATTCTAGAATGATGTGGGTAGCATTTTTGAAAGAGAAATCTAAAGCTTTTGAGAAATTCAAAACCTTTAAGGCTATGGTTGAGACTGAGACGGGATTGAAGATAAAGTGCTTAAGATCAGATCATGGTGGTGAGTTTACATCTAGTGAGTTCAATAACTTTTGTGAAAGAAATGGTATTAGGAGACAACTTTCTGCACCTAGAACTCCACAATAGAATGGATTATGGAAATAAAGAACATAACAATATTGGATGCAACAAGGACTATGATGACTGAGGCTAAATTATTTGATATCTATTAGAGAGAAGATGTCAATAACGATATATATATTTTCAATAAAATACACATAAAAGGTGATTCCAGTATGACTCCTTATGAATTATGGTTTGGTCACACTCCTACTATTAGATATTTCTGAATTTTTGGAAGCAAATGTTACATTAGAAGAGATGATGCATTAGGAAAGTTAGATCCTAGAAGTGATGAAGGAATATTTTTGGGTTATTCTACTAAGAGAAAAGAATATATATGTTATGACAAAAAGATTGAATATGATAATGGAAAGCATAAATATCAAGGTGGATGAGCACGACAGTAATCAGATTAGATCATTTGATTATGGACCGGAAGATGAATTTATCAGACTTGAACTGGTAATGCAAGAATCAGTTCAGAATAGTCAACAAGTGACACCAGTAGCATTAGAAAATTCAACAGTGAAAGAGGAACAATAGAATGAGTCAACAAATCAAGAAAATTCAAAGACTCCCAGGTATGTAAAACTAAATCATTCTGAAGATCAAATTATTGGAGATAAAAGGAAAGGTGTGATGACTAGGAGAAGGTTAGCTGCTGAAGAGGTATGCTTAATTTATCAAATTGAACTAGAATCATTTATTGAAGCAAGTAAGGATGAAAATTGGGTAAAAGAAGTGGAAGAGGAATTAGATCATAATGAAAAGATTAAGATATGTAAACTAGAACCTAGACCTAAAGACAAGAACATTATTGGAACTAAATGGATTTTTAGGAACAAATTAAATGAGGAAGGTAAATTTGTAAGGAACGAGGATAGATTGGTTTGCAAAGGTTATTCACAAGAAGAAGGAATTGATTATAGAAAAACTTATGCCCCGGTTGCTAGAATTGAAGTGATAAGACTTTTTTTTGCTTATGCTGCACACAAGAACTACAAAGTAAATTAGATGGATGTTAAATGTGCATTTCTGAATGGAGACCTTGAAGAGGAAGTTCAAATTGAACAATGTGATGGATTTTATTTATTAGAATACAAGGACATGGTTTGCAGATTGAAGAAAGCTTTATATGGACTAAAAGAGGCCCCTAGAGCATGGTATGCTAGATTGGATAAGTATCTTTCAAAGCTTGGTTTCAGTAAAGGTATTGTTGATAGTAACTTATATTATAAAATTTAACATGATGACATACTAAATATTGAAGTCTTTGTGGATGATATCATTTTTGGAAGAGAAGAATGTTTATGCATGAAATTTGTTGATGATATGAAGAATAAATTTGAAATATGTATGATTGGTGAGATGAAAGTTTTCTTAGGTTTGAAGATTACTCTAACTGTTTAAGGTATTTTCATTTGTCAAGCTAAGTATGTGAAGGAGTTAATTAAGAATTTTAGACTTGATAATTCTAAACTTGTAGGTACTCCTATGATAACCGGTTGCAAATTGTCGAAGGATGATGAATAACCTGAAGTGACTCTGAGTAGATACAAATCAATGATTGGTGATTTTCTATACCTAACTCAAACAAGACTAATATAATGAATTTTGTTTGTATTGCTTCTAGATTTTAGGTAGATCCTAGAGAAACTCATGATATTGCTATTAAGAGGATATTCAAATATTTGGAAGGTACAACAAACTTTGGGTTATGGTATCCAAAGAATGATGACTTCACATTATGTGCATATATAGATTTTGTTTGGGCAGGAGATGTGGATGATGAAAAGAGCACTAATAGCGGTGCATTATTTCTTGGGAGGAATGTGGTTTCATGGCTTAGTAAGAAACAATCATGCACTTCATTGTCTACTACTAAAGTAGAATATGTTGCAGCTGCTACTAGCTATACTCAGATTTTATGGATAGAATTGTTGGCAATTTGGAGGAATTGATTATGTGTTGAATTGATGTTTTGTCATTAATGTCAACACTAGCTACTTTGATTGTTTACCAGTATCTGTTTGGTCCCAATGGGATGTTTGGTTTCTAGTTGGTATGATCATGTTGATCTGGTATACTCTGATAAATTTTGGCTTATAGAATTGGCTTATATTTTCTACTCATGTTACTCAGATATATGTTCAATCAGTTGGTTTTGATCTAGTGATCAAATGCTATCATATTTGCTAGTAAGATTGGTTTATTGATCCGGTGAGGGTTTCACTGATAGACCTTTGTTGAAGATCTTTTGATATTATGCATAAGTGGTGTTGGTGCGGCTTCTAGTAGGTTCTCAGGATGCTGATAATTATCATGTTCGTGTTGTAGTTGATCAGTGGTGTTGCATTTAGCACTAGACCTATTCAGTTCTATCTAGTATGTGGACCGACTTAATATAACGTGTTGATTGGTCATCTCAATGTGTCTTCCGGATCACTTATTGGTTGGATGATATTTTTTTAGCCTTAGGCCAACATGTTTTATAATTATGTAATTGGTTTATTGTTTGGTTGGCCGACCTTATTATTTAAGCTTTAGGGCTTGTATATATATATGTGTATGATCTCATTGTAGATCAATGAATGGAGGATATGCAAGAGAATAATGTAATAATTATTCATGTAGAGGATTTGGTTGATCATAGGTGATCAAGTTGGGTTTATGCAAGAGGTTTAACTCCTCTAGCATTGAGCTTAACTGGAACTATACTCAAGCATAGGAGATGTTATTGTTGTTGTTCATTCTTCCTTCCAGATTGTAGTTTGGATTTCTTATGTAGTCAGTGAGACTCCTTTTGTAATGAGCATTGTGCTCTAGGCTATTGGACTTCCTGCAAGTGTAGGCCCCTCAATTTGTAATCACATACTTACTACAGAAGTATTATCTAACTGTGGGTAGGCTTCCCACCGTGGTTTTTTCTATTACTGATTTTTCCACATACAAATCTTGGTGTCATGTGGATGGCATTTATTCTCTAATTGTTGCTTGTTCTTAATTGATATATTTGTCATTCCGGTAATTGGTTTATGTATTCCGGTATTGATCTTATGTATTCTAGTATTAAATTTTTTAATACTTAAGGTTTTGATAGCCTGGTGACAACTGATTGACACCCCCTCTTAGTTGTCCTCCATTTATTTGAATTGTCTAACAATTGGTATTAGAGCTCTAGTCCTCTTTGTAGAAGCTTAACCACTTGAGGAATATCCTATGGCATCTAAAAGTTCAAGTTCATTTGCTGCTGTCTTCCAAAGAGAAATTCCTAGGCTTGATGGAACAAATTATAGAGTGTGGAAGATTTAGATGGAGACTCATTTGAGATGTCTTGGTAATGAAATTTGGAAGATCATGGAGAAAGGGGTTACTCCTTTTAATCTAGCATCTTGCAAGCCTCCTTTAGCAAACTTGGATAAGGAGCTTGAGAATGATTGTAGAGCTAGAGAAGCCCTCTTATGTGCTCTTTCTGATCAGCAAATAATGGGATTGACTGACAATTCAACAACAAAGGCTATATGGGACAAGTTGGAGACTCTAAATGAAGGTGATCCTACTATAAAGATTTCTAAAATTGATTGTTACCAGGTGAGATATAAAAATTTGAAGATGGAAGAATATGAAAGGATTACTAAATTTATGGAAAGGGTAAATGAAATTGTCATGGGAATTCAATGTTGAGGTGGATCTTTGAGTGAAGATGAAATAGATTCTAAAGTTCTGAGAGATTTATCATAGGCTTATAAGATGAAGACTATTGCAATTAATGAATTGAGAACAATGGAAAATACTTCTGTCAATAGAGATACCTTGGTTGGGAAATTATCTGCTTTTGAGCTTGAAGAATTTGGACCTTCTGGAGCTGTGAAGTCTGAACCTTGTTTTCATGCATTTACATCATCAACTGGTAAGCAAGATTGGAAAGCCTTGTAATGAAAAGGAATTAGAAGATATGAAGAGAGAAGATGAAGAATTTGAGAATATTTAAGCCCTATTTTCTAGTAGAGTACCTAAAGGACCAGTAGGAAGTAAGTATGAAGGAAAATCACCCTTTAAATGTTTTACATGTAATAAGATAGGTTGTTTTGCATCTAGATGTCCTGAAAGTAATTAAAGATTTGAAGAAAGAGCTAGAAGATCTTTTAAGCCTAACCTTGGATATCAGAAAAAGCATAACTATAGGAAAAAGATAGATAAATCATGTTACTTTGTTGATGAGGAAGGTGTGACTGATTCTGATGATGAACCGACACAAGACTCTACTAGTGGTTTTGACAATGGAAAGGAATGGATGTTCTTGGCTATCAAGGAAGATGATCCAGAACTGGAAGAGAATGTACCTAAAGTGAAGGTCCTTGCTGCTAAAATTGAAGATAAGGATGAATGGGTATGGTTAGATTTGGAGATAAACTGGAGATAAAAGGAAGTTTCTATCTTTGAAAGAATTTGATGGCAGTATGGTTAGATTTGGAGATGACAAAGCATGCATGATCAAAGGAAGAGGAACTATATCAATAGATGGTAAGAACAATACAGATAATGTTTATTATGTTGAAGGTTTAAGGCATAATATTTTGAGTGTAGGATAGTTGGTGGATAAGGGATTTCAATTATAATTCAAGAATGGAAAATGCAAGATCATTAATAGATCTAGATTGGAGATTGCAACCAATACTTAGACAAAAGGTAATATATTTCACTTGAATTTTGGTGAGAAGACATGTTTGATTGAACAAATTGATGAGAGTCAGCTTTGGCACAAAAGGCTATGTCATGTGAATTTTGATTGCATGGTAAATATCAATTCAACTAAGGCAGTTAGAGATATACCTAAGATTATGAAGCCCTATAATCCAGTATGTAAAGAATGTCAAATGGTAAAATAGGTCAGAACCTATTTTAAGAGTATATAAGACAAATTTAATGATGTTCTTTATTTTTTTCATACTAATTTGTGTGGTCCTACTAGAATCAAAAGTTTTCAAGGTGATAGATATTTTATGCTAATCATTGATGATTATTCTAGAATGATGTGGGTTACTTTTCTAAGGGATAAGTTTGAGGCTTTTGAAAAGATAAAAATATTTAAAGCTAAAGTTGAAACTGAGATAGGATTGAAGATTAAGTGCATAAGTTCAGATCATGGTGGAGAATTCACTTTCAGTGAGCTTAACAACTTTTTTGAGAAGCATGGTATAAGGAGACAATTTTCTGCTCCCCAGACACCTCAGTAAAATGGAGTTGTGGAAAGGAAGAACATAACTATCTTAGATGTTGCTAGAATCATGATGATGGAAGCTAATCTACCTCATATCTACTGGAGAGAATCAATGAGCATAATAGTTTATTCATTCAACATAATTCATATCAAAGGAGAAACCGATAAGACACCTTATGAATTATGGTTTGACAATACACCTATAGTTAAGTACTTCAGAATCTTTGGTAGTAATCTTTATATCAAGAGAGATGATTTCATTGGAAAGTTTGATCCTAGATGTGATGAAGGAATATTTCTTGGTTATTCTAATGAAAGCAAAGCATATAGATGTTATAACAAATGATGACAGATAATTATGAAGAGCACTAATGTCAAGGTGGATGAGCTAAATAGAAGTCAAATAATAATTTATGAGCAAGAACCAGTAGTGGAAATGATCATAACTGAACCAATAACACCTTTACCAGAACATAATTCTAAACGAGTTACTCTAATAGTATCAGAAAATTCAATAGTAACTGAATATCAAGGAAGAGGAAGAGAGAATCAGAAGACTCCTAGGTATGTAAGGTTGAATCATTCAGAAGATTAGATCATCAGGGATAAGAACAAAGGAGTGATGAGAAGAAGAAGATTGGCAGCTGATGAGGTATGTTTAATTTCTCAAGTTGAACTTGTATAAGTAACTAAAGCATGTAAAGATGAATGTTGGAGGAAAGCTATGGAAGAAGAATTAGATCAGATAGAGAAGAATAACGCATGGATTTTAGTTCCCCAACCTAAAATTAAGAATGTTATTGGAACTAAATGGGTTTTTAGGAATAAACTAAATGAAGATGGACAAGTTGTGAGGAATAAAGCTAGATTGGTTTGTAAAGGATATTCTCAGAAGGAAGGAATTGTTTATGGAGAAACTTTTGCACCTGTAGCTAGGATTGAATCTTAAAGATTATTTCTTGTCTATGCTGCACATAAAAACTATAAGGTTTATTAGATGGATGTTAAGTTTTCTTTTCTGAATTGGGATGTTGATGAGGAAGTTTATATTGAGCAACCTAATGGTTTTTCACTTTCAGATTTTAAAAAAAGGTGTTTGTAGGTTAAAGAAAACCTTATATGGATTGAAATAGGCACCTAGAGCTTGGTATGCAAGGTTGGACAAATATTTTATGAAACTTGGTTTCACTAAAGGTAATGTTGATAGTAATCTATATTATAAATTCACCGATGATGATATACTAATTATTAAGGTCTTTGTTGATGAAATCATTTTTGAAGGTGAGGATAAGTTGTGCATGAAATTTTCTAAAAATATGGAGAATGGATTTTAAATGTCTATGATTGGGGAAATGAATTTTTTCTTAGGTTTCCAGATTGCTCAGATTGATAAAGGTATTTTCATCTATCAAACTAAGTATGCTAGGGAGTTGTTGAAGAAATTTGGTCTTGAAAATTCTAAACCGGTTAGTACTCCTATGGTCACAAGTGATAAATTATCAAAGAAAGATGAATCTACATTGGTAAATCCTACAAGATACAAGTCTATGATTAGAGGTCTGCTATATTTGACTCAAACTAGACCGGATATAATGAATGCAATTTGCATTGCATTAAGATATCAAAGTGATCTTAGAGAAAATCATGAGAGTGCAGTGAAAAATTATTTTTGATACTTACAAGGAATATCTTAATATGATTTGTGGTATCCTAAAGATGATGACTTTACTTTATGTGCATATACAGATGCAGATTGTGTAGGTGATGTTGATGACTTGAAGAGTACTTCTAGTGGAGCTTTCTTTCTTGGAAAGAAACTTATTTCATGGATCAACAAGAAACAATCATGTACTTCTTTATCTACTGTTGAAGCTGAGTATGTTGTTGTTGCTACTAGTTGTACACAAGTTCTATGGAAGAAGCAAATGTTGAAGGACATAAAAGTGCATTGCAATGGAATGGTAGTTATTCTCTGCGATAACTCTACTGCTATAGACATATCAAAGAATCTAGTATTCCACTCTAAGACAAAGCACATATCTATCAAGTATAACGTTTTGAAGGAGAAGGTGGAAGAAAATAAAGTTAGAGTGGTTTATGTGAACACTAAAGATCAGATTGTAGACATCTTCACTAAACCTTTGCCTAAAGAATCATTTGAGTACCTCAAAGACAGAGAAGGGGTTTTTGCCCCTCTGATAGAAACCTGATTGATGCTATTTCACATCAGTCTAGTATGCATTATCAGAGCTATTATTCATTCCAGATTGATGTGATGATGCTACTACTCAGGGGGAGTAGTTATCTTTATGATTCAATGGTTTGTGATTTTTCTTTGATATTTACGTCAGATCTCTGGCATTGATGTCAAAGGGGGAGAGATATATATCTGAAAAAATTAAGGAGTTATATACATTAGGGGAAAAATTTTGCAAAACTTAACTGAGATATCATCTATAGGGAGAGTATGGATCAAAAATTCATTGCTATACTCTTGTGTGGGAGATTTCTTTGGCATTTCTTGGCACTTGGATGTTTTTCACATCTAGTGTTTCCATCAATGCCAAAGGGGGAGATTGTTGGCAATTTGGAGGAATTGATTATGTGTTGCATTGATGTTTTGTCATTGAGGATTTGGTCGATCATAGGTGATCAAGTTGGGTTTATGTAAGAGGTTTAAGTCCTCTGACATTAAGCTTGACCAGAATTGTACTCAGGCATAGGAGATGCTATTATTGCAGTTCATTCTTCCTTCTAGATTGTAGTCTGGATTTCTTATGTAGTTAGTGAGACTCCTTTTATAATGAGCAATGTGCTCTAGGCTATTGGCCTTCCTACAAGTATAGGCCCCTCAATTTGTAATCACATACTTATTGCAAAAGTATTATCTAAGTGTAGGTAGGCTTCCCATCATGGTTTTTCCCTTTGTCGAGTTTTCCACGTACAAATCTTGGTGTCATGTGGATGGTATTTATTCTCTAATTGTTGCTTGTGCTTAATTGATATATCTATCATTTTGGTAATTGGTTTATGTATTTTGGTATTGATCTTATGTGTTCCGGTATTAAATTTTTTAATTCTTAAGGTTCTGGTAATCTATTGACAACTGATTCACCCCCTGCCTCCTCTCAGTTGTCCTTTGGTTATTTGAATTGTCTAACAAAAACAAATGTTAAAGGATATGAGGGTAAGTTATGATGAGCCTATTTTTATTCACTATGATAATACTACTACTATTTATATGTCAAAGAATCTGGCATTTCATTCCAAATCAAAACATGTTTTTATAAGGTATAATTTATTGAACGAAAAGGTTGAAGCAAAGGAAGTCAGATTGGTTTATGTGCCTACTAAAGAGATGTTTGTAGATATTCTAATGAAACCATTTCCTAAAGACAATTTTGAATATCTCAGAGATCAGTTGGTGGTTACCAACCCTCCAAAAGAGACTTAGAGATGTAGAGATGCATCAATTCAGTGAGCTTATTAGATGTACTTTTTTTATTTAGATTGATGAAGATGGTGCTACTACTCAGGGGGGGTAGTCAGCTATTTGATTTATTACTCTTGGTCTAGTGTCCATCCTTTGTCATTGATGTCTAAGGGGGATAAGGTATTCATGTGAAAAATTTCTAGATCTTTTGATGGTGTTTTCAAATCAGTCTTTTCTCTTTTGGAGTTTGTTGGCATTTGGTGCACGAGCACTTAATTTTGAGTGCAATTTCTTCATTTTGATGTGTTAGTTCTTAGATTGGTTTTTTATGGTGAATAAGAGTCTTCTCATAGGTCCTGACATGTTTTTGATATGCTTTGGTAGGTTGGATGTCCATAGGATCATGAATTTGCTCAATTTTGGCTTGTAAGCCCTTGTAAGCCTAAAATGGCACAATCATGCATTTTGATGTAAAAATTCTTTAAAATAATTTTTTGGAATTGGGACATGTTATGGTAGTATTTTTTATTCATCCTAGATAGTTTAGAAAAGGAAACAAATCATGTAATCCAAAAATGCACTTTTTGGCAAAAGTTGTCAAAGTTGCTTGACAACATTTTGCAACGTTGAGCAACTTTTTGCAACTTTGAGAAAAGGGTTGGTTAAGCAATCGATGGAGAAATATTTAGGCCAATTATGGCATATAAATTCCCTGAGCATGAATGTAATGAGGCTGGTGAACACCTGGAGTAGAGCTTAATACATTTTGAAGACCATTTTCCAAGGGTTTTGCCTTGTGTTTTCTCTAATTTGGAGCAGTCGTTCGTACTTCATGGATTGATTGCATTTGTTTTCTTTGCTCATTTTTTTGTACATGTTATTTTAGTGCTAATGAATTGTTCTGGTTAGTTTTATTGCAGGTTTGAATTGAGTTCTTAATTTTGAAAGCTCTCGGCCTTAGTAGGGGTTTGAGAGGCCCAAACATGGTTCTAGCTTGAAGTCCTTTGATTTCTTCTCAATAACCCTTGGGAATCAAACCATGGAACGTTTTTATAGTGTACATAGTCTTTATATTTCATTTGGAGGTCATTGAAAGGCCATTGAGCATCATTTCCTATGCGAGCTCAGTCATAGCCTAGTTAGGAAATGAATGAATTTATGCAAGTGTTTGTAGGGATGAGCAGGGTTGGAGTTATAAAGTGTTTGGAATGATCAAGTGGGGTGTGGAATAGAATATGTGAGAGTTTGGAGGTGTGGAAGATCAAGGAAGACACTAAACCCTTGAAAGAAGACCAAAAAGAGCCTAAAACCCCTTAAAACAAGCCATTCTCAGGTTTCATATTGTATGATCAAATTGATATTTCTCATTTCATGAATATTGAAGTACTTCCAAAAGGGTACTTAGATCACCAATGTGTTTTTTTGGGTCTTTGGTAAAATTATGAAGAAATCCACAAAAACCAGTTTGGTATGGCTAATTGGGGCTCTAGGGCTACTAGGCCTAGAAAATAGGAAAAGGAAGGAGTGATGGAGAAATGAATCAAAACCAAACTCAAAACTAGTTGATTGGCCTTGGAAAGCCTCATAGGCACCTACTACAACCCCTGCAAGAATTTTTTAGCAGTTTGAGAGTGTAAGGTTGGATTTACCCTTGTGAATATCAACCATGCCTAAGCAACTAGTGAGAACTTCCAGTTTGGGAGCACTCCTAGAGAGTTGGGATGCCTAAATTGATTGATAGACCAAATAACAATGAAGTGAGCCCACTAAGACAACACTTGACTACCTTATGATAAAGGATTGACTCTCTTTGAGTATCCCTCCCCATCATAGTGGTATCAGAGCTTCCAAGATTTGGGAAGAAGCCAATACATGATAGACACTAAATTAGTAGCAGAGAATAGTCTAAGGATGGTGACCAATGTAGGGCTATCTAAGAAGGTAGAAGATCAAGAGGAAGAAAATAGGCTCCTTAGGGAAAGATTATTACGATTGGAGAGAAAACTAGATGTAGTTGAAGACAAAACTAAGAAAGTGAAAATTAAGGTCAATGAAGGGAAGGGTAAAGAAGTTGTAGAAGAGGATAGTACACTTGAACCAGACCCTATTTTATGCGAATAACCTTTCCTTAAAGAAATCAAAGCCTTAGGAGGAAAATACCTAGAAGGAGTGCCACTTTTTTGTGGAAAAACATTGTCTAAGGTAGTCATGGAATGGATAGAGGTATAGGAGAATCACTTTGAATGTGATGGGATTAGTGAGGTACAAAAGGTGAAAGTGGCCAAGTCTAGATTAAGAGGACCAACCTTGACTTGGTGGAAATTTATCCAAGAAGAGAGGAAAAAAGAGGGTAAGAACCCAATAGCCACTTGGAAAGGCATGTTAGCCAAGGTGAAAGAAGCATACATCCCTAAAGATTATGAGATCTAGTTGCACAAGAGGAGACAAAATTTGAGACAAAGAGACTTGGATGTGAGCAACTACAGTGAGGAATTTCAAAAGTTGTGTTTGAGATCCAAGGTGGTAGAGGATGAGAGCATGAAGGTAGCCAAATGCTTGAATGGTTTGAGATGGAATATTCAAGAGGAGTTAAGTTTGTTATGCCCTAATATCATGCATAAGTGCTATCAATTAGCATTGAAGGTGGAGGAAAAGAGCAAAAAGAAAAAAGTGAAAAGCAACAGAGGTAGAGGTAGGGGAAGATATTATAGAGGTTAGAGAGGTATCTTAGGTGGAAGAAGTGTGGACCAAATATCCCAAGGGGAACCCAAGGTGGTTGAGAAAATTGGGGATTCCAATAGCAAAAGCAACTATAGAGGAAGGGGATCTAGCAACTCTAGTAGAGGAAGGTTTAGTGGATCAGGAAGAGGGTTCTATTTTTCTACCATAAAGTGCTACAATTGCCATCAAATTGGACACCTGGCCTATAGATGTCCTAAGAAGTCTTTTTCATCTGAAGGATGTGAGAGGAGAGTAAATTATGCTCGAGAGGATGCAACAAACATGAAAGCATCAGAAATGAGTTTGGATTCAGAGGTTGGAGAGAACCTTATGATAAGAAGAGTCTTGATTAAAGAACCAGTTAAGGAGGAACCTAGCCAAAGGAGATCCTTGTTTAGTATAAAATGTAAGATCATGGGGAAGGTATGTAGAGTGGTGGTGGATTTAAGATCCACAAAAAACATAGTGTCAGAGGAAGCGGTGAGTAAGCTCAATTTTCCAATAATACCACAAAGTGATCCATATAGAGTTACATGGTTCAACAAGGTGCAACATGTTCTTGTGAATCAAAAAACTTGGGTGGAGTTCACTATAGGAGGCTACAAGGACATAATCTTGTGTGACATCTTGCCCATGGATGCTTGCCATCTACTCTTAGGTAGGCCATGGCAGTTTGACAGAAAAGCAATACACCATGGAGAGAAGAATGCTTATACCTTTCAAAAGGATGGAACCACCTACAAAATTCAATCCATAGGAGACCAAGTAGAGGGCAGATCAAAAGTTTCTAATGTGTTGTTAGTTGCTGAGAAAGAGTTCATCAACACACTCAAAGAAGGAGAAGGAGTTGGGTTTGCCATTGTTGTAAAGCCAAAAGAAGACAACAGAAGAAGATGTGCATTCCTAAAGAAGTGCAACAGGTCCTAAATTAGTTTAAGGACATCATTAGTGATGGAACACTAGCTACATTGCCTCCTCAACATGCCATAGGCCACCAAATTGATTTCATACCTGGAGCTTCATTACCCAATAACTCAACTTACAAAATGACACCGGATCAGAACAAGGAGATAGCCAAGCAAATACAAGAACTCCTAGACAATGGACTAATCAGAAAGAGCATCAACCCATGTGTAGAACCCACCATTTTGGCTCCAAAGAAGGGAGGTACTTGGAGACTTTGCATTGATTCTAGAGCCATAAACTGGATTACTATCAGGTATACATTTCCCATTCCAAGAATTGAAGACTTGATGGATTTCTTGGGAGGTGTTGAATACTTAACCAAGATAGAGCTCAAGAGTGGTTACCACCAAATTAGAATAAAGGAGGGTGATGAACGGAAGACAACCTTCAAGATCAAAGAAGGACTATATGAATGGCTTGTTATGCCCTTAGAACTCACAAATTCTCCTAGCACATTCATAAGACTCATGAATGAAGTACTCAAGGACTATACTGGTAAATTTGTTGTTGTTTACTTAGATGATATCTTAATTTTTAGCAAGTTTAAAGATGAACATCTTAATCATCTAGAAATTGTATTGACAAAACTATGTGATGAGCAACTAACCATCAATTTGGAGAAATGTGAGTTTATGAAACAAGAGTTGGTGTATCTTGGGTTTGTCATCTCAAGAGGTGATTTGAAGATGGATACCTCTAAGGTGGAAGCTATTATTAGTTGGCCTACACCTAAGACAACAAGTGAATTAAGAATTTTTCATGGCTTGGCCCAATTTTATAGAAAGTTCATCAGAGGGTTTAGTGAAATATGTGCACCCATGCTTAAGACAATCAAGGGAGGTATGAGAACCAAGTTTGTATGGTCAAAGGAAGCAAAAACAAGATTTGATCTATTGAAGAAAAATGTGGCTACTCAACCGGTACTCATTCTTCCTAGCTTTGACAAGCTCTTCACCATTGAATGTGATGTAGGCAACATAGCGGTTAGAGCAGTTTTAGGCCAAGACAATAGACCGGTTGCCTTTTTTAGTGAGAAGCTCAAAGATGAAAAGAAAAGGTATTCCTCTTATGATTTGGACTTGTATGTACTTGTCCAATCCCTTAGGAAATGGAGGCATTATTTTCTACCTAAGGAATTTGTGGTTTATACTAATAATCAAGCTCTTAGCTTTCTTAATTCTCAAGAAAAGTTAAACCATAGGCATATTAAATGGGTAGAGTATATGCAGTCATATACCCTCACCATTAAACAAAGGAAAGGATAATGTAATAAAGTAGCAGATGCATTAAGTAGAAGGTTACTAATGGTGCAAGAAGTGCAACTCAAAAGTATTGGAGTGGATAGCTTCAAGGATTTGTATGAAGAAGATGAAGACTTTGCTGCTGCCTACAAGGTTTGTCAAGGGTTTGGAAACCATTTTCATAGTGAATATGTAGATTACACCTTGCAAGATGGCCTTTTGTTCAAAGGAGGGCAGCTATGTGTTCCTAAAGGGTCTATGAGAGAAAACTTGATGCAAGATAAGTACAATGGATGCTTAAGTGAACATCTTGCTTTGAACAAGACTTTGGAACTTGTCCAGAGATTCTACTATTGGCCTAAGATGCAAAGAGAGATCAGGAAATATATGGAACAATGTGTGGTATTCCAAAGAGCTAAGGGTACATCTTCCAATTCTAGTCTTTATTAGCCTTTACCTATCCCCAATTGGCCATGGGAGTGTGTAAGTATGGATTTTGTTGTTGGTTTGCCTAAAACCAAATCCGGTTTTGATAGCATCTATATTGTGGTAGATAGATTTACTAAGATGACTCGTTTTATTCCATGTAACATCACTCATGATGCTAGTCACATTGCTCACTTGTTTTCCAAGGAGGTTATTAGAATCCATGGTTTACCTATCAGCATTATGTCAAATAGAGATGCAAGTTTATTGGTTATTTTTGGAAGACTTTATGGCAGAGACTGGGCACTAACTTGTCTTTCAGTTCAGCCTATCATCCCCAAATGGATGGACAAACTGAGGTGGTCAATAGGACACTTGGAAATCTTCTTAGATTCTTGAAAAAAGAGTATGGACAAGCTTGGGATCAGATTATCCATCAAGCTGAGTTTGCCTACAATGACAGTGTGAATAGGTAAAAGCCCTTTTGAGATTGTGTATGGCATTCATCCTAGAGGTGTTTTGGAGCTCATAGATGTGGGAAAGATGGGATAGCAAAGTGGACATACCTTAGACATGGCTCAATCAATGCAATAGGTTCATGAGCAAGTTAGGACAACCTTATTAGACACTACTCAAAGAATCAAGGAAAGAGTAGATGAGAAAAGAAAGGATATCTAATTTGCTATTGGTGACATGGTGATGGTTCATTTGAAGAAGGAAAGGCTTTAGAAATGTGTCCCTAGTAAGATTCAGATGAGGAGGATAGGACCATCCAATGTTTTGGCCAAGTATGGAAATAATGCATACAAGTTATATCTACTAGGTGATATGGCTTTATCCCTCATTTTCAGTGTGGCAGATTTGGTGTAGTATAAGGGCATACTTCTAGAAGAAGATAGTAGAGTCTCAGAGGCCTCTCAAGTACTTTCAGACTTGCCCTTACCAGCTGCACCCATTCCCCAAGTTGAGAAGGTTTTAGATTCTAGAGTTTTGAAGAAAACAAGGCATACCACCTATATGGAGCACTTGATAAAATGGCAACACCTTCCAGCATCTGAGCCTACTTGGATACCTGAGGCAAACTTTTCTAAGCATGGAGTTCCCCTTTCTTTGCTGCCTAAAGGAGTCACTTGACTTCTTTCTCCTTTGGGGAGTATGGTGTAGGAGTACCTAGTTTTGAGTACAATTTCTTCATTTTGTTGTGTTAGTTCTTAACTTGGATTTGGATGGTGAATAAGAGTCTTCTCATAAGTCCTCAAATGTTTGTGATATGCTTTGGTAGGTTGGACATCCATAGGATCATGAATTTGCTCAATTTTGGGTTGTAAGCCTAAAATGACACAATCATAAAGCCTTGTTTGAAAATGGGACATGTTATGGTAGTAGCTTTTAATCATCCTAGATGGTTTAGAAAAGGAAACAAAGCATGTAATGCAAAAATGCACTTTTTGGCAAAAGTTGTCAAAGTTGCTTGACAACATTTTGCAACGTTGAGCAACTTTTTGCAACTTTGAGAAAAGGGTTGGTTAAGAAACTGATGGAGAATTATTTAGGCCAAGGATGGAATATAAATTCCTTGAGAATGAATGTAATGAGGTTGGTGAATACTTGCAAAAGATCTTAATATGTTTTGAAGACCATTTTCCAAGTTTTTTGCCTTGTGTTTTCTCTAATTTGGAGCAGCAATCCATACTTCATGGATTGATTGCATTTTTGTTCTTTGATAAATGTTTTGTACATGTTCCTGTAGTGCTCAAGAAGCATTTTGGTTAGTTTTGTTTTAGTTTTTGATTGAGTTTTTAATTTTGAAAGCTCTCGGCCTAAGTAGGGGTTTGAGAGGCCCAAACATGGTTCCAGCTTGAAGTCTTTTGAGTTCTTCTCAATAACCTCTTGGCTTTTTGGCACTTAGTTGTCATTCATGTCAACCGGTGGATATTGAGCATGGTAGATGGTTGCTTGGATAATAATGAAGAGGCAGAATGATAAGATGTACAACCAGTATAGGATGCTATACTGGTCAACAGGTGAAGAACACTATACTAGCAAAGTGTTTTATCGGTATGAGTTTGTCAAACCGACTGAACATTGGAAAGTTGTGTCTTGATTAGTGTGAAGCTGAGGTGGCAAGTAGGGTGTGGTTGGTGAAGCTTCATCGACAAGGTTGATGAAACAGATATTTGCCATTAATGAAGGAACCGCAAATCAAGGGATTGCATCAAACTGATTGTGGCTCGAGGAAGAAGGAATGACAGAGGAAGATCAGGGGAGTAGTTGGTGTCTGGATCAAAGAAAGAAGATCGGACTAAAAGAATACCTCCAGAAGGAAACAATAGAGGCATTAATAGCAATTTGACAGATGTAAATCTATATAAAGGATTGTGTTTCCCTTATCTTTAAAACATGTCTTAAAAAGCATGAAAATGACGGAGATGAACCAATGGACTTCAAGGAGATCAAATCTTTCAAGATCTGACTAGATTTTATTCTCCTCAAGGATGGTGAAGAAACCCTAACCACTTGGATTTTGAATTGTTTTGGCGGGAAATCATCTTATAAGAAAATGGAGCAATGAATAGAAAATTGATGATGTTGTAGTAAAGAAAGTAGTGTGGAGAGGAGTTGGTAGAAGAAAACTTGAGAAGGGGTTTTGATCAAGTTACAGTGTGAGTAAGCAGGAAGACCGGTCAGAGGACTCTACTAGTAGTTACATAGTTGAGCAGTTGATCCTTATCGATAAGGTGTGGTAGAGAAGGCAACATCCCACTGTGACACAATGTACTGAGAGACTGTGTGTGAGAAGGAGAGAAAGATAACAAAAAGTTAATTGATTCAAGAGCTACAAAATTCATTTGCAGTAAGAAGCCTAAATTGTACTCAAAAAGTATTTCAATATACATTGCCAAGTTGGAGCTTGGTGCAGGGGTTGGTGCCCTAAACTTTGTAACTATGTTTTACTGTGAGGCTAGATTGGAGTAGTAGACTTCAGCAACTTTTCTCACCGAGGTTTTTCACATATTGGGTTTTCCTCATAAATTTGGTATTGTGAGTTGTTTGTGTGTGCATGGTCACTTTGCCTTTCTTTCCTATATTACCAGTTTGACTATCTCTATGATTAAGTACATAATTGATATTCTCTAGTTAGATCAGAAAAATAATAGACCTAGGAGCCACTAATTCACTCCCCTCTTAGTGGTACTTTGTGTTCAACAATTGGTATCAGAGCCTAGTTCCCAGTTATCTTTAAACCTTGGGTAGATTCTGGACTTTAAGTACAATGGCAAGAAGTGAGTCTACTTCCTCAAAAGCCCCTTTGTTTGATGGATTTAACTATGCCTTCTAGAGAAGAAGAATGGAGACATATATTTCATCTCTTGGCTTTGATGTATGGATGTCCATCAAGAATGGGTATGTTGTTTCTAATACTCCTCCCACTGATCTGGATGCAAAGAAGGAGTATGAAAATAATGCAAAGGCTAAACATGCCATATTGAGTGGACTATTCGATAATGAATCTATCAAGGTTATGCATTGTGTTTCAGTAAAGGAAACATGGGACAAGTTGCAGAGATTATTTGAGGGAGATGCAAAGGTCAAGGAGGCCAAACTGCAAAATCTAAGGAGTCAACTTGAAAGTACCAAAATGAAAGATGATGAAAAAATTGCAGAATACCTTCACAGATTTGATGAAACTATAATTGCTATTAGAGGACTTGGTGAAGAGATTGCAGATGAAATTCTTGTCAAAAAGATACTTAGATCTCTCACTCCCAAATATGATACTAAAGTGTTAGCCATAGAAGAAGCCAAGGATCTGAAGACTTTTACTATGGATGAACTATTTGGTTCCTTGACAACCTATGAGATGAGAACAACCGGTGAGACATCCTCAAGAAAAGAAGTTGCTTTCAATACCACCAAAAAGGGGAAGGAAGTTGTTACTCTTAAAGAATCTAGTGAAGACTTTGATGCTGAAGTAGAAAACTTTGTCAAGAAGCTCAAAAGAGTATCAGGTTGGTACAAAGGAAAGATGCCACTTAAGTGTTTTAACTGTGGGAAGGTAGGACACTTCACTGCAAGCTTTCCTCACAAAGAAACTGATGGAGATGAGTCAAGAGAGTTGAGAAGATCTATCGGCAAAGACAAAGAAATAAATGACCATCGGAAGGGAAGAAGAGACTATCAAAACCAAAATAATTTATATACCATTCAGGATGACACAACAGATGACATGGATGCATCAGAAGATGATGACCATGAGAACCACAGAAGAGTAAATATTTTCGTGGCATTTGACAGACCTTCTACTAAAGATGAGGAAGAAGAGGATGTTGAGGCTGAAGTGGATTTAGAAATTGAACTTATAAGTGCACTTGAAGAACTGAGTAAAATAAGAACAGAACTCAAGAGAGTTAATCTTATTGCAATAGATGAACAACATCTCTTGAAGTAGTCTCTAGAAGAATCCGGTTAAATCATATCTGACTTAAAGCTGCAGCTGGAAGAAACTAAGAGGATCAGTGAAGCTACAACCCTTGACTTGACAAAGAAAGAAAAGGAGCATCAAGAGATGGAAGAACAAATAATAAAGCTCAGAAAGGAGCTTGAGGAAAGCAAGGAAGAAATAAAAATAAGAAGCAAGTATGAAGGAAACACTGAAGCTTTAGATAAGATGTTGAGCAAACAAAAGAAATCCAGAGACACTGGTGGCTTAGGCTTTGAAGTTGGTCAAGGATCAGCCCACAAAGGAAAATCCGACAAAGAGATAATGTTCACTTCTTCAATTGAAGGAGAAGAAAAGAAGACATTCACTGTAGGAAAGGAAACCGGTAAAAAGACATATGTTGATATTGTTAGAAATTGACATCCAAACTGACATACAGAGATGAACCAAAGGTCACATTTCATGCACAAATTTGCAGATCTGAGAAGGAATGTCAGGATTGACCGAGAAGGATTCACCAGATTCAATAAAATGAATGGAAGACCCCCAATGAGGTAGTTCCATTCAGGATTAAGACAACATGACTGATATGTATCAAATTTTCATGGTTACTATTACCGGTGTAATAAATTTGGGCACAAAATAGCTAACTGTAGGTTAAACAATAAACCTTCTATGAATTTTGAAAGTAGAAATTCATTTAATGCACTCCGAGATATGAATGTTGTTTTCTATCAGTGCAATGGATATGCACATAAGAGCTTTGATTGTAGGAAGAACCAACCGATATCCTACAATAGCATTAAAGATGCTTCTTTTATTGAAAACATAAAATGATATAATTGTCAAGAATTTGGACACATAGCCAAATTATGCAGAAACAAGAAGATCAAGCAAGTGAAGGAAAATCCTATTCAAAGACTAGTATCTAAACCTGAGAGAATTCAAGAGCTGACAACTAGAAGGAAATCAAACCAGTTTGGGTTGAGAAAGAAAAGGAAAAGACAGAATCAAGTCTCATAGTGTAGACTGCCTTGCATGTTGAGAGGAAAAATCTATGGGTAGTAGATAGTGGTTGCTCAAACCATATGACTGGTGACAAAATAAAATTCACTAATCTTGAAGAATGGAATGGTGGATCGGTAAGATTTGGAGACAATTCCTTCATCAAAATAAGTGGAAAAGGAACACTAAGCATTGACAGAAAACTGAAGGTACATGACGTATATTATGTGGATGGCCTCAAACATAATCTGCTAAGTGGGAGTCAAATGTGCGACAAAGGTTACAAATTCACCTTTGACTCAACCGGTTGTCAGATAAAGAAAGACAATACCGGTAAAGTGGTAGGAGAAGGAAAGAGAAGTAATGGAAATGTTTATAATCTGAAGGAATGCTATGAGTCCCAATGTATGTTAGGACAAGTAGATGAAAGTTGGTTGTGGCATAGAAGATTACGCCACATAAATTTTGAAAACTTGGTTGTAGTAAGCAAAAAGGGGTGTGTGAAGAATATTCCACCCATCATCAAGCCAGTAAACACATTTTGTGATGAATGTGTAGAAGGCAAGAAAACAAGAGTAAGTTTCAGAACAAAGGAGAACAACACCTCCAAGCCACTTGAAATTGTGCATACATATCTATGTGGTCCAACTAGAACAAGAGCACTTGTCAATGAAAGATACTTCATGTTTTTCATTGATGACTACTCAAGGATGACATGGGTCACCTTTTTGCAAGATAAATCACAAGCATTTGAAAGATTCAAGATCTTTTAGAAGATGGTGGAAAAGGAAAGTGGGCACAAATTAAAATTTCTAAGATCAGACAGGGGTGGAGAGTTCACATCAAATGAATTTGATGATTACTATGAAAAACATGGAATTAGAAGACAATACTCTCCTCCTAGAACACCACAACAAAATGGTGTGGTAGAAAGGAAGAATAGGATAGTCAAGGAGATGGCTAGAACTATGTTGAATGAGGCTTGTCTACCAAATACTTATTGGAAAGAAGTAGTGCATACTGCTGCATACACCTTGAACTGGGTTCAGTTAAGAACAAACAACAAGATGACACCTTATGAATTATGGTATGACTGGAAGCCATCAGTCAAATATTTCAAAGTTTTTGGAAGAAAACGCTTCATTAAGAAAGATATGGATGGTTTGGGAAGTTTTGACTTTAGAAGTGATGAACGGATCTTCCTTGGTTACTCATCAAACAACAAGACCTACAAATGCTACAATAAAAGACTAAGAATAATTGTTGATAGCGTGCATGTAAGAGTTGATGAGGATATGCACAAAGGATGTCAATCACACATTAACTGGTATAATGTCTCCAATGATGAAAATACTGATGTTCAGTCTGACACTGAACCATAGGTAGCACCTCAAAAGACTCCCAACCGGTATGTACAGTTGAATCATCCGAAAGAGCAAATTCTAGGAAATAAGAGTGATGGTGTGTAGACTAGAAGAACACTTGTTTGAAATGATGAACATGTCAACCTATGTCTCATGACTGAAGTTGAACCCAAAACTTTCTTTGAGGCTAGCAAGAGACAAGAATCGATGGATGCCATGGAAGAAGAAATGCATGAGATTGAGAAAAATAAGACTTGGGAATTAGTCCCTAGACTAGAAGATAAGAACATCATTGGCACAAAGTGGGTCTACCAGAACAAAATGAATGAAGAATGTAAGGTTGTGAGGCACAAAGCTAGACTAGTGTGCAAATGATACTCTTAGGTAGAATGGATTGACTTTGAAGAAACATTTGCACCAGTGGCTAGATTAGACACAATTAGGATGTTTCTAGCTTACTCTACCTACAAGGGCTACAAAGTGTACCAAATGGATGTAAAATATGCTTTTCTAAATGGAAATTTGGAAGAAGAAGTATACATGGAGCAACTAGAAGGATTTTTGCTACATGATGATGAGACATTTGTATGTCGATTAAAGAAAGCTCTGTATGGTCTAAAGCAAGCCCCCAGAGCATGGTACTCAGGATTAGATCTGTATCTAAAGGAGTGGGGATTCAAAAAGGGAAGTGTTGATAGCAATTTGTACATAAGAAAATATGTGAATTACATTATTATTGTGGTTGTGTATGTAGATGACATCATCTTTGGTGGCAACAAGGATGCTCTCTGCAAAGAGTTTGCTGATCAGATGCAGTCAAAATTTGAGATGTCAATGCTTGGTGAATTGACTTACTTCCTTGGCTTGCAGATACTACAAAAAGATGAAGGAATATTTATCTCACAAGTCAAGTATGCAAAGGAGATACTGAAGAAATTCCAACTGGAAGATTGCAAACCAGTAAGTACTCCCATGGTGACTGACAGCAAATTAAGTAAGAATGATGAATCACTAGTAGTGGATCAGACTTTGTATAGATCCATGATAGGTAGTCTACTATATCTATAGACATCTAAAAATGGTCAATGCTTTCGGAGTCATACTTTAACATTTGTGCATTGCCTTATTTTAGGGTTTTTGCATCGCATTAACATTTCTTCTATGTTACACACTTGGTCTTTATCATTTGTGAGCATCGAGTCCTTCTTCTACATTCCTCATTTTTCTCACTTTCTAATTGGGTCTTGTCGATAGCAATCTCTAGTCATGATTTTGGTCGATCCTTGTCCTTGTCAATCTTGTCATCTTATGATCGATTTGTCATCGATCCTTGTCCTTGTCAATCTTGTCATTTTGCGATCGATTTGTCATCGATCCTTGTCCTTTTCAATCATGTCAATTTGGATCAATTAGTCATTGTTCCTCGTCAATTGGCACTTATCAATTGGTCTCCTTGTTAATCTTGGTCAATTTTTCATTTGGTTTTTGTCAAACCAATCTCAATCATTTATCAACATTGGTCCTTTGTCATTCAGAATCATGATCAAATCAAACCTACATCAATTATCTTTTGTCAAGACCTAATTGTCATCCTTGCATTTCTAATTCGTCTTCTAGGGTTTTATGATTTGTTCATTTAATCTTGTTTGTCATTTTCCCTCTACATTAAATAATTTATTTATTTATCCTAAGTCTTCTTGTCACAATTAAATTTTTATTTAATTGGCTAATTAATTCCCCCTCTTTTTGTGAATTAATTAATGAATGAAAAATTATTAATTAATTTACCTAATTTTCATCAATTTCCAATTTCCTAATTTCCAATTCATCTAATTTTCTATTTTCTCCTATTTTTCTAATATTTCCCCTAATTTCATGGGAATGACATAGCAATTTGTCATAATTTCTCAATCAATCAATTTTGCATAGAAAGTGTCAATTTTGTCATAATTTGTCATATTTGTCATTCTTGATTTGAAATTTCCTTTAAAATCTCTTTATGCTAATCTTGTCTTTTCTCCAATTTATCTATAAATTGGATGAATTTCTTCAATCAGGGCCCCCGATCGATCAATCAATCACGCTTCTAGTATCCTTATGCTATCTTGTCAATCTTGCTTTCATATTATGCTTATGCACTTGTAGGTGAGATCCACAAACAAAGCAATTTGAAGGAGAAAGAAGGACAATGGAGAATTATGAAGGAGATATCTACATTTGGTTTGCTTTAATTTCATTTTGAATATCTTGTCTTCATGTTTTCTATTGAATGTTTTTTAAGGATTGTTATCATTGCAATCTGGTTTTGTGATTGAGCTAGTCTAATGTTTATATTGCTTTGATGATTTCCAAATTCCTATCTACATTTCTTGGTGAACCCGATATGAACTAACCATTTAACCATGTTTTGAGTGCCTTTTGAGCTGATTTGCAGGTGAAAACCCAAGAAACAAGGCAACTCAGGGCTGTCTGGGCACTTTTGCTCCTGTGTAGGAGGGATTTGCGCCTGTGTCAAGGGATCTGCACCCGTGTCAAGGCATTCTGTGCCTATTTCAAAGGGATCTGCACCTATGTCAAGGCATTCTGCACCTATGTCAAGGCATTCTATGCCTGTGTCAAGACATTCTGCGCCTGTGTAAGGCCAGAAACAGAGGTGAAAATTAGTGTTTTTACTTGCAAATTACTTTGTTTTGCATTCTGTTCTTGTATTATGCTTTTCTTTGGTACTGATTCTCTATGCAGCACCTTGGCATTATGTGTGATGAAGCCTAAGAATGAAACTACTAACGGATCTTATGCAGGTTTGCTAGTCAAAGACCAAACAAATCAAACTTCTAACTTAGTGATTTTGTAGGTTGCCTTATATTCCAACCAAACTTTGTGTTTGTGATTCATAATTAGGCACCTAATATGTTTGCTAAGTAGGATGGAATGAACATGCATTCACTTTTCTTGTCGAGTTTGACATTGGAGTAGGAGAGTATGCTCTCATCCTTCTTAGGGTGATCAGAAATCCAGATCTTCGATACCATTCTCATGTTTTGGATTGTTTTTTACCTTTAGAGGGCCTGCCTTCCCGACCATTTGCTTTCTTTTGCAAGCAAGTGATAATTGTGAGAAGGGAATGACCCAAAGTGAGCATAGCTAGAGTACCTTGGCATTCTAACTCAATATAGATAAATACCTGATGGGCAAAAGCTTTGAAGGAAGGGTTATGTGGGAATTGTAGTTACTTGGGAAGTGATGACCCTTGGACTCTTCTCATATCAGCATCTAAGTAGGGCCTCATTGTCTAAATCATGCTTGCGTGACTACATTTGTTTGGTATCTTGGTGGGCCTATGTCTCAATCATGCTTGCGTGACACCAAGGAGTAGCACTTAATAGAAATCCTTATTAAACACCTTGTATTTAGAGGCCAAAAATCCTTCTAGTTGCTTGAGAAGGAGGAGTTCAGATACTTGGAAGAGATACTAAGTTCACCATGGGGAGATTTCCATGGGGACTGATGCTTGGCTGCCCTAAGAAGTGAGTGTCATGGAGGGGAGCCCGTGGGGTCAAGCATCTATGTATTCTCCTTGAATCTCATAACGAGTCTACCTCTCAAGTACCTACTATCCTTACCTACCATAAGAAATGTGTGAATGAGCATGATTGTCTTGAGTCTAAGTTAAAATATCTTGTCTTCTTTGCTTGTCAAAAGTTGAGTTGTATCTCATTTCAAAAACAAGACAAATTGATTCAAAACAAGGTTAAACACAAGAGTATTTCATTCAACAAAGTTCAAAACACCTTCAAACATGGTTGTTAGACATTTTTCAAAATCTTGTCTCAACATTCATGTCACTTAGATTTAGGTTCATCCTATGTTTTCATTTTTGCAAATTCATTGTCAACTACCAAGTTTAGGTTTCACCTAGGTCATACTCCTTTGCATATCAATAAGGGTCATCCATTTGCATGTGTCCTCTTGCATTAGAGTAATACCATTTCATAATTCAACCTTAGGTTTTGCCTTAGGTTGACATTGTCATACATTTGCATTTGCATCCTTGTCCTCATAGCATTAGGTCACATTTGCATACCCTAGGTCTCTTCATTAAGCTTAGGTCATTATCATATCATATTAGGGTCATTTGCATAGTAATTGTTCCTTTGCATATAGTGTCAAAACTAGGTTTTGTCATACTTGAGTAATGCAAATCTTTGATAAACCCTAAGTTATTGTTAGGAAGTCTAGACCTTATCAAACTTTTTCCTTTTTGTCATCCATGTCATTTGGTCAAACCTAGCTTAGTATCCAAGCATATAGGGGAGACATTGTCATTTTGTCCTTTTGTCACTTGGTCCTTTTGTCCTTTGAGATCTAGACATCATTTCAATTTCCTAAGGGTCTCATTCTTAGAATTGCATTCATGACTTTGTCAAAATCTTGAAAAAACAACCAAAAACATAGGTTGCATTCTTGCCATAGATTGCATTTTCATCTATTTAGTTTGCATTTAGTTGCATATCATATATTATCCTTGAAAAATTCCAAAAATATTGCATTTGTATAAGTGACATGCCTATTGAAACAAGGTCAAAATCTAAGAAGATAGGCAAACCAACGTATCAACCTATTGACAATATATCAAACTCACAGTTTCAAACTAGTCAAACAGTACAAATTGAAGGTTCGTCAAGCACATCATTACCACCATATGGAATGGTTCAACTTGGACCACCTCCATTATATGAACCAGTGTTTATACCCATGAAACCAAGACATGGGAGTATTCCACCAACACCAAGAGGAAATGCACCTTTTGATTGGAATCAACCGAACCTACAACATGACATTCAAACTCAAACATTATATGAGGAACAAACTCTTTTACAAGGATTTGGTTTAGATCAAGGCATTCAACAGGAAACAAATCCAAATATTTTACCAGATTCTTCATCAAATTCCGATGCTTCCGATGATGTTGATATGTTCCTTAAAGATCCAAAGTTGACAAAAAAGATGGATAAATTCTTGAACAAGGTCTTTAAGATGTTCCCACAAAAATATCTTGACATGATGAGTAATGTGACCTCCTCAAGTGAGCAAATAAATGTACAAAAACAACAAGGCGGTGAGCTGTTAAGTTTCTCTCCACATCCAAATGAAGAAAATGTGCAACAAGAAACTCAACATACCTTGATGAGTAAATGTGCTTCAAAAGCATTGACAGTGACTATTCCTCAAAAGTCACCATTTGAAACAATAAATAATCTGTTATTTAATACAACACCTATAACACAAGATCAAATGAGGGCCACACAAATATTGACAGCTATCCCTCAACAAGAAGTGGTTCCTTGCATGCATAAAATTGGATCAAAATCTAAGATGCAAGAAAGCTTTACGACTGGAATGCCTGATCTCACCAATGTCCAAAACAATTCCACAATGCAACAAAGTTCTTGTGTCCCATTAAGTTCAATATATTTGCTAGATACTCAAGTACTTGTTATGCAAACTATTGCGATAGATCCTTCGATAATGGCAACACAAAGAGATACAGATAGTGGTTTGCACCAACAACAAATGTTGCAACAATTGGGGAATGCATAAAAGGCACAATCGAATGCACAAACAAATAATGCACAACAACAACAATATCGCATTCAAAAACATGTTGCGGTGTCTTCTGCACCATTACAAGTTAATTCAAACTTGCAACCACCACAATGGATTGGACAAACAACACAGCAAGTCAATGCAAGTGCCATACCCCATCTTAAGGAGAAACAACCAAAACCTCCCAAACAAAGTTTTTTGCAAATGATGGGATTTACATCAAGACAACAACAATTGGCACAAAGTCAGCAAATTCTGATTCGTCAGCATCAACAACAACATGTGCCTCAATATGTGCCAAGACAAACAAGTTATCATACTTCACAACCGCAATTGATGTCTGTGCAATATCAACAACACCCTCAATTGCAATATCAACCTAGGTTACAAATGATGATTCCACCACAAGAAGCACAACAACAAGGTCAATATCAAGGCATGGCACAACCACAGCAACAAGAGGTGTACCAAGAACACTATATGTTGGAGACACCAAAGATGGCAATTTCAGAGCATCAACAACCAATGGAGAATAGGATGTATCGACAAAGCGTACACCCAAGAGTAAATGATGAACTTCCAAAATCTTCACTACCTAATGCATTTGTACAACAGCTTGAGAAGTTGCAACGAAAAGTCGATGCATTGGAAACCAAAGGAACAAAGAAGTTGTACACAGATCAAGATTTATGTCCTAATCCATTTGACAAGAGCTTATACATGCCTCCCTTCCCTAAGCATTTTGAGGCACCTAATTTTGAGAAATATAAGGGAATGGCAATCCAAAAGATCATATTCGAGCATTTTTCATGGCATGTACTGAAGTGAGTTATGAGGAAACATATTTAATGTGCTTATTTGCACGAAGTCTCATGGGACAAGCCATGGATTGGTATTCACATTTGCCAGGGAATATAAAGACTTGGTCGGAATTGGCTCAAAAGTTTATATCTCACTTCACATTCAACATTGACAGTGAAGTGACCATGTCAGATTTATGCAATACCAAGCAAAAGCAAGACGAACCATTAGTGACTTTCTTGCAATGATGGCGAAGCTTGTATAGTCATTCTTCCCTAGATATACCTAAAGAACAACAAGTGAACTTATTTATTCAAAATTTGGTCCCAGAAATGATGTATGAACTCAAATTGAAAAGTCCCAGTACCATTAAGAAACTCATTAAGAAAGGGATGAACATTGAAACTGCTCTTGTAGCTAAGGGAATCATTAAGCTCAACAAAGACAGTGACAACACAAACAATTTAGGGGACAAAAATAGATTTTGGTACAAAAATAAGAATGTCACTAATGATGGAGTTGTTGATGCAAGAGCGGTGAATGCAAATCAACCCCCATTCATAATAAAGAAACTAAGTGCTCCTAATATGTCAACTATGGAACAAAATCAAACACTAGCAAGCAATGTTACTCAACAGCCACAATACCAACAACATACTCAACAATACACTCAACAATATAATCAACAACAAGGTCAGCAACAAAACTAGCAACAAAAAGCTTTCTGATCAAGGGATGGACCTCCTCAAAAATTTACGCCATTGGGAGAGCCTATTGAGTTAATAATGAAACAATTAATACAAGCAAAGTTTATCAAGTTACCAGATATCAAGGCAGAACCATTGGTAAAGCCGCATTGGTGGAATGATAATGCATATTGTGAATACCATCGATCAAAAGGACATAAAACTGCATCGTGTTTTCAATTGAAACATATGATTCAAGACTTGCTAGATCACATAGTAATTGAGGTAGACCCACCCAACGTGACCTCTAATACTCATCATACAATTTTCAAAACTCCTTTGCTTGATCATGACAAGGGTAAAGCATCTTCTTCAAACTCTACCCAAACAGAAAATTATGCAAATACTGGTTATAACAATGTCATCAATTTTTTTCAAGCCTCAAATGAATAAGTTTCCACCCTAAGAATAAAGGGACAAGATCCTTCTTGCGTAGTCACCACTCATCGATGCAAAATAGTCCTAAAAGGAGCTCCTACAGTTCCTCCCAAATCATCTCTTATGAGTCAGTATAATCTCCTAGATCATCTGGGAAAGACACCTGCACAAATATCAATTCTTGAGTTGTTGAAAATGTCCTCTATGCATCGCGCAGTCCTAGATAAAGCTTTAATTGAGTCTATTGTCCCGACAGACATTGATGCTGACCAGTTTCAAGCCCAAATTGGACATCTAGCTGTTTCCCAACACGTCCCCTTTTCTGATAACGATATTTCTCCTGATAAGCTCCCTCATAATGATCCATTACATCTCAAAGTCTTTGTCCATAATTATAAAATCTGACGAGTCTTGATAGATGGCGGAGTAGGTCTTAACATCTGTACCTTGAGAGTGGTCATTGGTCTTGGTTATACAGAAAATGATATTGATTCTTCCAGAAGAATAACAATCAAAGCATATGATGATGCTGAGCATCCATCTAAAGGGGTAATTTCATTTCCTATTAGAGTCGGTCCAGTGATAGAAAACACTTTCCTATAGGTCCTAGACCTTGATCTACCTTACAATATGATTCTTGGCCGTCTGTGGATCCACGCAATGAAAGTAGTTCCATCTACTTATCATCAGTGTTTAAAATATCCTTACAATGGGATTGAGATAACAATTCAAGGAGATCGTAATCCATTTCAATTTTGTGCTAATCTAAAGGATTCCTTGAAGCAACCAGTCCCAGTTAATTGGACCCTTGTCTACCAAAGTGACCATGTGTAGAAAGGAGCGTGACTCTAATGATGAAATGACACCTGAGGATACCCAACCCGAAACTGATTCCAATGAATGGGAGTGGAGTTCCTTTTCTTCTAGCTCCTATGCCCTTGATAATGTTTTCCTTGACCCCAATGATTTGCCCATGGAAGACAAACATGAAATAACTCCCCCTCCCAAAACATGTCCTAATGCTTGGATAGAGTCATTCTGGGACCCAAGCTCCAAATTAGATACGAGTAGTTCAGATAGTGATACCATGGACGTTTACATCTTTACCATCTCAGCCCTCTCTCTCCTTAAAACTGATGATGACATGCCCTGTGTCTATCCTCAGCTTATCCAACATGACCTACAAGAACCACTCACATTAGATTGTTTTCAAAATGACGAAGCAATTGCCGAATTTTTGGGACTCCGAGAAGGCATACCACAAGGTGATCATAAGGTAGGATTTGCTATTGATTTGGATTCCACAACATATTTTGGTGAGTCAACTCCATCTTCTAGTCATAAAAATGAAAAAAGAAAAGAAAAAGTAAAAAATCAAAAGAATAGGTCTTTGAGTGAAAACCGTAAGGCGCTCTCTGACCATGAAAAAGTAAAAATAAAAGATGTACCTGCAGGTGAAAACCTCTCTGAGGCACCCAAAGGTGGAAGATTGGACATACCCCTATCAAGTTAGAATAAATCAACATTGCTTGTGGAAATGACCAAAGAATTAAATTTGGGTGCACCTGACAACCCTAAGGTCATTCATTTTGCTACTTCTCTATCAAAACAGGAAAAGATAGATTTTGTCAATTTCTTTCTTGAGAAGAAGATCAGTTTTGTGTGGTCCTATGCAGATATGCTCGACCTTGATCTAGAATTAGTCCTTCATCACTTGCCATTAAAATCAAATACTAAGCCTGTCAAACAAAAACTCAGAAAGATGCATCCCCAGGTGGCTCTCTTGGTCAAGGTAGAACTAAAAAAATTATTAGATGTGGGCTTTATCAGACCCATTGATTATGTAGACTGGATTTCAAATTTGGTACCAATTAGCAAGGTAACTAGAGGCATCAGAATTTGTATGGATTTTAGGGATCTCAATAAAGCATGCCCTAAAGATGACTTTCCACTACCAAATATACACATCATAGTTGACATGACTGCAGGATATGAGATGCTATCATTGATGGATGGTTTCTCCGGATATAACCAAATTCGCATTGCTCCTGAAGATCGACATAAGACTGCATTCACATGTGCTTGGGGTACCTACTATTGGAATGTGATGCCCTTTGGTCGTAAAAATGCTAGCGCAACATATCAAAGAGCTATGATGATAATTTTCCATGATTTTATGCATACTCTGATGGAAGACTATGTTGATGACCTATTATGCAAATCTGTCACAAGAGATAGTCATTTAGCCATCCTTGGCCCAATCTTTGACCGAATGGAAACCTACAAGCTCAGACTCAATCCAAAGAAGTGTGTCTTTGGTGTCACAGCTGACAAATTATGAGGGTACATTGTTTCTCACAGAGGTATCGAAGTCAACCCTGCCAAGGTTAAAGCAATAATGGATATGCCTTCTCCTTCCAATCTTTTTCAACTAAGAAGTCTGCAAAGAAAGCTACAGTCAATCCACTGGTTTATAGCTCAATTGGAAGACAAATGTCATCCCTTCCAACATTTATTACATAAAGGAGTTGCTTTTAAATGGACTGAGCAATGTCAATCAACATTTCAAACTCTTAAGGATTATTTGTTGTCGCCACCTATTCTAATGCCTCCTATAGAAGGGAAGCCATTCATATTATATATTTCTGCAACTGAAACGGCACTAGGAGTTCTCTTGGCCCAACAAGATGAGAAAGGCAAAGAGCGGGCTATTTATTATATCAGTCGGACACTAGTGGGCTATGAGCTGAATTATTCAACTATTGAATGGGCATGTTTAGTAGTGGTTTTTGCAACACAGAAGCTTCGACACTATATGTTAAATCATCAGACATTACTAGTTGCAAAAATTGATCCCTTGAAATACTTGCTTAGTAGGGCAGCTTTGACAGGTTGCCTAGCAAAGTGGGTTATGATCCTCAGTGAGTTCGATATTGAGTACATGGAGTGAAAGGCAATAAAAGGAAAAATCATAGCGGATCAACTTTTTGAGGCTCCTATTTATGATGATCATCCCATGTTGACCAATTTTCTAGATGAATCAATCTTCGCTCTCACATCTTCTAATGAATGGAAGTTATATTTTGATGGATCCCATACCAAGTTTGGGTCCGAAGCAGGTATATTGTTTGTCACCCCTCCAGGTGATTCTATTCCCAAATCCTATAGAATAACTTTCCATTGTACCAATAACATTGCAGAATATGAAGCTCTGGTTAGAGGACTCCGAGTAGCGAACCACTAGAATATCACACATTTGAAAGTCTATGGAGATTCTCAGTTAGTCATCTGTCAAGTGAATGATGACCACGAAACAAAAGATGAAAAGCTTATTCCCTATAAGCATATGGTAGATTTCTTCAAGACAAAATTTATAGCTATCCATTTCAGTCAAGTTCCAAGAATTCAAAACAAATTGGCAGATTCTATGGAAATGATTGCTTCCATGTTAAATATGCCCCACAATATGGACAGATGTGAATTTTTGGTCAAATAGTTGCTTGTCCCTTCTTTTGAAATTCTGACAACAGATGTGATGTGTGTTCTTGTTGGTCCTAATTCCCCATGGTACAATGACATCTATCAATATTTAAAATCCCAAACCTTACCACCTAATCTTTCCTCTAACCAATGCTGAGCCTTCATCTAACAGACAGCCAAATATGTCATCATTGCCGACACTCTTTACCATCATTCCTTTGACCATACCCTCCTCAGGTGTTTGGATTCTGATGAAGCACAAACGGCTTTACATGAGGTTCATGATGGTATATGTGGAGGCCATTTCAATGGTATGAGCTTAGCCAAAAAGTTGGTTCGTGCTGAGTATTATTGGCCCACTCTAGAAATGGATGTTCATGATTTTGTTAAGAAGTGCTACAGATGCCAAATCCATGGAAATTACATTCATGCACTAGCCCAAGAACTTCATTATATCATATCTCCATGGCCCTTTTCTCAATAGGGATTGGATCTTATTAGCAAGATTCACCCGACATCGGCAAATGGACACAAGTTTATCATTACAGCCACAGAGTACTTTACAAAATGGATCGAGGCTATTCCTATGACCTATATCACTGGTGTGCAAATTTCAAAATTTCTATTGAATTATATCATCTGCATATATGGAGTTCCCCTTGCAATTGTCACAGATAATGGTCGTCCATTCAAGAACAAAAATGTCAAGGAACTCTGTGAAAAGTTTCACATTCAACACCATTTCTCACGTCCTTACTATCCATAGGGTAATGGTTAGGCTGAAGCATCAAATGAAACCATCATTAAGATCCTGAAAAAGGTTGTCAATGACGTTGGTTGAGATTGGCATGTACAGTTGAATCCAACACTATGGGCTTATTTCACTTCTATCCACACACCTATTGCCGCAACACCTTATTCCTTGGTGTATGGTGCGAAAGCCATTTTACCCTTAGAAGTGGAGATTCCTTCTTTGTGTGTTTCCTTGCAACATCTGATTGATGATGAAATGCACAGAGTCTCTCAGTTGCATCAGCTTGAGATGTTAGATGAGAAACGTCAAACAACCCTGACACATTTGCGAGCATATCAAAATCATCTTTGTCACTCTTATAATAAGAAGGTCAAAGGGAAACACTTTGAAGTGGGAGATCTGGTTTTAAAGGCAAACCCCAAGAATGTATAATCTACTGACATCATCAAAGGAAAGTTTGAACCTAATTGGGTTGGTCCTTTCATAGTTACTGCAGCCTATGGCTCGGGGGCATATCAGCTTGCCACCCCAAAAGGTGAACCTTTATCAAATCTAGTCAATAGTATGCACCTTTGCAAGTACTGGGCATAGTTTTCTATCAGCAGTTCTTCAAATATGATCTTGAAAAAAATACAAAAAAAATCAAAAAGCTCAAAAAAATACAAAAAAAGTGAAAAAAAAATTGAAAAGACAAACAAAAGTAAAGAAAAATTCACCCTCTAGTGAAAACTTGGCAAATAGGTGCTTTGGGCAAGTACCATGGTGAAAACCTGGGAAACAGGCACCATGTGTAATAGATTATTGCTTTGTCATCTATCATGACCCCTAGCTATACTTTCCCTCTGCAGCTTTATCATGCTTATCCTTGTCCTGACCCAATGTTCTATTCCAGGCCTATGATTGGTCAACATCATTGTCTTGCATACTCAGGTTTCCAGTCCTTGTGCATATGTTTCAGTCCTGGTCTCTCTATATGTCTTTCAAAATTTCATTGGGTGCATGCCCCTTGTCATGATCAATTACTAGAGCTTTAAAATTGAAAAATGTCCTAAAAAAAAATCATAAAAATTGAAAAATGTCCTAAAAAAAAAATCATAAAAATTGAAAAATGTCCTGAAAAAATCCCTAAAAATCATATAATGTCAAAAATCCCTGAAAATCAAATAATGTCCTGAAAAAATCATAAAAAAATCAAATAATCTCTTGAAAAAAAGTCCCTAAAAAGTCAAATAATGTCCTGAAAAAAATGAACAAAAAAATTGTAAAAACTTGAAAAACCAAACAAACAAAAATATCCCCTTTGTACATAGACAGATCACTGAGCATACATCCAACGACAATCAATCACACACTGCACTTTACTAAAATCACACATTCACAGATGAAATTTTCAATCAAACCAAACATTCAAACTGATCATAATTGTCATATCAATCAATCAACATCAATATCATTGGTCCTTGTCAACATTATCATGGGTCTTATACAGGGTGTGTTATTCTCGAAACTAGACTATGTCCTATCTTAGATGAGGTACTGCATTCCCTAAAACTAGACAACATGATCATTCTTGTTTTCCACTTTTGACAATGATGATCAGACTGTTTGTTTGACTTGTTTGAATTTGCGAGTCTTATCTTTTTATTGATTTATTTTTGGCTTCGACCATGTTCCTATGTTGCTCGATGATGTCACTAAGTGATTTAGAGTGGTTGGGATGGCTCATGGTCCTTTATTATTTTTTGTCTTCTATTTGTGGAGTGTTTCATAACATTTTGGGGCAAGTTTGTCTTAGGATTTTTGAACCATTCCTTGTCTGTGAACATGTCTGTCTTACGCAAAGGGATTGCATTATCGCTCTGGCCTTCATTGCCATGTTGCACCACATCCATTTTGCCATATCAAATAAAGGTTCTCACCTACTTATGTGCATTTGTGAAAGCAAGTTTTCCTTCATCTCTAACTGTCCTTTGTCTAATTTCTTCTTACTAACATTTCTTTCGTCAATCTTGGTGATTCGTTCGAACCTATTGTCTTCTATCATTCTTATCGATTAATTGGCCTCTTTTTTGGATTTTTCAGGCCAATTCCTCAAGGGGGCATGCATATGTCATTGTTATTGTTTGGGGCATATTCATTATTGTTCTTTGAAACAACGCTTAGAATCACATTGTCTCAAAGAGGGGCAAAATGTAGATGTCTAAAAATGGTCAACGCTTGTGGAGTCATACTTTAACATTTGTGCATTGCCTTATTTTAGAGTTTTTGCATCACATTAACATTTCTTCTATGTTGTGCACTTGGTCTTTATCATTTGCGAGCATCGAGTCCTTCTTCTGCATTCCTCATTTTTCTCACTTTTGAATTTGGTCTTGTCGATAACAATCTCCAGTCATGATTTTGGTCGATCCTTGTCCTTGTCAATCTTGTCATCTTGCGAGCAATTCGTCATCAATCCTTGTCCTTGTCAATCTTGTCATTTTGTGATCGATTTGTCATCGATCCTTGTCCTTTTCAATCATGTCAATTTGGATCAATTAGTCATTGTTCCTCGTCAATTGGCGCTTATCAATTGGTCTCCTTGTCAATCTTGGTCAATTTGTCATTTGGTTTTTGTCAAACCAATCTCAATCATTTATCAACACTGGTCCTTTGTTAGTCAGAATCATGATCAAATCGAACCTACATCAATTATCTTTTGTCAAGACCTAATTATCGTCCTTGCATTTCTAATTCATCTTCTAGGGTTTTATGATTTGTTCATTTAATCTTGTTTGTCATTTTCCCTCTACATTAAATTATTTATTTATTTATCCTAAGTCTTCTTGTCACAATTAAATTTTTATTTAATTGGCTAATTAATTCCCCCTCTTTTTGTGAATTAATTAATGAATGAAAAATTATTAATTAATTTACCTAATTTTCATCAATTTCTAATTTCCTAATTTCCAATTCATCTAATTTTCTATTTTCTCCTATTTTTCTAATATTTCCCCTAATTTCATGGGAATGCCATAGCAATTTGTCATAATTTGTCATATTTCTCATTCTTGATTTGAAATTTCCTTTCAAATCTCTTCATGCTAATCTTGTCTTTTCTCCAACTTATCTATAAATTGGATGAATTTCTTCAATCAGGGCCCCAATCAATCAATCAATCATGCTTCTAGTATCCTTATGTTGTCTTGCCAATCTTGCTTTCATATTATGCTTATGCACTTGTAGGTGAGATCCACAAACAAAGCAATTTGAAGGAGAAAGAAGGACAATGGAGAATTATGAAGGAGATATCTGCATTTGGTTTGCTTTAATTTCATTTTGAATATCTTGTCTTCATGTTTTCTATTGAATGTTTTTAGGATTGTTATCATTGCAATCTAGTTTTGTGATTGAGCTAGTCTAATTTTTATATTGCTTTGATGATTTCCAAATTCCTATCTACAATATCTAACTACTTCAAGATCGGATATTGTTCAGGCAGTATGTATGGTGGCCAGATTTCAAGTTGCACCAAAGCAGTCACACATGAATGTTGTTAGCAAAATTTTTAGGTATCTACAAGGAACACTTAGCTATGGTTTGTGGTATCCTAAACAGGGAAATTTTATTTTGGAAGCATACACTGATGCCAATTGGGTAGGGTGTATTGATGATAGAAAAAGAACAAGCGGTGGTGCATTATTTCTGGGCGACCAATTGATCTTATGGCATATCAAGAAGTAGGACTTCGTCTCCCTATCTACTACTGAAGCTAAATATAGTGTTGCTGCTACATGTTTCTCTCAGGTGCTTTGGATGAATCAGACTCTCAAAAATATCCAAATGGACATAATTGATCCCATTCTCATCTGGTGTGACAATTCAAGTGCATTCCAGAACAAAGCACACTGGAATCAAATACCACTTCCTCTGAGAGAAGGTTGAAGGACAAGAGATAAGAATGGATTATGTTCCTACTGGTGAACAAGTAGCAAACATTTTCACCAAACCACTACCAGTAAGAATGTTTGAGTACCTCCAACGCAAATTGGGACTTGTATCATTTACCTAGGAAGGTTTGTGTGGTTCAAGGGGAGCATTGTGTGGTTCAAAGAGGGAGAAATTGTGTGGCGCAAGTACCCTTTGTCATTGTGTCAAATGGGGAGAAATGTGCCAGTATGGAGTGGACTATGAGAAGTTGACATAAATGCCAAAGGGGGAGATTGTTGGCATTTTGGCACTTAGTTGTCATTGATGTCAACTAGTGGAGATTGAGCATGGTAGATGGCTGCTTGGATAATAATGAAGAGGTAGAATGATAAGATGTTCAACCAGTACAGGATGCTATAACGCTCAATAGGTGAAGAACACTCTACTGGCAAAGGGTTTTACTGGTATGTGTTTGTCGGACTGACTAAACATTGGAAAGCCATGTCTTGATTAGTGTGAAGCTGAGGTGGCAAGTAGGGTGTGGTTGGTGAAGCTTAATCCATAGGGTAGATGAAATAGATATTCGCCATTAATGAAGGAACTGCAAATCAAGGGATTGCATCAGACTAATTGTGGCTCAAGGAAGAAGGAATGACAAAGGAAGATCAAGGGAGTAGTTGGCACCTGGATTGAAGCAAGAAGATCAGACTAAAAGAATACCTTGGGAAGGAAACAATAGAGGCATTAATAGAAATTTGACAGATGTAAATTTATATAAAGGATCGTGTTTCCCCTATCTGTAAAACATGTCTTAAAAAGCACATAAATGATGGAGATGAACCGATGGACTTCAAGGAGATCAAATCTTATAGGATCTATCTAGATTTGATTTTCCTCGAGGATGGTGAACAAACCCTAACCTCCTGGATTTTGAATTGTTTTGCCAAGAAATCATCTTATAAGAAAATGGAGCAATGAACAAAAAATTGATGATGATGTAGTAAAGAAAGTAGTGTGGAGAGGAGTTGGTAGAAGAAAACTTGAGAAGGGGTTTTGATCAAGTTACAATGCAAGTAAGTAGGCAGACCAGTTAGAGGACTCTACCAGTAGTTACATAGTCGAGCAGTTGAGCCTTATTGGTAAGGCATGGTAGAGCAGGCAACATCCTAGTGTAACACAATGTACTGAGAGACTGTGTGTGAGAAGGAGAGAAAGATAACAGAAAGTTAATTGATTCAAGAGCTACAAAATTAATTTGCAGTAAGAAGCCTAAATTATACTAAAAAATTATTTCAATATACATTGCCAAGTTGGAGCTTGGTGCAGGGGTTGGTGCTCCTTGGGTTGGTTCCCTAAACTTTATAATTGTGTTTTACTATGAGGCTGGATTGGAGCAGTAGACTTCAACAGCTTTTCTCACTGAGGTTTTCCTCATAAATCTAGTATTGTGAGTTGGTTGTGTGTGCATGGTCACTTTGCCTTTCTTTCTTATATTACCAGTTTGACTATCTCTTTGATTAAGTACATAATTGATATTCTCAAGTTAGATCTGAGAAAGAATAGACCTAGGAACCACTGATTCACCCCCCTCTCAATGGTACTTTGTGTTCAACATAACCCTTGGTAATCAAGAAATGGAACCTTTTTATAGTGTACATAGTCTTTGGTTTCATTTGGATGTCAATGAAAGGCCATTGAACATCATTTCCTAGGCGAGCTTAGTCATAGCCCCATTAGGAAATGAATGAATTTATGCAAGTGTTTGTAGGTATGCGTAGGGTTGGAGTTGTCAAGTGTTTGGCATGAGCAAGTGGGGTGTGAAAGAGAATATGCGAGATTTTGGAGGCGTGGAAGATCAGGGAAGACACCAAACCCTTGAAAGAAGACCAAAAAGATCCCAAAACCCCTTAAAACAAGCCATTCTCAGGTTCTGTACCAGTATGGTTAGATTGAGATTTCTCATTTCATGAATCTTGAAGTACTTCCAAAAGGGTACTTAGATCACTAATGATTTTGTTTGGGTCTTTGGGAAAATTGTGAACAAATCCACAAAAACTGGTTACATAGGGCTAATTGGGGCTCTAGGGCTACTAGTCCTAGAAAATAGGAAAAGGAAGGAGCGATGGAGAAATGGATCAAAACCAAACTCAAAACCAGTTGATTGGCCTTGGAAGGCCTCATAGACACCTGCTACAACCCCCACAAGAATTTTTTAAGAGTTTGAGAGTGTAAGGTTGGATTTACCCTTGTGAATCTCAACCATGCATTAGCAACCAGTGAGCACTTCCTGATTGGGAGCACTCCTAGAGAGTTGGGATGTCTAAATTGATTGATATACCATAGAATAATGAAGTTATCCCACTAAGACAACACTTGACTACCTTATGTTAAAGGATTGACTCTCTGTGAGTATCCCTCGCCATCAGCATTCCTTGGCACTTGGATGTTTTCCACATTCAGTGTTGTCATCAATGCCAAAGGGGGAGATTGTTGGCAATATGATGGATTTGGCTAAGTGTTGTCATTGATGTCAATAATGTATCCTATTTGGATCTATCCTAGTTAGTCTTGGTGATCATCTTGGTTTTGGCTGTGATTCTGATCCAGTATGATCAGATTTCTGGAATCAGTTTTGGATGCTTATTTTGATGGTTGTATGATTTCTATACTCTGGTGGTTTCATAACTTGGTCATCACTTTTGGTATTTTCCTTTACCAACTCATTCTTGTCTTTCCCAGCTATCTTTTGGCTTTACTAGCTTCTGGTGTTCTTGGTTAGCTTTACCGGTATGTATTATTTGGTGACTTCATCAATGGATTTTGGGTCCAGCTTATGGAATTGGTTTCTCTCATGCTTAAGGTGTTTCTTGATCATGTCTCAAGCATTTGGTGACTTTTCATTGGATGGCATGCTATTATGGTGGTCCTATTTGGATCCGATTAAACTTTCACTTAGGGTTTCTTCCGTCAAGTGAAGCATGTTATATTTTGGTCTTAGTGGAATCCTCAATGGATATAATTGTTTGGTTACTTGATTTAGGTCCATGTTATGTAATGTAAACCATAATATTGGTCTGGTGGTATCGTGTGATGTAATTTTTGTAATTATGGGTTTATGGGTTTAGGGTTTATCCGACCTTGTCAATAAGGTTAATGATCTTTATTTATAGGTGACTTATTCATGTAGTTTCATGATCAATGGTTATGGGTGGTTATGTATGTATTATGAGAGAAAGTATGATGTGCAAAGAGAGTCATGTCATTCCAATGAAGGTTGGAAAGGTTTGGTATTTCAGAGCCGATATAAGTGCTTAATTGAAACTATATCAGGCATTAGTAGATGCTAATTTCATAGTTCATTTCTTTTCGGATTGTAGTCTGATATATATGTCAGTTAGTGAGACTTCTCTTTATGATGAGTAGTGTGCTCTAGGCTGTTGGCCTTTCTACATGTGTAGACCCCATTGTAATTATTCATAATACTATTGAAGAGTATTCATTTGATTGTGGCTACTATTTTCCATCGTGGTTTTCCAAGTCAAAATATTGGTGTTATGTGTGTTGTGCTTTCATGATATATCTTTCATTGTGTTGTTCTCCAATATAAGGTTTATAATTGAATTAATTGTTGTACTTGTGAGTAAACTGATTCACCCTCCCCTCTTAATTTACTACTGGTATCAGTACATTCCAACATATATCACCTATATATAAATCATAAACCTTGACAACAAGGTCGGTTAAACCCTCAACTCACAATTAAAAAGTTACATCAGACGATACAAAGATTGACCAGCAGACCAATATGATGATTTACATGACATAACATGGACCTAATTCAAATTCCCAAATGTTCAATTGTACCAAAAATCATGCCATGAACAACCACAATATGCTACACCACCAAGAATACTGCATAACATGAAAATCATCATCGGTTCATGAAAACCACCAAAACTCGCACAACGATCAATACAAATCATTAAAGAAAAACTACAAAACTAGATCATAATATCTTTCCAAACTACAAACACTAGAAAAAATCATAGGAATATGTTGACATTAATGACAACAACATATCCTAGCAGTAGCAATTACCAATTATCTCCAACACATAGTACCAATGATTATCAATATTTTCAAAATAGAATGCAAGGACTTATTGATAATGGCATAATCAAAAGCATAGATGACAACCCTTCTTCTTCTAACAACCCTTGACTTAAATTACAAGATACAAGACCTACTCCTATTGATGACCAAGAGAAATTATCCACTAGAATCTTTTGCAGATTGAAGTATGATAAGGATGTTGTCTTCCCTTTCATTAAAATTAATCACAATTATAAGCCTAAGAAAGGTGATGAACATTGTATTTTTCAATGTAGTTATTCTCATTCTCTTGGAAAATGTTAAGCATTCAAACATTTTTTAAGAAAAATATGATAGGGCTCGCATAGCTCTTACAACTAATCTTGCACTCTTTCTTGGTGAAGAGGTAGTGCCTTAGCACTCTATTCACCCTTGATGGGATGGGGTTTGGGACAGACTAGCCAAGTCTATGTTCATCGATCCTTTCCTTGGATCACCAGGTGTTCTAACCACATCTTCTTGTGGAATCCCTTGCCCTTGCCCAATCCACCCACCAACAACTTGAAAAACTACTCCTAAGGTCTCACCTACTCATGAGTTTCAAGGAACCCTTACTTAGGCTAATAAGGGTTTGGCTTGTTCCACACCTTCCTAGGTCTTAGCAAGGATAGATCAGGTCTAATACATGGTTTTTCCACCCATTCATGTGCCCCCAAGAGGTTTCAATTTTTCAACCCCTTACCGATTTCACTATTTTGTGTTTTCCCTACAAAATAGGGCTACAAGGTTTGTGACCAATTAGGCCTCCTATCCGGTCCTTTAGGGCTCCCTCTTGCAAATGATGCATTTGCTTGCAAAACCTACCAAAAGAACTGCTATTCATTTGGCAAGGACTCAAGGATTTTTCAAGTTTTAGGCCTCCAAGTGTCCGTACACTGCCCTAGGTGGATTTTAAGGTTTTTTAAGGGTTTTAAAGAGGGTTTTTAGGCCTGCCAGGGTCACATTGTTGGTTTGATGCTCTTTCCACCTTTTTTGGATTGGTGGAAGCTCCTCCTTCACATCAATTGTGCTCCACTCACCCCTCTACAACTCCTCCAAAGGGTGCCTCCTCCTCTTACCTTCCCTGCTCTCCAAGACCTCTGCAACTTAACCCTTCCTAGCCGAGCATTGTCCAGTCTCACCTAGGAGTGGGTCTTTAGATGGCCTCCTTGCATTTTCAAGGGCCTTGCTTTCTTTGAAGTATAGTACAGGGTTTTTATTCTCATTTCCCATTTTTTCATGGTGATTCCACAATGGGGAATGGAGTTATGAGCCCATTGACACAAACTAGTCCAAAACTGGACAGTGAGAAGCAAGTTTACAAACTATTTACAAACACACACAACCTGCAAAACAAAACCTAATATAAATTCTCACAATGAAATTAAATACACCATATAAGACACTCCACATAGTTTTTCTCGAAAATCAATCCATTCACAATCTTCTTTTACTCCATTTGTGCCGACTAGCAACAAAATTGCAGTCACAGTCAAGTCACTTTGCTTGGGCTGTACAATATTTGACATCCAACCCATTATCTTAGGGTTTGCATCTACTTATACTACCCTCTCCTTGGTTTTTGTGCCCATATTATGGTTGTCCATGCTAAACTAAAGATTTTGACCACTACGTGGAAAAGTTGCTTGACAACTTTGAAAACTTGTCATGCAACTTTTGCAACTTTTGAGCAACTTTCTCAATGTTGCTTTTCTTGACTCCTAGACCCATATTGGGCTAACCTAAGGACACCACCATGATAAGAGGGACCCATAAACACCTCAAAGGCACACATACCCTCTATTTCAAAAAGAAACTCAACTTTTGACTCATGACCCTAGGACCTCAACTAGGACCCTAACTAGGACCAATGAACACATGGCTCTTATTGTATATACAATGGCTTCATAAAGAAGCAAGAACACAATCAAAAGAAAATGGTGGGAACTATTTTAAGGGTGCTCCTACACCATACTCCCCCTCTGCAACAAAGTAAGGAACTGGGGGAGTGAGGAGAGCCGGATCAATGCCAAGCTTCTTGAACTTGCTTTTTTCAACCCAAGTAGCTTTAGACACAGGTTGATTTGCCCAGTTTACCAAGTGCTCCATGTAGAACTGGTGTCTAGTAGACTTCTTCACCCTTGACTCCAAGATATCCTCTGCCATGGGCTACTTCACTTGAGGTAAGGCATTCATATCCAAGTCTTGCAATACCTTGGCTTGATTCTCAGTCTGCCCTTCTATCTCACACTTGTACATGATCAGATCAACAACATTGAAGACTGGTGAAATGGTCAAGTCTAAAGGAAGTTGAACCTTATAGGCATTCTGACCATATTTTGCTAGAATTCTACAAGGTCCTACCCTCTTCATTTGCAGTTTAGTAGGCTTGCCACTTTGCATTCTAGCTTTGCTCAAATGGACCATCACAAAGTCACCCACCTTGAACTGAACCTCTATCCTTTTCTCATCCATTTTGGCCTTTAGTTTTTGAGTGGATTCAAGGATGGCTTTCTTGACTTGCTCTTGGACTTCCTTGATGGTTTGAGTGAAGTCCTCTAGTTGACCACTCTTCATCTCCATGGAACCAAGCTCCCTGAGTTCACACACTCCTCTTGGATGTCTACCATAGACAACCTCAAAAGGACTTCTTCTAGTGGTCCTATTTACACTATCATTATATGCATACTCTGCTTGAGGAATGATTAGGTCCCATGTTTGCCCATACTCCTTAGTTAAACACCTCAACAAGTTGCCTAACACCCTATTGATGACTTCAGTTTGACCATCAATTGGTGGATGGTAAGTTGAACTAAATGAGAGATTAGTTCCAAGTCTCCTCCATAAAGTTTGCCAAAAATGGCCCATGAACTTGTTGTCCCTATCTAAAACAATGCTTAAAGGGAGTCCATGAATCCTAACAATCTCCTTAAAGAAGAGATGTGCAACATAGCTAGCATCATGTGTAGTCTTACATGGAATGAAATGGATCATCTTGGAAAATCTATCTACTACCATATAGATGATGTCCATGCCTGTCTTTATCTTGGGAAGTCCTACTACAAAGTCCATCCTTATACACTCCCAAGGCCTATTTGGGACCGGCAATGGTTTATAGAGACCAAAATTGCTTGATCCTCCTTTTTCTCTTTGACACACACCACATTTCTCCACATACCTTTTCACATCTCTTGGCAACTTGGGCCAATAGTAGTAACTCTGTACTAAATCTAAGGTTTTGTTGACTCCAAAGTGTCCACTTAAACTACCATTGTGTTTCTCTTGGATGAGGTTTTCCCTCGTGGATCCTCTAGGTACACATAACTGATTACCTTTGAACAAGAGACCATTTTGGAGAGTGTAATCTACATACTCACCATGGAAATGGTTCTCAAACTCCTTGAAAACCTTGTAGGCTGATGAGAAGTCTTCATCTCCTTCATAGAGGTCCTTGAAACCTTCTATTCCTATGCTTTGCAATTGTAACTCTTGAACTATCAACAACTTCCTGCTTAAAGCATCTGCCACCTTGTTGAGTTGCCCCTTTTTATGGTTGATGGTGAAGCTGAAGGATTGGAGGAATTCTATCCATTTCAAATGTCTATTGCTAAGCTTCTCTTGAGTGTTAATGTAACTCAAAGCTTGGTTGTCTATGAACACCACAAATTCTTTCGGGAGTAGGTAATGTCTCCATTTTTTTAGAGACTGCACTAAAGCATACAACTCTCACTTCATTGAGCTTCTCACTGAAAAATGCCATAGGTCTTCCCTCTTGACTCAATACACCCCCTACTGCAAATCCACTTGCATCACACTCCAATGTGAATAGCTTGTCAAAAGTAGGTAGGAGTAGGATAGGTTTTGTGGCTACTTCTTGCTTCAACAATTGAAATGCTTTATCAGCCTGCTCAGTCCATTTGAACTTAGTTTTAAGGCCTCATTTTATGGTGTCAAGGACTGGTGCACATATGCCATTGAATTTCCTCACAAACTTCCTATACAATTGGGCTAAACCATGGAAACTCCTAACTTCAATCCTTGTTCTAGGTGCAGGCCAATTCAAGATTGCCTCCACTTTGCTTGGATCCATCTTCAAGGTTCCCTTAGACACCACAAATCCTAAGTAGACCAGCTCTTGCTTCAAGAAGTCACACTTCTCTAGGTTGATTGATAACTTCTCTTCATGCAACCCCTCTAAGACTAACCTAAAATGCTCAAGGTGCTCCTCTTTGGTTCTATGATAGATGAGAATGTCATCTAGGTACACCACCATGAACCTACCTGTGAAGTATTTTAACACCTCATTCATCAACCTCATGAAGGTGCTTGGGGCATTGGTGAGTCCAAATGGCATCACAAGCCATTCATAGAATCCTTTTGTGGTCTTGAAAGTAGTCTTCCACTCATCTCCCTCCTTAATTCTAATCTGGTGATAACCACTTTTAAGGTCCAACTTGGTAAAATACATAGCACCTCCTAAATAGTCCATCAAATCCTCTATTCTAGGAATAGGAAACCTATACCTTATGGTCATCCTATTGATTGCCCTTGAATCAGTGCAAAGTCTCCACTTGCCTCCCTTCTTTGATGCTAGCACTACCGGGACTGCACATGGGCTGATGCTCTTCTTGATCAGTCCTTGTTCCAATAACTCCTACACTTGCCTTGCTACCTCCTTGTTTTGGTCAGGTGTGAGCTTATATGTAGCTTTGTTAGGTAGGGATGCACTGGGAACAAAGTCTATTTGATGGCTTATGGACCTTCTTGGTGCAAGTGTTGCAGGTGCTCCATCACTCACTATGTCCTTATACTCTTGCAACATTTGCTTCACCTCTTTGGGTACCTCTACCTGCAACTTGTCTTCCTCCTCCTTTGGCTTCACAAAGATGGCACACTTCACTATCTCCTCCTCATGTAACAAGTGTAAGAACTCTTTACCAGTAGCCAATAAGACACTAGGTGTTCTTGAAGTTCCCTCTTCATTCTATGTCAAAGACTGAATCTTAAAGTTCTTGCTATCCTTCTTGAAGGAAATGGAGTTCTCCTCTCCATCATAGATCACCTTCCAATCAAATTTCTAGGGTCTACATAGCAAAAGGTGACAAAAATCCATGGGTAACACATCACAAAGGATCTTATCCTTGTATCCTCCAATAGAGAAGTCTACCCAAGTCTGTTCATTGACAAGCACACTCTGCTCATGATTCAACTATGTCACCTTATATGGGTTAGTGTGGGGTATCCTTGTGAGTTTCAACTTCTTGGTTGCCTCCTCTGATATTATGTTATCAGTTGATCCTGAATCAACTATCACCTTGCAAACTTTACCAAGGATCTTGCATCTCACCCTAAATAATGCTCTCCTATGCTTAGGTTCATTCTTAACCAGCTATCTTATCAAGACCCTATTGAACATTAGATTTTCTCCAATCTATGATTCAATATGGTCCACCTTAGGTGTCTTTTTGCTTGAAGAGTCTTCATGTGCATAAGCAACCCTCTTTCCACTGTTTGATGATGTAGGCTTGTCAGGGCATCTATAGGCCGAGTGTCCCAATTATCCACAGTTGTAACATTTCATAGTTGCAAAGTAGGAGTTACCCTTGCCGATACCTCTACCCCTACTTGGACCACCCTGTGCCCCTCTTCCTCTAGAATGGCCTCCTCTGAGATTGGCTTCACTGCTATGCTCAGTCAACTTGGCTTCTCCTTGGTTCCTTTGCTCATTTGTCTTGCTTTGGTAACCACCTTAATGATTCATTTGTTCTCTACCTCTACCTCTACCCCTATTATTAGAGTCTCCTTTCCTTTTGTTCCTCTCTTCCACCTTGGTAGCAAACTGATGACATTTTTGGACAGTGGTAGGAGTCCATAGGCTTATCTCCTCTTGAATGTTCCACTTTAGGCTGCTTAGATACCTAGCCACCTTAATAGATTCATCTTCTTGGACTTTGGATCTAAGACAAAGCTTTTGAAATTCTTCAGTGTAGGAGGTCACATCAAGGTATTTTTGCTTCAATCCCTATCTCTTCTTATGAAGTTGGACTTCATAATCCTCTGGTAAGTAGTTCTCCTTGATCTTACTCACCATGGCCTTCCAATAGGCTATGGGTAGCTTCCCCATGCTAACTCTCTCTTCTTGCAAGTACTTCCACCATGTCAAAGTTGCTCCCCTTAATCTTGATTTGGCAACCTTAACCTTTTGAGCCTCTATCACTCCCTCACACTCAAAGTGGTTCTCCATACCCTCAATCCATTCCATGACAGTGTCAATGTCCATCCTTCCACTGAAATGTGGCAATCCTTCAAAAGCTTTGGTGTTCAAGCCTTAATAGCCTTTACAATTGGTTCTTCATTGAACAAGGGATCTGGTTCAAGTAATGTCATCTATATCTATAGTTTTCTTGCCTTTATCCTTGGTGTCTTCACCCCAAGGTCCTTGTGTCCTCTGATCCACCACTTCCTGCAGGTTATCCCTTATCTCACTCATAGCTTCTTCAAGGAGTATATTCTTCTTATTCTTCTCTTCTACCTCCCTATACAGCTCTGCATTAGTGACCATTCTACTCTCCCCTACTGATTCACCAATATATAGAGACATGCATGGTCCACCAAATCTTTAACTTGCTTTGATACCAATATAATGGGATGGGGTTTGGGATAGACTAGCCTAGTCTATGCTCTTGGATCCTTTCCTTGGATCACTAGGTGTTTTAACCACCCCTAGGATCTCTAGGACTTCCTCTACTTGTGGAATCCATTGACCTTGCCCAATCCACCCACCAACAACTTGAAAAACTTCTCCTAAGGTCTCACCTACTCATGAGTTTCAAGGAACCCTTACTTAGGCTAATAAGAGTTTGGCTTGTTCCACACCTTCCTAGGTCTTAGCAAGGATAGATCAGGTCTAATACATGGTTTTTCCACCCAGTCATGTTCCCCCAAGAGGTTTGAAGTTTTCCACCCCTTATCAATTTCACTATTTTGTGTTTTCCCTAAAAAATAGGGCTACAAGGATTGTGACCAATTAGGCCTCCTATCCGGTCCTTTAGGGCTCCCTCTTGCAAATGATGCATTTTCTTGTGAAACCTCCCAAAAGACTTGCTATTCATTTGGCAAGGACTCAATAATTTTTTAGTTTTTAGGCCTCCAAGTGTCCGTACACTGACCTAGGTGGATTTTAAGGTTTTTTAAGGGTTTTAAAGAGGGTTTTTAGGCCTGCCAGGGTCACATTGTTGGTCTGATGCTCTTGCCACCTTGTCTGGATTGGTGGAAGCTCCTCCTTCACACCAATGGTGTTCCACTCACCCCTCTACAACTCCTCCAAAGGGTGCCTCCTCCTCTAACCTTCCCTGCTCTCCAAGACCTCTGCAACTTAACCCTTCCTAGCTGGGCACTGTCCAGTCTCACCTAGGAGTGGGTCTTTAGATGGCCTCCTTGCATTTTCAAGGGCCCTACTTGCTTTGAAGTATAGTACAAGGTCTGTACTCTCATTCCCCATGGTTTCATGGTGATTCCATAATGGGGAATGGAGTTATGAGCCCATTGACACAAACCAGTCCAAAACTGGACAGTGAGAAGCAAGTTTACAAACTATTTACAAACACACACAACCTACAAAACAAAACCTAATCTAAATGCTCACAATGAAATTAAATACACTATACAAGACACTCCACATAGATTTTCTCTTAAATCAATCCATTAACAATCTTCTTTCAATCCATTTGTGCTGACTGGCAACAAAATTGCAGTCACAGTCAAGTCACTTTGCTTGGGCCATACAACATCTGACATCCAACCCATTATCTTAGGGTTTGCAACTAATTATACTACCCTCTCCTTGATCTGTGTGCCCATATTAGGGTTGTCCACACTAAACTAAAGATTTTGACCACTAGGTGGAAAAGTTGCTTGACAACTTTGAAAACTTGTCGTGCAACTTTGGCAACTTTTGAGCAACTTTCTCAATGTTGCTTTTCTTGACTCGTAGACCCATATTGGGCTAACCTAAGGACACCACCATGCTAAGAAGGACCTGTAAACACCTCAAGGGCACACATACCCTTTATTTCAAAAAAAACTCAACTTTTGACTCATGACCCTAGGACCTCAACTAGGACCAATGAACACATGGCTCTTATTATATATACAATGGCTTCATAAAGAAGCAAGAACACAATCAAAAGAAAATGGTGGGAGCCCTTTGAAGGGTGCTCTTGCACCAACCCTCCATGTTGCTCTTCACCCTATGGAACAACTAGTTAACTTAATTGGGGTCTCTTTTTCATAAGAGGTCATTCTTTTTCAATTACAATTATCTTTGAGCAAAAACTCAATTCATTCTTGCCTCTTCTCTCTATCTAAGTTTTGACTCTTCCCTTTAGGGGTTACATTTTTCATACTTTGATCATGTCCTTGTTGGCATTACACACTCCAATGAGAAATTGTAGGTGATTGAAGGTATTATCATTGATGGCAACCTTACAATCATATGATACTGACAGACATCGACACCAACAGATTTTACATCAGTACACAATTCACCGGCATCGAAAAGATTGATCACTGGCACCATGGCTGATAGGAATTTTGTGTAAATTATTTTTTAATTAATTATAAAATCTTTTTGTAAGCCGACATGGTGGATTGTAATATGACTCATATAAGTATGAGATCATTGTAGATCGTTTAGGATGTGATATATGGAAGGATTAATGCAAACCTAATATATGAATTGTAAGGCAGATTTTGGATAAGGGTTTATGATCATTGTAGAGCTTAAACCGGTACTAAATTTGGCATAGTAGATGCTAATCTAAAGCAGTACATGACATTGGATTTGTATAATCCAATTTTGTAAGTTAGTGTGACTTATTTTGTAACTAAGCAGTGAGCTCTAGGAACTTGGCCTTCCTGCATGTGTAGGCCCCTATTGTAAAACAATAATATTCCCTTATTGGTTAGTAAGTGAATATTGTGGGTCACAAATCCCACCGAGGTTTTTCCCACACTTGGTTTCCTCATTAAAAGTATTGTGTTATGGTTTGTCTTTTATGTTGTGGTTATTGCTCTTATTTACTGCATTGATTTTAGTTTATTGGTACATAGTTTTGAAGTGCTTTTCATGTTATAAGTTAAGAAAATTCTTATACCGATCAGATATTGATTCACCCCCCCTCTCAGTATCTTTGGGAATCCTAACAGTCCTTTCTTTAATGAAATGGTATGTCTCTTATGATTGATCTCTCCTTAGGGGAGTTTGTGATACTTCATCTTAACCTTTCTTTCCTTCTTTTTGAAGATTACTTATCCTTTAGAGTTGCATTTTTCATATCTTAATGTCTTTTCTTGCATTGAATATTCCTTCATGTGAGTATATTGTGTTGGAGTAATAAGGTATTTTACTTAATTAATTGAATCATATTGATTTATTAATTAAGTTACCTTTTACTTTATTTGAACTTAAGCTAAACTTAGGCACATTAATAATTAATTGCTTTTTAGGGTTTATAATTTTAGGTTTTGATCTCCTTTTATAAGGATTGATCCCTTTATAATCCTTACCAATAATCTGATTATTATTATTATTGCATACTCTTGCTCTGGGGTTTCAAAGAAACTTGTGTGTTTTGTATGAATCTTCCATTGTTGTGACAAGTTATTTGCATATGGGTGTTCACTGGGTTCTGTGAAGTTGTATTTCACAACTTTAACATGGTATCAAAGCTTCAAACCTTAGGCTTTCCTATTCATTTGATTGGGAGATTCTACCTATAGCAAGTCTTCTATGTAATTTGGGTTGATTTGGACCTCACCATTGAATCTGGAATGTGCAAAATAGTCAAGATTGATCTTTTGTTTATTAATTTTTGATTCATGGGGCCAGATCTTTGAGGGTTTGAAAATTCAATTTTTTTTTATCTAGGGGGCTCCTACTTTTCAAAGAAATTTGGGATCAAAAGGACTTCACGGTTGGATTCAGGAGGCCGATTCCATGAATTTTGATATAATTTGATATATATTGGTCTGAGTAGCCTCTGTGGCAATTTTTTTTTCGTTTCCAGCCCATAGAGTCTGCATCGTACAACCCTGTCAAAAAAAAATATATATATATTTTTCAGGTCAAAGCTCATCGGTGGTCAACTTTACTGGTGATGGTTACCAACAACCACAATGGAAACCGTTCACATTTACTGGCGATTGCAATACTAACTGCAATGGTAAGTGCTAGCAATTTTTGCCAATGACAACTGCCCAACGACCACCACATCTCTGTCAGGGGATGCCATAGCCACCATACCGCTCTGCTACCTCCAGGACCTCAAAACCGCCACTCTACTCACCTAGTCTACAACTCTGCCCACCCATTCTACTACTCCGCTAGCCACCTCTACCAAGCTACCATTGGTGAGCCACTTGCTCACTTTTCCAAGCCTTTTTGAGCCTATTAAGGTTTTTTGGCCATATCGGGAGAAAATAGAGGTGTTTTTCAACAAACCATATTTCATTGAAAATCACTTTCTGAGCCGAATCCATTTTTGGAGGAATTTTTTCCAGATTTTGTAGTTTTTCTATATTTATTTCTAGTTGAAGTCTGAACTTCTTTTTTGTGCTTCCAGGGGCATATCTTTTGCATACAGACTTCCCAATTTGCAAACAAATAGGCATTGAAAAGTTGGCTTTTTCCAGATCTGTAGCTTATTTTGTTAGAAAATTCATCAAGTACACCAAAATTTGTTAGAAGTGTTTTTGTTTTCACGCTTTCTAGCTTTCAAAATTGTATTGGGGTTTGGTTTTTATCTTATGGGTCTTGGAATCAATGAACACTGAGAGGGGGAGGGGTGAATCAGTGTTCTGAAATTTACAAATTTATTATGTTGATTCTTTAACCACTAGATATAAAGAACAATAACTATAATGTAGAAAAAAAAATCAAATAACCACACAAACATAACACCACAATTTTTACGTGGAAACTCAAAAAGGGAAAAACCATGGTGGGATTGAGTACCCACAATATTATTATACTATGGATCGTATTAAAATAATATTACAAAAGTTGGAATGCACTTGCATTTAGGCACACTTCCTAGAGCTCACTGCTCAATTACAAAATAGGGTTGCAACCCCAGAGGAAGGCTCACTACCTTACAAGCTATTAAAAAATGATTACAATGATAGATGAATTGAAGAATAACATCTAACTATGCCAAAATATAGTTTTGGTTAGGCTCTGATTGAACTGTTGGTCACTGCTCTGAGAAATTTCTCTGTTCTGCTCTGCTACCATCTACCAGATCATAAAAACATAAGATATGCACATGAACTTATGCTCAATCACTTACCAAAACTCTCTCGCATACATACCATCTTAAAAAATTATCATCCAAGTCAGTCTTATATATCTGCATCACCAAAATAGATCTCCAACTAGTCAGCTTCTCAAAACAGCAAAATATTAAATGTGTAGGCTCATGTCATCTCAATCCTTCTAAAAATCCTTATACTAGACCTATAACATATAATCAAAATATTTCTATAGGTCAGCCCAATAACCTAGAACTCATCAACATCCACTGGAATCACCTCAATAATCTAGATCACATGCTACACCATCAAACATAATGATAACTCTATTCTTCCTGCAATACCAGATACCATACCAAGAAACTTGCACTAGAATCAACATTGGAGGTGGAAATTGCTTGATAAGCTGCCTCACACATCCAATCAACCATTCGAATCACCACAACTAAAACTGTATAACCGAAAATGAATAATGCTCACTAGATTCATACACTGTGTTCCACTGACCATGCTTATGCTTCATGAATAAACAAACTTACTTAAGATGTCTGGTAATCTCAATTTCCATTTACCGAATATGATTAGTAGGCTGAGTTGCCATCAATGATAGCCCCTAAGTAATTTTCATGCATTTAACATCATCAATCTCCATTGGAGCATCATCAGAGTAGTGTCTTTTGCCAACAATCTCCCCCTTTGGCATTGATGGCAACACTGTGAAAAATGACAAGTGTCCAACACTCCAAAACTATAATCAATATGTACACTCAAGTAAAAATCTCAACTGACTCCCCCTAAGAATATGCACCATTTTGCATTTCTCTCTCTCCCCCTTTGACATCAATGGCAAAGGTAGGGATCTACCAAAACTTATGTACAAAATAATGTATGCAATAATTTAGAGGAATTTGAAAATATTCTCATAAGTTACCTTCAAGGATTTCAAGTACTCATTCCATCCTCTCAGGAAACAATCCAAATCATTTATTAAGGCACTGCACATGTATGCATGAACTTCCACTCCCTTAAGGTCTGTAGGAACATTTTTACCCAAAGAAGTCACTGCATCCGTCTGAGAACCAAGTATCCATTTGGGGAGTGATTAAACTTCTCAATTCTCCCACTCTTCTTATCATCTATTTTTTTTCTTTATTCGGGCCCTTTATTTTATAAGTGAGATCCATTATTTGGGCTTCAAGGCTACTTAGAAAGACTAAATGTGGGGCAAATGATTGTGCTATACTGCCTAATTTCCCTTCAAGATATCTTATCTTCTTGCTACTATCTATAGAAAACTTAGGCAAAAAGAGACATGACTTTAAGATTTTACCTCCATCCAAAGCATCTTCAACACTTGATAACCATAGATTTCAAAATTTCCCTATCAGCCTCAATTTTTTTAAAATAGGTTTGGAGCCTCATTTCATTAAACTTATTCAAAACCTTTATATCTGATGCTTTCTCTAATGATACAAAATCTGATTGAACTTTATTTAACATATCCTTAAGCTTACTGGAGGGTGTGTCACTAGAAATCTGCTTAAGGTTAGGCAAAATTTTCTGCAAAACTACAATAGCCAAAGATATAACTTCTTTCTCCTCAGATAAGAAGTTAAGTAAGTCCTCACTTGCCTTTATTTGAGTGAGGGTGGATAATTTCATTACTTGAAATGGGGAGAATGTACTCAAATCTACTAGACCATGAGAAAAATCATCCTCAACTACAATTCATTTTCCTTTGTCAAGAACAGTGGCTTTTGTCATGGTCATTGGAGCTTCATTAATCTTCTCTTCACCCTTCTACTTCACATCTTCTTCTGTATTTACATCCTCTTCACCTTTCTCACCATCTTCATCACCCTTACTTGCTTCACCTAATTCCTCATCTATCATCTCAGTAATTATTTCTATTTTAGGAGGAGCCTGCATAGCTTCACTGGAGTTGTCAACTTCTTGATTATCCATGGTATCAACTTCAGCTTCATGTTCAATTGGATCAATTTGTACAAATGGTTGATGTTGTGAAACTTTGTCTATATATGAACCACTAGAGGAGAAGTGTCTTTTCTTGATTGTCCTTTTGGTTGAGAGTCATCCTTCTCCGGAATAACTTGATAGTTTTTTTCTTTCAAAATTCTTCTGAGAATACCCTTTGTATCTTTAACGACTTCATCTACTCTTCCAAACATTATTTTATTTACTTTGTGCTTGCTCCAGAAGCTTTCCTTTGCAAGTCCCAAAATTCTTGGTATAACCTCTCTTGTTATTTCAAGACATAGCTTAACTAAGATAAGTTCTTTAAATATTTCATCTTCCATACTAGTTGTGTGTCTCCAGGCATCCAATATATCATACAACTCTTTCAGAATTAGGTATGATAGTTCAATGAATTCTTTACTAAAAGAATTCATATAATGTACAATGGCCTCTTCAATAGCTCTCTAGCCTTTCTCAAAAGAATTCTCATAATATAGTGAAAGGTTTGAGAAATTGCCTTCATTAACTATTGTATCTATAATTTGTTGTAATGGAGGTACAATTGTGTAGGAACATTCTATCTTACCCGACTTGAGGGCTTCATCTATCTTAGATTTCTTTTTGCCTACTCTTGTTTTTCCAGATGATCCTCATTATGGTTTTGGCTTCTGAGCAAATGGAACTTCACCGAATACAAGTTTTTTGACTACCCTAGCAAAAGTAGCTAGTAGTTTTCTTCACCTCTCTAACTTCTTCATTTGGTTTAGTTTCTTCCTCTACTGCAACATACTTCCTTGCAGATTATTCTTTCTTTCTCTTTTCTATCCCACCGATAGATGTTGATTGTGGCTTAGGTGGGGGGATTGACTTATGCACACCAAAGGTAGGTGTAGACTTTTTTGGCTTGGCCTTCAACTACTTGGGAGGAGTAGGAACCAATTTCGCTTGTGGCTTTAACACATCTTCCTCCTTCAGTATGTTTTTGTCTCTAACTCTCTGCATTGCTTCTCGAGTTATGCCCATTTGCTCAACTAGTTCTTCTTCTTCCTTTCTTACTGGTCCCATGAATTTCTTGTGCAGGTCCAGGTCCTTCTCTTGTAAAGTGCCAAATCTTTCTTCTTTCTGGTCCACCAGTTGACTTAACAAGTGTTGAGAATATGCATCAAGCATGACTGCATCCACCTCATACCCCATGGGCATAATCTAGACAATTCTTGTCTCAACTTCCTCCATATGACACTAATCCTTGTCAACTATAAAATAGATAATTTTCTCATACTTTTCCACTATCTCTCGAGGAATTCTCTCTCTTCTTTTCATAGTGGCTTGGAAAGTTTTAAAATATCCCCATAAAGGTGATTTTTGCATCACATTATCACCCAATCCCAATAATCCTTCCTTGATTGGCATAGCCACCAATTTATCATAAGCCCATTGGAATTTACCAATTTCGAGGATCTCATTCATGAAATAAAGTGCTAGACAAATAATTAGAGATCCAAACTTGAAGGCATGTTTTTTTATCTTATTTTATCTTCTTCAAGTTGCTCATTAATTCATTGAGGAGTATTGTACAAAGATAGTACCTTGTCTCTTCCTTCAACATTTCATAGGATGCAAATATGGTCATACCAGAGATAGAATTCAACCTGCTTGATTGATATACTTTGTATCCAATCACCATTGAGGTAAATCTGACATCATGCTCAATAATATCATTGATAGTCATTGACCGTCTGCCAAACTAAGCTCCAATAATCTTTGTCAGTATTGTATTCTATATTTTCCATAAACTAAGGACTTCAATGGTTGCTTTCAAATAGGTAACCACCTCAATGGATTTCTTTGTTATCTTCTAAGGTCGATTTAGCCACATAAACTCATTGTGAATTCTAATTAGAATATACTAGCCCCATTCTAGCTCATCGAGTACTGGAAAGTGAGTTAATTGTGGAAAACCCTTATCCTAAAGTTTCTTGAATTTTGGCTCGAGATTTACCAAACTATCTGATAGATGTTTGTTGTAGGGTGTTAACATATCGATATTACCCATTTCTTCGAGGCTATATTAGATATAAGCCATAATATCTTCATTATAAAGAACACCATATTGGATTAAAGAAAATGCACCTTATGGATCATCTTCAATAGATTTAAATGCATGCCTCTTGAATACAAGTTGAGCTCTCTCATAAATTTCCACCACCAAAGGATTCACAATGCCAGATGTAGATGCCATGTCTTATTTAGGGTATGAAAATATTACTTGCAAATGGATAAATACCTCTTTTGATCTTAACTTGATGCAAGAAATCTTTGAATGGCCACCTCAAGCTCAATTATCTCAGCTCAAACATGTTCGCCTTGCTCTTCTTTTCTTACTCTTCATTCATAGTGTGAAAAATGAATGACTGAAATGCCCTTTTTAACCTAACTTTTAGTTGTAATAAATTATCAACCTTAAAGGCTTTTGGTTACACTGTTTTTCATTAATTCATTCACTGGATTACCAGACCACCATAATTCTTCCAGTTATCAACTGCATAATTGATCTCCATCATCTACAACCATCCTTGATCAGTTACAGATCTCTGCAAAGGAGTTCAAAATATCTAAATGATTATCTTCCCCCTAAGGCAAAAATGCCCTAATTACCGGATGAGGTTCCATCACTGAATTCAGGTGTGGAGGTGTTATGTACATTTGAATCTTCCTTTTTCACCCACATCTTCTTATGCTGATCTTTGATCTCTTCCACATTAGTTTTTCCTTTTTCATCTAATTTGTTATTGTTCTCTAGTTCATTCTTGCTTTTGCAGTATCTTGCAATATGACCTAGTTTGTTACATGCATGGCAAACAACATTCCTCTGCATAGGCCTAAGGTTCATTTGATTTGGTCTCATCCTGTATTGGTTAGATATATGACCAATCATCCCACAAGCATAGCATCTCTTGTTCTGAAATTTATTTATCACTATTCTGCACATGTTTGACTTATAACCAAAGTTGTTGCATATGAAACATTGACTGGTAAAGGTAGGAACATTTTTCATATTATTCATCATCCCATTATTCATCCTACTTCTGCATTGATTTGCCATATGACCAAATTTACCACAAGCAAAACATTTACCATTGAATTTATAGGAATTAGGTTGTCTTACGAGAGGTTTCTTGTTCTTCTACTAATGATTTCTTTGACCAAAACTAGAGGATTCTCTTTTCTCAAATCCAAGTGTTTGCATGTCTTTCTCATGTCTTTGACTTTCCAACATCTCATCTAATCAGCTTGTAATTGATTTGAAATTTTCTTTGTACTCATTTGTATTAGTCAACTCATCTCTCAGAATTATGATTTTCCTTTCAAGTTCTTGTCCATCATTCATTGTTTCTACCAATTCAAGCTTCACCTAATTATTCTCATATGTCAATCTACAACATTCATTAGATATGTCCTTCAATGACTGAGTCAAGATTTCTTCATTCTTCTTTCAGTCCTCAATCTCCTTAGTCAAATTCATGACAATAGATTGCATCTCATTTTTCAAAACCACATTCGCCCTGGCCAACTTCTCACATTCATCTATCTTATCTTGTAAGGTTTGATTGTCAACACTTTGTTCTTCTTTCTCCTGCAAATTATCCATTAGCTCCTTTCTCTTTTCTCTAGAAGTGTTCAATTGATCTTTCAATGTCTCAATGAAGTCTTTATCTGTATTCAGATTTCTTTTTAGGCTACTCATTTCCTTCACTACTGCATCAAGATCTTCAAGTGCCATAGTAAGTTGTCTCTGCAAACCAGAGTCCATTGATCCAATATTCCTCAAGTTATTAGGATTCCTCTGAGGCACAAAGCTCTGATACTAATTGTTGGATTTAATGAACACTGAGGGGGGGGTGAACCAGTGTACCAAAATTTACAAATTAATTATATTGATTCTTTAACCACCATATGCAAAGAGCAATAACTATAATGCAGAAACATAAAGCAAATAACCACACAACCATAACGCCAGAATTTTTATGTGAAAACTTAGAAAAGGAAAAACCATGGTGGGATTGATTACCCACAATATTATTATACTATGGATAGTAGTAAAATAATATTACAAAAGTTGGAATGCACTTGCATTCAGGCACACTACCTAGAGCTCATTGCTCAATTGAAAAAAAGGGCTGAAACCCCAAAGGAAGGCTCAATGCCTTACAAACTATTAAAAAATGATTAAAATGATAGATGAATTGAAGAATAGTATCTAAATATGCCTAAATATAGTTTTGGTTAGGCTCTATTTGATCCATTGTCACTACTCTAAGAAACTAATCTATTATGCTTTGCTACCATGTACCGGATCATGAAAACATAAGATGTGCACATGAAAATGCATTCAATTGCTTCCCAACTCTCTCTTGCATATATACCATCTTTAAAAATGATCATCCAAGTCAATCTTATATATCTACATCACCAAAATAGATCTCCAACTAGTCAGCTTCTCAAAGCAACAAAATATAAAAGGTGTAGGCTCATGTCGGCTCAATCTATCTACAAATCCTTATATCGAACCTAAAACATGTAATCACAAGATTCCCATAGGTCAGCCCAATCACCTCAAACTCATCAACACTCACCAGAATCACCTCAATAATTCATATCACACGCTACACCATCAAACATAATGATAACTTTGTTCTTCCTGCAATACTGTATACCAAACCAAGAAAATTGCACTAGAATTAGCACTAGAAGCAAAAAATTGATTGATAAGCTACCTCACACATCCAATTAACCATTCTAATCACTACAACCAAAACTATATCACCAAAAATGAATAATGCTCACCAAATTCATACACCATGTTCCACTGACTAGACTTATGCTTCATGAATAACCAAACTTAATCAGATTTTTGGTAATCCCAATTTTCATATACCAGGTAGGATTACTAGCATAATTTTCCATCAATGACAACCACTAATTAATATTCATGTATCTAACATCATTAATCTCCACGGGAGCATCATCAGAACAATGTCTTTTTCCAATAGTGGGTAGGTGTATTTTTCTTGATTTTTGTATTATCATATCAAAAATCAGAATCCTCTCTCTTTAAACACATTTTAGAACCATAAACATCATGGCGGATACTTCTTCATGTGACTGTCTCACTCCACACAATTATCATACCTAGAAAGAACATATGACTAGACTTCTCACGTCTAAGGGGTTATGGTCCTATTTGGATGAGGTTCAACCTCTCTTGACATGACCCTTTGACGTTCTACGTCATAGGAACATAATGGATGAGGCCATGGGTTTGATATCTTTACATGTTACAAAGAGTCTTCTTTTTCACTTGGAGGGTCACACAAATCCTTAGGCTATATGTACTAAGTTTCCTGATCTTTTTGGAACAATTAATCAGTTTAGGGCACTTCAGATTGAGGCAGAATTGACCACCTTGGCACCTAATTGTTTTCCATCTATTGAGGATTTCTTGATGAAATTCAAATCACTATGATCATTGTTGCAGGGTTGTGGTAAGACCATAATAGACACCAAGTGTATATACTTGATTCTATCTAGGCTTCGAGGTTCCTTTCATATAGTCTCTTTTACCTTCTATTCCACCATGGATGCTTTGGGTACATGATTTAGCATGCCTTCATTTGAGGTATTATGTGATAGGTTGACACAAGAGAAATCCCACCTCACATAGTTGGATAATCTCTCAGGTTCTAAGAACCAAGTATTGGTAGCTCAGCCATCTCATGGGAAGAAGAAGCACAAACCAAAGCCAAAGATAGACTCAGTAGATAGTGACAGTTCCTCAAAGCCACCACTGAAGTTTACTTCATAACCACAATCCAACCCTAAGTAGGGTAATTCTTCTAAGTCTGGTGAGTCTTCCTCCAAGACTAAGAATAAATCAGGTGATTCTTCCAGTTTCTGTGGCAAGGAAGGACATCCAGTTTCTAGGTGTTGGAAATGATTAGACGCTTTAGAGGAGGCCATGTAGTAGCATCACATCACCTCACCTCAAACACCTTCCCCAGGCATAGGGAAAGGTCATGCTCTTTTTGCATGAGCATTACCTTCAAGATCCACTTGGATCCTCAATTTTGATGCTTCTCACCATATGACACACACTTAAGAGTTTATCACCGCACTTTCCCATTGTGGCACTTCACAGATTGCAATTGGTGACTCTACACATCTTTCTGTTATGGGTTTAGGTCATGTTCCTTTGGATGGTGGTTGTCTTTAGGAAGTCCTTCTTATTCCTGATATTTTGACAAGCCTCCATTCCATCATTCACATTTGCCACTCTGGCACTCGTAAGACAGTTGATTTCTCACCGCATGATGTGGTTATTCAAGACCTTCATGATCCTAATTTGGTTGTCGCTACTGATAGTATTGAGCTTGCATCCCTCATACATATTTGATGGCTTTTACATGACAGATGATACATGTTTATCTCTTATAGAACATGCAGACACAGTGAGTGTTAGGTCCCAAAGACAATAGAGAGAGAGGGGGGGGGTGAATCAGTTATCTATTAATTTCAAACCCCAAACAAACTTAACCAAACTTAATACATAATACCGATAAACCAAAATTTAATGCTGATAGACAGTTTAACAGTTAATAACAGTACTGGTAAAGTTTAATGCATGAAACATAAAGGCAAATAACATACACAACATATAACACAATTATTTGCATGTGGAAACCCTATAAGGGGAAAAACTATGATGGGAAACCTTACCCACAATCAGATGATACTACTGCAGATAGTATGTGTGTACAAATGGGGTCTAGACATGCAGAAAGGCCAACTACCTAGAGCTCACTATTCGATCACAAAATGGGAGTCACACTGACTACAATTGGATGGTTAAATCCAATGATAATGCACTGCTCAAAATAGCATCTTCATATGCTAGATTCAGTACCGGTTAAGCTCTGATTTACCTTCTCCAAACCTTCCTTAAATATTCAAATGATGTTTGCATGTATAGCTCTTCTTATATTCGCATATACCTTATTACAATCCTTTTTCACACTCCACCACTTCATAATCTCATAAATGAGATCTAACATATATACCAAAACCTAAGACCAAATGTGTAGGTCGGCTCACTAAGATATTACAATAAAACCAATTACAAATGAATCAATATGCAATGCATGATGTTGGCTCAATGCATTTACAACAATAACAAATCATCTCCATAACATGCCATGCTGATCTGGAATAGATAATGCTTGTCGGTCCATAACCTAGACCTATTTGCTGGTAATAGGAAATATGCAAACTTGATTGTACCAATAATCAAATCACCAAAACCAAGTGTCCAAACAATGTCTTCGAAATAACCAAGTAATCTCCAGATGATAACATATGATCCTTGGTGCCGGTGAACAATATAACCTATCGGTGAACCAGATACCGGTGACTGTGCATAAGTCACTCAACATGTCGGTGAACATAATCAAAGATCTCCACAAGGATAAGTGTTGACAAGTGTTGACATCAATGACAAAACCAATGCAACACATCCATAATACCAACAATCTCCCCCTTTGGCATTGATGGCAACACAATATGGAAAAACCATCTAAGTGTGAAAGCAAAAATGCCAAAAACCAAAAACCAACAATCTCCCAAAGAGATCATTAACCAGAGATCAAAATATAGATACAGAGAGTAACAATCTCCCCCCAAAAGAATAATATCTCCCCAAAAGTTAATGTGTTTTTCCATAGATATCTCTCCCCCCTTGACATCAAATGCCAAAGCAATACAAAACCAAATACAATTAGTTCATAAAACTTGTTACAAATACCAATTGTTATAACCAAATTTATTCAATCTGCTCCCCCTTAGAAGTAGCTCTCCTTCATCAAAGCTGAAAAAAGGTTTCTTTGTTAATTCTTTCAGTTTAATGCCATCTCCAACTGTCTAAGTTTCTACCGATAAGGGTATAACTCCAAGCTGCTCTCTTAGATATTCAAAAGTTTCCTTAGGCAAAGGCTTAGTAAAGATATCTACAATCTGCTCTTTAGTATTCACATAAACCAATTTCCCTTCTTTTTCTTCAACATTCTCTTTCAGAAAATTGAATTTGATAGAAACATGTTTAGTTTTTGAGTGAAATACCAGATTCATTGATATACCAATTGCTTTCATATTATCATAGTAAATGATTATAGGTTCTTTGCATTTTACCTTTATGTCCTTCAATATTTTCTTAATCCATAATACCTGGGTACAATTAGTTGTTGTTGCAGCATATGCTGATTCTACTGTTGATAGTGATGTACAACTTTGTTTCTTGCTCAACCATGAAATTAGTCTGCTGCCAAGAAAAAATGCTCCGTCGGTGGTGCTTTTTCTGTCATCTACATCTCCTACCCAATTTGCATCTGTGTATGCACATAAATCAAAATTTTCATCTTTAGGATACCATAAGCCAAGATTTGTTGTGCCTCATAGTTACCAGAAAATCCTTTTCACTGTTGATTCGTTATTTTCCTTAGGATTACTTTGAAATCTTGAAACAATACATACTGCATTCATAATATTAGATCTTGTTTGTGTCAAATACAGTAAACCTCCTATCATAGACTTGTATCTTGTCAGATTAATAGGCGCGGATTCATTCTTCAATGATAGTTTATCAGTTGTAGTCATAGGTGTACTTACCGGTTTAGAGTTTTCCATGCCAAATTTCTTAAGTAATTCTTTCAAGTACTTTGATTGACTTATGAATATACCTTTATTAGTCTATGAAATCTATAATCCTAAAAATAATTTTATCTCCCCAATCATAGACATTTCAAATTCTTCATGCATCTTATTAGAAAAGTATTTACACAATCCATCTTCTCCTCCAAAAATGATATCATCAACAAAAAAGTCAATAATCAAGATGTCATCATTAGTCACTTTGTAATATAAGTTGCTATAAAAATTACCTTTAGTGTAACCAAGCTTCAAAACATATTTGTCCAATCTAGCATACCAAGCTCTAGGAGCTTGCTTCAATCCATATAAAGCTTTCCTTAACTTGCAAACCATATATTTGTCATCTGTCAAATAAAATCCATCAAGTTGTTCAATGTAAACTTCCTCTTCAAGATCACCATTCACAAATGCACATTTACAATCCATTTGATATACTTTATAGTTCTTGTGTGCTACAAAAGCTAAGAATAATCTGACTACCTCAATTATAGCTACCGGTGCAAAGGTTTCATTGTAATAAATTCCTTCTTTCTGTGAATATCCCTTACACACTAATCTTTCTTTGTTTCTAATTACCTTACCATCTTCATTAAGTTTATTTCTGAATACCCATTTAGTTCCAATTACATTTTTGTTTTTAGGTCAGGGAACCAATGTCCATGTGTTATTCTTTTCATTTTGTTCCAATTCATCTTCCATAGCCTTAATCCAATGTTTATCTTCACATACCTCATTAATAGTTGCTGGTTCAATTTGAGAAATTAGACATACCTCTTCATTTGCCAGTCATCCTCTAGTCATAACTCCTTGATACTTATTCTTAATTATCTAACTTTTAGAGTGATTCAATCTTACATACCTGGGTGTATTCACTTGTTGTTGTTCTTCAGTCATAATGGAATTCTTAGATGATACTAGTGTGACTGGATCAACATTCTATACCAGTGTACTCATAGTAGGTTCATTTGATATTATCTCTATTGCTGGTTCAGAGTCCATGTACTTTGAATTACCTCTAAACTATTCATCAATCTTCACATTTGCACTTTCAATGATTTCCTATAATCTCTTATTAAAACATCTATATACCTTGCTCTTAGATGAATAACCAAGAAATATTCCTTCATCACTTCTAAGATCAAATTTGCCAATATAATCATCTCTCCTAATATAACATTTGCTCCCAAATATTCTAAAATATTTAAGAGTAGGAGTATTACCAAACCATAGTTCATGAGGGGTCTTACCGGTTTCACCTTTGATGTGAACTCTATTGAATGTATAAATAGTAGTATTGACTACTCTCCAATACACATGAGGTAGGTTTGCTTCTAATATCATGCTTCTAGCTACATCCAAAATAGTTATGTTCTTCCTTTCCACAACTCCATTTTGCTAGGGTGTCCGAGGTGCTGATAATTGTCTTCTGATTCCATTTACTTCACAGAATGTATTAAATTCCTTAGATGTGAATTCACCTCCTTGATCTGATCTCAAACATTTGATTTTCTTGCCAGTTTCATTCTCTACCATCACCTTGAATAGTTTGAATTTCCCAAAAGCTTCTAATTTCTCCTTGAGAAAAGTAACCAAACACATTCTAGAATAATCATCAATGATTAGCATAAAATATCTATCTCCTTGTAAGCTTCTAGTTTTTGCTGGACCACATAAATCAGCATGAATTAAGTCAAGAACATTATTGGATTTTTCTAGAATACTCTTAAAAGTTGCTCTAACTTGTTTTCCAAATTGACATTCCTTACATATCGGATTGTGACGTTTAACAATCTTAGGTAAATTCCTTATTGCCTTAGTTGTATTGATTTTCACAATGCAATCAAATTTACATGACACGGTCTTTTGTGCCATAACCAACTTTCATCAATATGTGCAATCAAGCATGTCTTCTCATTATTATTCAAATGAAAGATATTACCTCTAGTCTGATTACCGGTTGCAATTTCCAAACCAGTTCTATTCATGATTTTGCATTTACCATTCTTGAATTGTAATTGAAATCCCTTTTCAACTAATTGACCAACACTCAAAAGATTATGCTTCAAACCTTCAACATAGTAAACCTTATCAGTATTGTGCTTACCATCAAAAGATATAGTCCCTTTTCCTCTAATCAAACAAGCTTTGTCATCTCCAAATATTACTAGACCTCCATTGTATTCCTGAAAGGTTAAGAATTTACTCTTATCACTAGTAATATGATGTGAACATCTGGAATCAATGATCCATTCATCCTTTTCTTCAATTTTAACTGCTAGGGCCTGCTCTACTGGTTGAATAGTAGGTGTCAGTTGATCTTTTGTTATTACAACAAAATCCCATCCATTGTTTGTCAGTTTCTTATTAGAATCATCAATAACTCCTTCATCAGCATAGTAACATGATTTGTCTCTATTCTTCTTAAATATGTACCTTTGATATTCAGGGTTAGGCTTATATGTTCTTTTAGCTTCTTCTTTCAATCTTGCATGTCTATCAGGACACCTAGATGCCATATGACTAATTTTATTGCAGTTAAAACATTTAAATGGTGCTTTACCTTCATACTTACTTCCAACTAGACCTTTAGGCATTTTCCTTGCAAATAGTGCTTCAAGCTCTTCAAGTTCTCTATCATACAGTGCTTTCCAATTAGATTTTTCAGATCATGATGATGATGCTGCAGATGATGAAGCTTTGAAAGCCAAATTTGTCTTAATTGTAGCAATAGGACCAAATTCCTCAAGTTCAAAAGCTGAAAGTTTTCCAACCAAAGTATCTCTAGATACTGATGCATTAGGCATTGTTCTCAATTCATTAATAGTAGTTACTTTCATTTTGTATGCCAATGGAAAAGCTCTTAAAACTTTAGAAACAATTTCATCTTCACTTAAGGATCCTCCACAACATTGTATGTCCAAAATAGTTTCATTAACTCTTTCCATAAAAGAAGAAATCCTTTCATCTTCTTCCATTTTTCAGATTTTCATACCTGACCTGGAAGCATTCCATAGTTGACCTTCATTCAATGTCTCCAATTTATCCCAAATAGCTTTAGTAGTAGATCGGTCTAATAATCCCATGATTTACAGATCTGATAATGTGCTCAATAGTGCTTCTCTTGCTTTGCAATCATTTTCTTCATCTTTAGCCAAGGTTGGTGGATTAGGTTGACCTTGAGTAGGAGCAACATAGTAATTATTTATAACATCCCATATGTCCTTTCCAATGCAATTCAGATGTGTCTCCATTCTGATCTTCCATATACCATAGTTATTTCCATCAAGCTTCAGACTATCCTTCCTAAAATAGTTAGTTGCCATAGAATCTCCTCAAGCTATTAAACTTCTGCAAAAGGAGGACTTAGCTCTAATACCAATTGTTAGGTCTCAGAGACAACTAAGAGAGGGAGGGGGGGTGAATCAGTTGTCTATTAATTTCAAACCTAAAACAAACTTAAGCAAAATAAATACATAATACTTGTAAACCAAACTTTAATTTTGGTAGACAATTTAACAGTTAATAATAATATCGGTAAAGTTTAATGCATGAAACAAAAAGACAAATAACATACATAGCACATAACACAATTATTTGTACGTGGAAACCCTGTAAGGGGAAAAACCATGGTGGGAAACCTTACCCACAATTAGATGACACTACTATAGATATTATGTGTGTACAAATGGGGGTCTATACTTGCAGAAAAGCCAACTGCCTAGAGCGCACTGCTCAATCACAAAATGGGAGTCACACTGACTACAATTGGATGGTTAAATCCAATGATAATGTACTACTCAAATTAGCATCTTCATATGCTACATTCAGAACTAGTTAAGCTCTAATTTGCCTTCTCCAAACCTTCCTTAAATCTTCAAATGATGTCTGTGTTTATAGCTTTGCTTATATTTGCATATACCTTATTACAATCCTTTTTCACACTCCACTACTTCATAATCTCATAAATGAGATCTTACATATATACCAAAACCTAAGACCAAATGTGTAGGTCAGCTCACTAAGATATTGATGAATACTAAGAGGCGGGGGGTGAATTAGTATGCCAAAACTTACTGTACTTATACACTTTACTAGTCTAGCAGTAAACTGATAAAATAGTTTAGCAAACAAACCGGTTAGCACACATGCAAACCAAATATCAAATAATGCATTCACCCACAAAAGCACAATCACCATAACATGAGATTTTGACATGGAAACCCAAATGGGAAAAACCATAGTGAGATGAAACTCACAAGTAACTATCTGCAGAATAGGAACCAGACCAGTTAAGGTCAGACTGATTAAGGTCATACAATGTTCTTTACCAGAATAGATCCTATTAGGAATCTCAATCTATGTTAGGAGATAAGTTCGATTAAAGACTACCTTGATAGAGTATTTTAGATCCACAAATGTGAACCACCTTGTTAGAGGTTTTACAAAAGGCTTTTTGGGCCTACTCGGTTAAGGGCTTCAGACTTGTCAAAGATGTGAGTAATCAACAAGTGAGTGATCTAGCAAATAGCACAGATTGCTTGGTTAGATCATTGATAGCTTATTCCTAATGCATTCCAGCATTACTCCAATCTTCAACACATTCACACTCTACCTTCTCTCACATACCTGAACTTCTCTTCTATAATCACACTTACAAAAACTCATCAACCACCTTAAACCCTAGCAACAACATAAAACCCTAGACATGATGTCCTTATAAAGGAATCTGATTTCATGTCAATCCAATAGGATTACAATACAATTTCCTAGGTTCAATGCATCTAGACACATTTGGTAACACAACAAAAATGCACCGCCAAAGTGTCGACACCGCCAAACAATCGATGGATGATAACTCATCACATAATGTCAGTTGGTAACTCATCACAAAGTATTACTAGTTCAAACAAAATACTAGTGTAAGCAAAATACCAGTTGCCGGTTTGAAAAAATGAAGAATGGGAAATATGAGTTGTGCCACTTCATTCCTTCGTACCGCTTGGGGTCTTCATACTGCTTGAGATTGGTAAACACTTTCAACAAAACACTGATAGTCTAAAGACCATAATACATCATACCAGTTGGAATAAATTCCGGTTGAGCTTTAACTCATACATACAAAAAGTGATCTCAAATCAAGTGTGTGTCCATCAATGACAATCACACCATCAGTCATCAAAAATGCCAACAATCTCTCCCTTTGGCATTGATTGCAAAACATAGGAAAATTTTGACATCTAATTGTTTTACAACAAAAATATGCCATAAATAAAAATTACTCCCCCAAAGCATATACACTATCCCTTCTGTAGAAAATACAATGTATACTACTCCTTAATAGAAATAACATGAAATTATACACAGTATGCATAAAAATTTAAATACCAATATACTTCTCCACCTTTTCCAACAATGACAAAGTATAGCTGAATAACCCCTGTTTCTTTAGCATTAATAACTGATTTAAAGAGTTTATGACAATAAACAGTGAAAGTTGTCAAAAATTGATTTAAAGTCCTACATAAATGTCTTCATGGATAAAGACCATGATTCAAGCAATGAGGTAGCAACACCATGCTCCGTTTGCATTTGATAAGCCTGCTTCTCCATGGCATCCATGGTACTCATCTCTTGAATAACTGTTAGGGCATCTATATTGAGGTAGCATTTCTAGAGAATTTGTTGTCTTGGTAGTAGGACCAGTTGAAGTTCGTGCAAATTACATGTCTGTTTGCTTATCTCTACCTCTAGTCTTGTAGACTGAAGTTGAAACCGGTGAGCAGTTTGTCCATATGTGGAGAAGGAGTCATATGGCATCTTGAAGGTGCTAATAAATGATTGCATATCAGTTTGTAGTTTGTCCTTTTGAGTGAGCACATCATTAGAGAATAAATAAGGTTGACAAATCTTGCTGAGTAGTAGATTTCCCTAATCCATTGCATCTCTAATGTCCTTCTGTGCCTTCTGAAGATCAGACTGGAGCTCTATTAGCTTTCTCACCAAGGTAGTGTCCAGAGCCTTTTGATGTTCCTTCTTGGCATTTGCTTCTGCAACCTCTTCCAGGCTTTGCACCTGGTCTTCTACAACTGTGCATAGGAGCTTCAATTGTGCAAGTGAGGAATTGGTACTGGGAAGGTTTGTACTAGGTATCAAACTGGTAAGAGTGTCCACCGCAACTTGGATCACATCTTGCTCATTTTTCCTCCTTAGCACTTCCAGGCATTCTTGAGCAAACTCAATGCTCTGCAACAACTCTGATTCATTTGCAGAATGGAGGTCAATGGGACTAGTAATGTCAATCAGTTTATCCTGACTACCAGTTGCCATTGGGGTCTCCACCTATGTGCTCTTTGCCGCTACTTCCTTGTCCTTGGCTTTTTGCTTATCTTCTTGAGCCTTCCTCTACTCCTCTTCTTCTTTCTTTCTTTTGTCTTCTTCTTGTCTCTTCTCTTCATCTTTCCACTTCTTCTCTTCTTCATCTTTCTTCTTCTCCTCTTCCTTCTTCCTCTTCTCCTCTTCCTATTTCTTCTCCTCCTCTTTCCATTTCTCCTCTTCTTTCTTTTCCTCTTCCTTCTTCTTCTTCTCTTCCTCTTGTTTCTTATTTTCCTCTTCTCTTCTCGTCTTCTCCTCTTCTTTCTTTTCCACTTCCTTCTTTGTCTTCTCTTTCTCTTGCTTCTTATTTTCCTATTCTCTTCTCGTCTTCTCCTCTTCTTTCTTTTCCTGTTACTTCTTCTTCTTCTCTTCCTCTTGTTTCTTATTTTCCTCTTCTCTTCTCTTCTTCTCCTCTTCTTTTGTCTTATCCTCTTCCTTCTTCTTCTTCTCTTCCTCTTGTTTCTTATTTTCCTCTTCTCTTCTCTTCTTCTCCTCTTCTTTTCTCTTATCGTCTTCATCTACCTGTATCTTCTTTTCTACTTCTTGTTGCTTCTTTTCTTCTTCTGCCTGCTTCTCCTGTCCTGTTCCTTTTGATCATGTACCCTAAGTAACTTTTTCACCATCTAAAGCATCAACGTCAATGGGTTCCATTTGTTTAGTGACCGGTTACCCTTAACTATCATAGTTCATCCGGTTTTGATATTTTTGGTTCTTGCTCAGCCTTCTTGTTGGCTTGATGCACTTCATGAGTATGTACAATGGCCGTCATATAAAGATGAGTGTCTTTTTCAACATCATCAATTCTCCCTTCTAATAACCAGAGTCTTCTCCGTCTAGTGAAGAAGAGTCCCTTGTTTTGGTTAATGACTTCAAATAGCTCAAAATTGGATAGGTTGGGAAAGTATTGGGAAAATACTTTCTCCCTTATTTCCTATTCCTTCTCTATGGAAATTTGTCATTTGTTGTCTAAAGAATTACACAAAGAATCCGGTGTCTTAGATCTAATTTTTGAAGGCAACCGGTCATTAACACACAAGTACTTAATGATTTCCTATTCAACTTCTTCCTTTTCATCATCATTGAAGTCATCAAAATAATGAATTAAATCATTCAACAATTTTCTCCTAATATTCTTTATAGTTCTTTGACAATATGTCAAAGGTTTGTAAGAAGAAATATCTATATTTACCGGTGCAGATGTTGCCGGTTCATTCTTTGCCTTTTTCTTCATTTGCCTATTATTCTTAGGTGGTTCTTTTGACATGGTTTCTTCTGAGTCTGGTGTATTGGTTTTTGTCTTCCGCTTCCTCTCAAAGACTTTGGGGGGTGCAGCTTCCAGTTTCTTCTTAGCTAGTGACCGCTTGCTTACTTTGGGACTGGCTGCAGTAACTAGTGTCGATGTTGAAGGCACTGCCTTTCCTTTCTTTACTGAGGGTTCTACAACTGGTGTAACCCTTTCCAAATAGGTGTTGGTTCTCTTTGCCTTAGGATCAAGGGGTGAGGTGATTAGGGTAGAAGCATACCTGTGCAACATATCGTACATTACCTCATAGCCCATAGGCTCCACTTCTTCCTGTCTGGGCTCAATGGCCTCCATTATGCATTCATCCACTTTGATGGTGAAGCAGATGTCTTCCTCATACTTTTTCACTATATCACTAGATATTCTTACCCTTTGGTTCATTTTGCATCTAAACTCATCAAAATATTTGTCCAGTACTTCCGGATAGCCAGTTCCAACTGCTTGTAGAATTTCCTTGATTTGCTTTTTCACTCGTTGGTCAACAGACCACTGAATGTCACCTACTCCTGGAAAGTAGCGTTGGAAGTAAAAGAACAACCCAACTAGTAGTTGTCTGAACTTAAATCTCAGTGCATTGTCATGTTTGATCAAATTAAGATTCAATAGAAGTTGTCTTTGCATACAAGTGCACAAATCAAACGATGCATCTTCCTTGATCATCCTATAAGCGGCATTTACCACTGTAGCAGAGATAGAATTAATTATGCTAGTAGAGAATGTCCAACAACCTATCACCATGCAGGCATACTTGACCAGATCATCCTTCATTGAGTTCACGGCCATTCCATGTGAGTCACTCACTGAACCGGTGAGCTTGGACATTTCAATCTTGCTGACCTTCCTTAGGGCTAGCACTTCCCCTGTGTTATAGAAATTGGTGACAACATGAATCACTTCCGGTGTAATGTCATGCGTCCACTCTAAGTACATTTTATCATCATACACTCTACTCAGAATGATGTGAGTGTGATCATCTGAAAATTCTTCAAGAAAACATACTGTGTAGTGAAGTTTCTTCTTTTCCAGAATGCTAAATTCTGGTTTAATCTCCTTATCCTTCCTGTTGAACAAACTCAACTCAGAATGGATTACAAGAGACCCTAAGTCTTCAATTTTACAATCAATGTAATCTGAAATGCCTTCCTCCACTATAACTCCAATGGGTACTAGGGATAGGGCATTGTATTTTTCCTTTCGTTTGATAAAATCTACAGAATCAATAGGTGCACTAGAACTAGCATGTGATGCGGAAGCCATGATAAACAGAGAATTTTGAAAAATACCTTCATAGATTGAAATTTAGGGCTTTGCAATTTGAACTTTTCTACACACTCCTTTGGTTTCTAAAATACCGCTTTGCATTCTACACTTCTCCAAAAGATGATTGCCTCAGATTCTTCTTCAGGATTTTGATAAATTCTTTGAATGGCAGTGTAAATTGCTTTTCTTCACTCTAAACTTGAAAAAATTCTTTGCTCGAAAAATGATAAGTGAGAAATGATTTTAAAATTTCTTTTAAATAGGTTCTCCACCTACCATAATAAATTCTCCACTATTAGGGTGTAAACCCTAATTTGCCTTTTACCATTTCTAGTCTTCTACTAACTGATAGGTATCTCATACCGGTTAAGGTCTTTTACTGGTGTCAACTAGGGGTTCAAGATATTTCACTGTTTGCTCCCGCTAAGCTTTTTGTAGCTTAGTTTGTCAGTTCTGAAATTTCCACACTAGGTGCCCACAACTGGTTCTTTTTGCAAAACTCTTGGTTTCTTTTTCCAAGTTTTGTTCATATCCACTTGAATAGTTTCAATATCAATCTTTCCTTCCAGAGTGACCGGTATGTCATCCAATATGTTCTTTCTTGTTCTGTAGAATCTAGAAATGTGACCTGATTTCTTGCAATGATAGCAGACCATTCCAGGTGCTCTCCATGGTCCATTATTCATGTTACCATTCTTCCTCCTACATGTTGCAGCAGTGTGACCATGACATTGACAAATCAAACAATTTTCTCTCCATTCGGTTGCCGCTTGATAGCCACCGCTACCTGACTGATGATTAAAGGTATTAAACCGGTTGGGAATCTGGTTCATAAAAGGTTGCTAACCAACTCCTTGAGTCCTCTGAGGATATCTTCTAGTTTTGTTCACAACAGACTTGCATTCAGATGCTCTATGCCCAAACTTGTTGCATGCATAACAATTACCATTCAACTTATTGGATCTAGGTACATTGTTTATAAAGTAAGGAAAATTATTGTAGGCTTTACTCCTACACACATTAGCAGTATGTCCTTCTTTAAGACAATTAAAGCAAACAGGTTTGAACTTTTGCTTACCTTTACCTTTGAATGTTGGTTGCTTCTTCGATGCTTCAGCATTTGCACTAGAGGTCTCACCTTCCTCATGACCGAAGTAACCAAGTCCATCAGTATTCTTGACAGGTTTGGCCGATTCAAGCTTTTGCTCCAACTTAACAGTATTCTTGTTGAACTTAGCAAGTATTTCCTTTGACTTAGAGAGTTCTTTGAAAATAGTAGCATTTGTTTCCATCAAGTTTTCATTCTCAGAGATGGCTAAGTTCAGCTCTAAATGCATGTCTTCCTTTTCAACTTTGGTCGCATGGAGTTGAGCGGTTAGGGCACTGATTTCTTATTTTAACTTGGAGATCTCATGATCTCTGTCTTTTAAAAGATCTTCAACTTACCTCCGGTTCTCAAGCTCTTGTCACATTCAGATAGTCAGTCCTTCCAACTCTTTTCTTAGGTTGGAATTGGATTCATTCAACTTTTCTACTTCTTGAATTAGGGCTCCCATGTTTGCTTCATCAGAGGAACTATTTTCAGTTAGCTCCATTAGTTTTTTAGCATGCCTAAGAGGCATTATATTTGACCATAAGTTCATCATAGGCTTTCTCAGACTAAGTGAGCCGATGAGTAAGTTCTGTCATAGTGTATTTCCCCATATCTCTTTCCAAGTGGTTAAACTTATAGAAAGGTTGGCTTTGATACCAATCGATGAATACTAAGAGAAGGGGGTCAATTAGTATGCCAAAACTTACTCTACTTAAATGCTTTACTAGTCTAACAGTAAACAGGTAAAATAGTTCAGCAAACAAACTAGTTAGCACACATGCAAACCAAATAACAAATAATGCATTCACCCACAGAAGCACAATCACCATAACACAAGAGATTTTGACGTGGAAACCCGAATGGGAAAAACCATGGTGAGATGAAACTCACAAGTAACTATTTGTAGAATAGGAACCAGACCGGTTAAGGTCATACAATGTTCTTTACCAAAATAGATCCTATTAGGAGTCTCAATCTCTGTTAGGAGATAAGTCCGATTAAAGACTACCTTTCCAAAGGATTTTAGCTCCATAGATGTGAACAACCATGTTAGAGGATTTACAAAAGGCTTTTTGGGCCTACCCAGTTGAGCGCTTCAGACTTGTCGAAGATGTGAGTAATCAACAAGTGAGTGATCTAGCAAATAGCACAAATTGCTTGGTTAGATCCTTGATAGCTCATTCCTAATGCATTCCAGCATTACTTTAGTCTTGAACACATTCACACTCTACCTTCTCTCATAGACCTGAACTTATCTTCTATAATCACACTTACAAAAACTCATCAACCACCTTAAACCCTAGAAACAACATAAAACCCTAGACATGATGTCCTTATAAAGGAATCTTATTTCCTATCAGTCCAATAGAATTACCATACAATTTCCTAGATTCAATGCATCTGGACACTTTTGGTAACACGACACAAATGCACTGCCAAAGTGTCAGCACTGCCAAACAATCGATGGATGGTAACTCATCACAAAATGTCGGTTGGTAACTCATCACAAAGTATTACCAGTTCAAACAAAATACTGGTTTAAGCAAAATACCCGTTGTCGGTTTGACAAAATGAAGACTAGGAAATATGAGTTGTGCTGCTTCATTCCTTCATACCGATTGAGTTCCTCAAACCACTTGGGGTCTTCATACCGCTAGAGACTGGTAAACACTTTGTGCAAAACACCGATAGTGTAAAGACTATATTACATCATACTGGTTGGAACAAATACGAGTTGAGCTTTAACTCATACATACAAAAAGTGATCTCAAATCAAGTGTGTGTCCATCAATGACAATCACGACATCAATCATAAAAAATGCCAACAATCTCCCCTTTGGCATTGATGGCAATACTCCTTAACATAAATAACATGAAAGTATACATAGTATGCATCAAAATTTAAATACTAGTATACTTCTCCCCCTTTGCCAACAATGACAAAGTATAGCTAAATAGCCCCCATTCCTTTAGCATTAATAAATGATTTATAGAGTTTATGACAATAAAGAGTGAAACATATAAAAAATTGATTTAAAGTCCTGCATAAATGCCTTCATGGATAAAGACCATGATTCAAGCAATGAGGTAATAACCTCATGCTCTATTTGCATCTAATAAACCTGCTCCTCCATGGCATCCATGTTAATCATCTCGTGAGTAACCATTAGGGCATCTATATTGAGGTTGCATTTATGGAGAATTTGCAGTCTTGGCATTAGGACCATTTGAAGTTCCTGCAAATTATGTGTCCAGTTGCGTATCTCTGCCTCTAGTCTTGCAGACTAAAGTTGAAACCGGTGAGCAGTTTGTCCATATGTGGAGAAGGAGTCATATGGCATCTTGAAGGTGCTAATAAATGATTGCATATCAGTTTGCGACTTGTCCTTTTGAATGAGCACATCATCGGAGAATAAATGAGGTTGACAAATCTTGCTGAGTAGTAGATTGCCCTCATCATTTCACCCAATGAACATATCATTTTTCTCTCTTCACTCTCTCTTTCCTCATTTAAAAAAAAAAAATTTGTAGGTGCATAGCCTCTAAACCCCCACTTCTAGCTCATAGGGAAATGAAATGTTTCCTAGCACCCCTTCTATCATTAGGTTTTTCTCACATCTAACAACTTGTCCAGCTTTAAATTGTTGCCCTCAAACCCATTAGGGTCTCCAATCCCAAACCCCCACTAGTTAGTGGGACCTCTTGTCATATAAGAAATTTGACTACAATGAGGAGATCTATGAGTGGAGACTAGAATCAAGAACTTAGCCAACTAAAATTATCACTAATGAATGCGAACTGATAAAGATAAATATTAAATATTTAACTATTAGTTCGCATTTAATATTTATCTATATCACTACCATTTTGGCATTTGGCATTGATCAATGATGAAGTATCAAACTATAAAATGTATTTAGTTTTACAACTTTGTATATTTCTTTAAAAAAATTATGTCTATATATACACATATGAGTGCACCCAAGGGTAAAATCAACTGCCCATACCCACGTACCTAGTTCTCGTACCCATACCTATTCCTGTACTATTGATGTGTCTTTTGTAAACAACCAAACATAGAATAAAATACCTAAAGGTACCTTATCCTTGGTACCTTTCCTTTCTTTACTGAGGGTTCTACAACCGGTGTCGATGCTAAAGGCACTGCCTTTCCTTTCTTTACTAAGGGTTCTACAATCAGACTAACCCTTTCCAAATAGGTGCCGATTCTCTTTGCCTTAGGATCAAGGTGTGAGGCGATTAGGGTAGAAGCATACCTGTGCAACATATCATACATTACCTCATAGCCCATAGGCTCCACTTCTTCTTGTCTAAGCTCAACGACCTCCATTATGTATTCATCTAATTTGATGGTGAAGCCGATGTCTTCCTCATACTTTTTGACAATATCACTAGATATTCTTACCCTTTGGTTCGTTTTGCATTTGAACTCCTCAAAATATTTGTCTAGTACTTCTAGATAGCTAGTTCCAACTACTTGTAGAATTTCCTTGATTTGCTTTGTCACCAGTTGGTCAACAGACCACTGAATGTCACCTACTCCTAGAAAGTAGCCTTGGAAGTAAAAGAACAACCCAACCAGAAGTTATCTTTGCATACAAGTGCACAAATCAAATGATGCATCTTCCTTGATCATCCTGTAAGTGGCATTTACATTGTAGTAGAGATAGAATTAATTATGCAAGTAGAGAACATCCAGTGACCTATCACCATGCAGGCATAGTTGACCAAATCATCCTTCATTAAGTTGACGGTCATTCCATGTGAGTCGCTCACTGAACCAGTGAGCTTGGACATTTCAATCTTGTTGACCTTCCTTAGGGCTAACACTTCCCCTATGTTATAGAAACTGGTGACGACATGAATCACTTCTAGTGTAATGTCATGTGTCCACTCTAAGTACATTTTATCATTGTGCACTCTACTCAGAATGATGTGAGTGTGATCATCTGAAAATTCTTCAAGAAAATAGAGTGCATGGTGAAGTTTCTTCTTTTCTAGAATGCTAAATTCTAGTTTAATCTCCTTATCCTTCCCGTTGAACAAACTCAACTAGGAATGGATTACAAGAGACCCTAATTCTTCAATTTTACAATCAATGTAATCTGAAATGCCTTCCTCCACTATAACTCCAATGGGTACTAGGGATAGGGCATTGTATTTTTCCTTTCGTTTGATAAAATCTATAGAATCAACAGGTGCACTAGAACTAGCATGTGATGTAGAAGCCATGATAAATAGAGAATTTTGAAAAATACCTTCATAGATTGAAATTTAGGGCTTTGCAATTTGAACTTTGCTACACACTCCTTTGGTTTCTAAAATACCGCTTTACATTCTACACTTCTCCAAAATATGATTGCCTCAGATTTTTCTTCAGGATTTTGATAAATTCTTTGACTAGCAGTGTAAATTGCTTTTCTTCACTCTAAAAATGATAAGTGAGAAATGATTTGAAAATTCCTTTTAAACAGGTTCTCCACCTACCATAATAAATGCTCCATTATTATGATGTAAACCATAATTTGCCTTTTACTATTTCTGATCTTCTGTCGACTGACAAGTATCTCATACCGGTTAAGGTCTTTTAGCGATGTCAACTAGGGTTTTGATATATTTCACCATTTTCTCCCCCTAAGTTTTTTGTAGCTTAGTTTGTCGGTTATGAAATTTCCAAACTAGGTTCCTACAACTGGTTCTTTTTGTAGAACTCCTAGTTTCTTTTTCCAAGTTTTGTTCATATCCGCTTGAACAGTTTCAATATCAATATTTCGTTTTGGAGTGACCAGTATGTCATCCAATATGTTCTTTCTTGTTCTATAGAATCTGGTAATGTGACCCGATTTGTTGCAATGATAGCAGACCATTCCAGGTGCTCTCCATGGTCCATTATTCATGTTAACATTCTTCCTCCTACATGTTTCAGTAGTGTGACCATGACAGTGACAAATCAAATAGTTTTCTCTCCATCCGGTTGCCACTTGATAGCCACCGCTACCTGACTGATGATTAAAGTTATTAAACCGATTGGGATTCCAGCTCACAAAAGGTTCCAGACCAACTCCTTGAGTCCTCTAAGGATATCTTCTAGTGTTGTTCATAATAGACCTGCATTTAGATGCTTTATGCCCAAACTTGTTTCATGCATAATAATTACCATTGAACTTATTTGATCTAGGTACATTGTTTATAAAGTAAGGAAAATTATTGTAGGCTTTGCTCCTACACACATTAGCAGTATGTCCTTCTTTAAGACAGTTAAAGCAAATAGGTTTGAACTTTGCCTTACCTTTACCTTTGAATGTTAGTTGCTTCTACGATGCTTCAATATTTGTACCAGAGGTCTCACCTTCCTCATGACCAGAGTAACCAAGTCCATCAGTATTGTTGACAGGTTTGGCCGATTCAAGCTTTTTCTCTAGCTTATCAGTAATCTTGTTGAACTTAGCAAGTATTTCCTTTGACTCAAAGAATTCTTTGGAAATAGCAGCTTTTATTTCCATCAAGTTTGCATTCTTAGAGATGGCTATGTTCAATTCTCCATGCATTTCTTCCTTTTCAACTTTTCTCGCATGGAGTTGAGCAGTTAGGGCACTGATTTCTTGTTTTAACTTGGAGATCTCATGATCTCTGTCTTTTACAAGATCTTCAACTTTCCTCCAGTTCTCAAGCTCTTGACACATTCGGATAGTTAGTCCTTTCAACTCCTTTCTTAGGTTGGAATTGGATTCATTCAAGTTTTCTACTTCTTGAATTAGGGCTTCCATTTCTGCTTCATCAGAGGAACTGTTTTCAGTTAGCTCCATCAGTTTTTCAGCATGTTCTTTCGTTTTTGCCTGAGAGGCCTTATATTTGACCATAAATTCATCATAGGCTTGCTCAGACTAAGTGATCCGATGAGTAAGTTCCATCATAGTGCATTTCCCCATATCTCTTTCCAAGTGGTCAAACATATAGAAAGGTTGGCTCTGATACCAATTGATGAATACTAACAGGAGGGGGTGAAATAGTATGCCAAAACTTACTATACTTAAACACTTCACTAGTCTAGTAGTAAACTGGTAAAACAATTTAGCAAACAAACCAGTTAGCACACATGCAAACCAAATAGAAAATAATGCATTCACCCACATAAGCACAATCACCATAACACAAGAGATTTTGACATGGAAACCCAAATGGGAAAAACCATAGTGAGATGAAACTCACAAGTAACTATCTGCAGAATAGGAACCAGACCGGTTAAGGTCATACAATGTTCTTTACCAGAATAGATCCTGTTAGGAATCTCAATCTCTGTTCGGAGATAAGTCCAATTAAAGACTACCTTGCTAGAGGATTTTAGATCCATAAATGTGAACCACCTTGTTAGAGTATTTAAAAAAGGCTTTTTGGGCCTACCCGGTTAAGGGCTTCAGACTTGTCGAAGATGTGAGTAATCAACAAGTGAGTGATCTAACAAATAGCATAGATTGCTTGGTTAGATCCTTGATAGCTCGCTACTAATGCATTCTAGTATTACTTTAGTCTTCAACACATTCACACTCTACCTTCTCTCACATACCTGAACTTCTCTTCTATAATCACACTTATAGAAACTCATCAACCACCTTAAACCCTAGCAACAACATAAAACCCTAGACATGATGTCCTTATAAAGGAATCTGATTTCATATCGGTCCAGTAGGATTACAATACAATTTCCTAGGTTCAATGCATCTAGTCAATTTTGGTAACACGACACAAATGCACCGCCAAAGTGTCGGCACTGCCAAACAATCGGTGGGTGGTAACTCATCACAAAATTCTGGTTGGTAACTCATCACAGAGTATACTGGTTCAAACAAAATACCAGTTTAAGCAAAATACCAGTTGCTGGTTTGACAAAGTGAAGATTAGGAAATAAGAGTTGTGCGACTTCATTCCTTTGTACTGCTTGAGATCCTCTAACCACTCGGGGTCTTCATACCACTTGAGACTTGTAAACACTTTGTGCAAAACACCGATAGTCTAAAGACTATAATAAATCATACCGATTGGAACAAATATCGGTTGAGCTTTAACTCATAGATACAAAAAGTCATCTCAAATCAAGTGTGTGTCCATCAATGACAATCACAACATCAATCATAAAAAATACCAACAATCTCCCCCTTTGGCATTGATGGCAACACTTAGGAAAATTTTGACATCTAAGTGTTTTACAACAAAAATATGCCATAATCAAAATTACTTCCCCTAAGCATATACACTATCCCTTTTGCAAAAAATATAATGTATACTACTCCTTAACATAAATAACATGAAAGTATACATAGTATGTATCAAAATTTAAATACCAGTATACTTCTCCCCCTTTGCCAACAATGACAAAGTATAGCTAAATAACCCCTATTCCTTTAGCTTTAATAATTGAGTTAAAGAGTTTATGATAATAAAGAGTGAAACTTGTCAAAAATTTATTTAAAGTCCTGTATAAATGTCTTCATGGATAAAGACCATGATTCAAGCAATATGGTAGCAACTTCATGCTCTGTTTGTATCTTGTAAACTTGCTCCTCCATGGCATCCATGGTACTCATCTCTTGAGTAACCGTTAGGGCATCTATATTGAGGTAGCATTTCTGGAGAATTTGCAGTCTTGGTAGTAGGACCAGTTGAAGTTCCTACAAATTATGTGTCCAGTTTCTTATGTCCGCCTCTAGTCTTGCAGACTGAAGTTGAAACCGGTGAGCAGTTTGTCCATATGTGGAGGAGTCATATGGCATCTTTAAGGTGCTAATAAATGACTACATATTAGTTTCCCATTTGTCGTTTTGAGTGAATCATGAGAGAATGAATGAGGTTGACAAATCTTGCTGAGTAGTAGATTGCCCTCATCCATTGCATCTCTAATGTCCTTCTGTGCCTTCTGAAGATCAGACCGGAGCTCTATTAACTTTCTCACCAAGGCAGTGTCCAGAGCCTTTTGATGTTCCTTCTTGGCATTTGCCTCTGCAACCCCTTCCAGGCTTTGCACCTGGTCTTCTACAACTGTGCATAGGAGCTTCAATTTTACAAGTGAGGAATCGGTACTAGGAAGGTTCATACCAGGTATAAAACTGGTAAGAGTGTCCACCGTAGCTTGGATCACATCTTGCTCCTTTTTCCTCCTTATCACTTCTAGGCATTCTTGAGCAACCTTAATGCTCTGCAACAACTCTAATTCATTTGCGGACTGGAGGTCAATGGGACTAGTAATGTTAGCCAGTTTAGGCTAACTAATGGTTGCCATTGGGGTCTCCACCTATGTGCTCTTTGTCGTTGCTTCCTTGTCCTTGGCTTTTTGCTTATCTTCTTGAGCCTTCCTCTACTTGTCTTCTTCTTTCATTCTTTTCTCTTCTTCTTGTCTCTTCTCTTCATCTTTCTGCTTCTTCTCTTCTTTATCCTTCTTCTTCTCCTCTTCCTTCTTCCTCTTCTCCTCTTCCTGTTTCTTCTCTTCCTCTTTCCGCTTCTCCTCTTATTTATTTTCATCTTCCTTCTTCTTCTTCTCTTCCTCTTGTTTCTTATTTTCCTCTTCTCTTCTCGTCTTCTCCTCATCTTTTGTTTCCTCTTCCTTCTTCTTCTTCTCTTCTTCTTATTTCTTATTTTCCTCTTCTTTTCTCTTCTTCTCCTCTCCTTTTCTCTTATCCTCTTCCTTCTTCTTCTTCTCTTCCTCTTGTTTCTTATTTCCCTCTTCTCTTCTCTTCTTCTCCTCTTCTTTTCTCTTATCCTCTTCATTTTCCTATTTCTTATTTACTACTTCCTATTGCTTCTTTTCTTATTCTGCCTACTTCTTTTGTCATGTTCCTTCTAATGGTGTACCCTGAATAACTTTTTCACCATCTAAGGTGTCAATGTGAATGGGTTCCATTTGTTTAGTGACCGGTTCCCCTTCCCTATCATATACTTCATCTGGTTTTGATATTTTTGGTTCTTTCTTAGCCTTCTTGTTGGCTTGACGCACTTCATGAGTATGTACAACAATCATCATATGAGGATGAGTGTCTTTTTCAATATCATCAATTCTCCCTTCTAATAACTAGAGTCTTCTCCTTCTAGTGAAGAAGAGTGCTTTGTTTTGGTTAATGACTTCAAATAGCTTGGAATTGGATAGGTTGAGAAAGTATTGGGAAAATACTTTCTCCCTTATTTTCTATTCCTTCTCTATGGCAATGCACCATTTATTGTCTAAAGAATTATACAAAGAATCCGGTATCTCAGATCTAATTTCTAAAGGTGACCGATCATTAACACACAAATACTTAATGATTTCCTGTTCAACTTCTTCCTTTTCATCAACATTGAAGTCATCAAAGTAATGAATTACATCATTCAACAGTTTTCTCTTAATATTCTTTATAGTTCTTTGACAATGTGTCAAAGGTTTGTAAGAAGAAATATCAATATTTACTAGTGCAGATACATTGCCGGTTCATTCTTTGTCTTTTTCTTCATTTGCCTAGTCTTCTTAGGTAGTTCTTCTAACATAGTTTCTTTTGAGTCCTGTGTAATGCTTTTTGTCTTCCACTTCCTCTCAAAGACTTTGGGGGTTGCAGCTTCTAGTTTCTTCTTAGCTGGTGATCGCTTGGTCACTTTGGGACTGGCTGCAGTAACCAGTGTCGATGCTGAAGGCACTGCCTTCCCTTTTTTTACTAAGGGTTCTACAACAGGTGTAACCCTTTCCAAATAGGTTCCAGTTCTCTTTGCCTTAGTATCAAGGGGTGAGGCGAATAGGGTAGAAGCATACCCGTCCAGCATATCATACATTACCTCATAGCCCATAGGCTCCACTTCTTCCTGTGTATGCTCACTGTCTGTGCTCAATGGCCTCAATTATGCATTCATCCACTTTGATGGTGAAGTAGATGTCTACCTCATACTTTTTGACTATATCACCAGATATTCTTACCCTTTGGTTCATTTTGCATCTGAACTCATCAAAGTATTTGTTCAGTACTTCCAAATAGCTGGTTCCAACTGCTTGTAGACTTTCCTTGATTTGATTTGTCACCGATTGGTCAGTAGACCACTGAATGTCACCTACTCCTAGAAAGTAGCCTTGGAAGTAAAAGAACAACCCAACCAGTAGTTGTCTGAACTTAAATCTCAGTGCATTGTCTTGTTTGATCAAATTAAGATTCAACAGAAGTTGTCTTTGCATACAAGTGCATAGATCAAATGATGCAGCTTCCTTGATCATCCTATAAGCAACATTTATCACTGTAGCAGAGATAGAATTAATTCTGCAAGCAGAGAACATCCAGTAACCTATCACAATGCAGGCATACTTGACCAGATCATCCTTGATTGAGTTGTTGGTTATTCCATGTGAGTCTCTCACTAAACCGGTGAGCTTGGACATTCCAGTCTTGTTGACCTTCCTTAAGGCTGGCACTTCCCCTATGTTACAGAAACCAATGATGACATGAATCGCTTCCAGTTTAATGTCATGTGTCTTCTCTAAGTACATTTTATCACTGTGCACTCTGCTCAGAATGATGTGAGTGTGATCATCTAGAAATTGTTTAAGAAAATAGACTACGTAGTGGAGTTTCTTCTTTTCTAGAATGCTAAATTTTGGTTTAATCTTCTTATCCTTCCCACAAAACAAACACAACTAGGAATGGATTACAAGAGACCCTAAGTCTTCAATTTTACAATCAATGTAATCTGAAATGCCTTCCTCCACTATAACTCCAACGGGTACTAGGGATAGGGCATTGCATTTTTCCTTTCATTTGATGAAATCTACAAAATAAACAGGTGCACTAGAACTAGCATGTGATGCGGAAGCCATGATAAACAGAGAATTTTGAAAAATACCTTCGTAGATCAAAATTTAGGGCTTCACAATTTGAACTTTGCTACACACTCCTTTGGTTTCTAAAATACCGCATTGCGTTCTATACTTCTCCAAGAGATGATTTCCTCAGATTCTTCTTCAGGATTTTGATAAATTCTTTGAATCGTAGTGTAAATCGCTTTTCTTCACTCTAAACTTGAAAAACTTCTTCGCTCAAGAAATGATAAGTGAGAAATGATTTGAAAATTCCTTTTAAATATGTTCTCCACCTACCATAATAAATTCTCCACTATTAGGGTGTAAACCCTAATTTACCTTTTACCATTTCTGGTCTTCTACTGACTGACAGGTATCTCATACCGGTTAAGTTCTTTTACTGGTGTCAACTGGGGGCTCAAGATATTTCACTGTTTTCTCCCCCTAAGCTCTTTGTAGCTTAGTTTGTCAGTTCTGAAATTTCCACACTAGGTGCCCACAACCGGTTCTTTTTGCAAAACTCCTGGTTTCTTTTTCCAAGTTTTGTTCATATCTACTTGAACAGTTTCAATATCAATCTTTCCTTTTGGAGTAACCGGTATGTCATCCAATATGTTCTTTCTTGTTTTGTAGAATCTAGCAATGTGACCCGATTTCTTGCAATGATAGCAGACCATTCTAGGTTCTCTCCATGGTCCATTATTCATGTTACCATTCTTCCTCCTACATGTTGCAGTAGTGTGACCATGACAATGAAAAATCAAACAGTTTTCTCTCCAATTGGTTGCCGCTTGATAGCCACTGCTACCTGACTGATGATTAAAGGTATTAGACTGGTTGGAATTTTGGTTCACAAAAGTTTTGAGACCAACTCCTTGAGTCCTCTGAGGATATCTTCTAGTGTTGTTCATAACAAACCTGCATTCAGATGCTCTATGCCCAAACTTGTTGCATGCATAACAATTACCATTCAACTTATTGGATCTAGGTACATTGTTTATAAAGTAAGGAAAATTATTGTAGGCTTTGCTCCTACACACATTAGCAGTATGTCCTTCTTTAAGACAGTTAAAGAAAATAGGTTTGAACTTTTGCTTACCTTTACCTTTGAATGTCATGTACTTCTTTGATGCTTCAGCATTTACACCAGAGGTCTCACCTTCCTCATGACCAGAGTAACCAAGTCCATCAGTATTCTTGACAGGTTTGGCCGATTCAAGCTTTTGCTCTAGCTTAACAGTACTCTTCTTTAACTTAGCAAGTATTTCTTTTGACTTAGAGAGTTCATTGGAAATGGTAGCATTTGTTTCCATCAAGTTTTCATTCTCAGAGATGGCTATGTTCAGTTCTCCATGCATGTCTTCCTTTTCAACTTTGCTCGCATGTAGTTGAGCGGTTAGGGCACTGATTTCTTGTTTTAACTTGGAGATCTCATGATCTCTGTCTTTTACAAGATCTTCAACTTTCCTCTGGTTCTCAAGCTCTTGACACATTCAGATAGTCAGTCCTTCCAACTCTTTTCTTAGGTTGGAATTGGATTCATTCAACCTTTTTACTTCTTGAATTAGGGCTCCCATGTTTGCTTCATTAGAGGAACCATTTTCAGTTAGCTCCATCAATTTTTTAGCATTCCTGAGAGGCCTTATATTTTACCATAAGTTCATCATAGGCTTTCTTAGACTGAGTGAGCCCATGAGTAAGTTCCATCATAGTGTATTTCCCCATATCTCTTTCCAAGTGGTTAAACTTATAGAAAGGTTGGCTCTGATACCAATCGATGAATACTAAGAGGAGGGGGTGAATTAGTATGCCAAAACTTACTGTACTTAAACGCTTTACTAGTCTAGCAGTAAACCGGTAAAATAGTTTAGCAAACAAACTGGTTAGCACACATGCAAACCAAATAGCAAATAATGCATTCATCCATAGAAGCACAATCACCATAACACAAGAGATTTTGATGTGGAAACCCAAATGGGAAAAACCATGGTGAGATGAAACTCACAAGTAACTATTTGCAGAATAGGAACCAGACCAGTTATGGTTAGATTGGTTAAGGTCATACAATGTTCTTTACCAAAACAGATCCTATTAGGAATCTCAATCTCTGTTAGGAGATAACTTTGATTAAAGACTACCTTTCGAAAGGATTTTAGATCCATAGATGTGAACCACCTTGTTAGAGGGTTTACATAAGGCTTTTTGGGCCTACCTTGTTGAGCACTTCAGACTTGTCGAAGATGTGAGTAATAAACAAATGAGTGATCTAGAAAATAGCACAGATTGCTTGGTTAGATCCTTGATAGCTCGTTCCTAATGCATTCCAGCATCACTTCAGTCTTGAACACATTCACACTCTACCTTCTCTTACAGACGTGAACTTATCTGCTATAATCACACTTACAAAAACTCATCAACCACCTTAAACCCTAGCAACAACATAAAACCCTAGACATGATGTCCTTATAAAGGAATCTGATTTCATGTTAGTCCAATAGGATTACAATACAATTTCCTAGATTCAATGCATCTGGACACTTTTGGTAACACAACACAAATGCATCGCCAAAGTGTTGGCACCGCCAAACAATCGATGGATGGTAACTCATCACAAAATGTCAGTTGGTAACTCATCACAAAGTATTACCAGTTCAAACAAAATACTGGTTTAAGCAAAATACCGGTTGCCGGTTTGACAAAATGAAGACTAGGAAATGTGAGTTGTGCCACTTCAATCCTTCATACTGCTTCAGATCCTCAAATCGCTTGGGGTCTTCATATTGCTAGAGACCAGTAAACACTTTCTGCAGAACACTGATAGTCTAAAGACTATATTACATCATACCGGTTGGAACAAATACCATTTGAGCTTTAACTCATACATACAAAAAGTGATCTCAAATCAAGTGTGTGTCCATCAATGACAATCATAGCATCAATCATGAAAAATGGCAACAACCTCCCCTTTTGGCATTGATGGCAACACTTAGGAAAATTTTGACATCTAAGTGTTTTACAACAAAAATATGCCATAATCAAAATTACTCCCCCTAAGCATATACGTTATCCCTTTTGCAGAAAATACAATGTATACTACTCCTTAACAAAAATAACATGAAAGTATACATAGTATGCATCAAAATTTAAATACTAGTATACTTCTCCCCCTCTGCCAACAATGACAAATTATAGCTGAATAACCCCTATTCCTTTAGCATTAATAAATGATTTAAAGAGTTTATGACAATAAAGAGTGAAACTTATCAAAAATTGATTTAAAGTCCTACATAAATGTCTTCATGGATAAAGACCATGATTCAAGCAATGAGGTAGCAACCTCATGCTCTATTTGCATCTGATAAACCTGCTCCTTGATGGTATCCATGTTACTCATCTCATGAGTAACCATTAGGGAATCTATATTGAGGTAGCATTTATGGAGAATTTGCAGTCTTGGCATTAGGACCATTTGAAGGTCCTACAAATTACGTGTCCGGTTGCTTATCTCTGCCTCTAGTCTTGTAGACTAAAGTTGAAACCGGTGAGCAATTTGTCCATATGTGGAGAAGGAGTCATATGGCATCTTGAAGGTGCTAATAAATGATTGCATATCAGTTTGCAGTTTGTCCTTTTGAGTGAGCACATCATAAGAGAATAAATGAGGTTGGCAAATCTTGCTGAGTAGTAGATTGCTCTCATCATTTCACCCAATGAACATATCATTTTTCTCTCTTCACTCTCTCTTTCCTCATTTAAAAAAAAAAAATTTGTAGGTGCATAGCCTCTAAACCCCCACTTCTAGCTCGTAGGGAAATGAAATGTTTCCTAGCACCCCTTCTATCATTGGGTTTTTCTCACATCTAACAACTTGCCCAGCTTTAAATTGTTGCCCCTCAAACCCATTAGGATCTCCACTCCCAACCCCCACTAGTTAGTGGGACCTCTTGTCATATAAGAAATTTGACTACAATGAGGAGATCTAGGAGTGGAGACAAGAATCAAGAACTTAGCCAACTAAAATTATCACTAATGAATGCCAAGTGATAAACATAAATATTAAATATTTAACTATCAGTTCGCATTTAATATTTATCTATATCACTACCATTTTGGCATTTGGCATTGATCAATGATGAAGTATCAAACTATGAAATGTATTTAGTTTTACAACTTTGTATATTTCTTTAAAAAAATTATGTCTATATATACACGTACGAGCGCACCCAAGGGTAAAAACAACTGCCCATACCCACGTACCTAGTTCTCCTACCCATACCTATTCCTGTACTATTGATGTGTCTTTTGTAAACAACAAAAAATAGAATAAAATACCTAAAGGTACCTTATACTCTCTTGAACAAAGTTTCTCGACTGCTGAAAATCTCACCGAAGGATAAGTCGGAGTAACTCCAAGCTTCTGATATGTAGGTTCTCTATGTGTGGATAAACTCCTTGCGGTATGATGTGATTATGCTAGAATCACAAGGGGACTTGCTTTCGATGACCTAAATGTCTGATTTACTTTAGATACTACTAGAATGTGGAATTTCACCAGCCCTTGATTTTATAAAAAGGAAAAAGGATAAGGGTTGGAATGGGATCTATTTCTAACGCTAAGAATGTAAGAGCAATGAATGACCTTTGATGACATTCAAACTAAGTCTTTCTTTGACATCTTATGATCATCTCCAAAAGATTAGTGCGATCTTTTGAGGAAAGCTTTATGATGTTTAGATCATCGCTACAAGCATGGACACCTTCAAGTTGATGAATATCAATGAAGAAATGATAATTGAAGTTAAGCTTAAGCTGAATGATTCCAGTTGACTACGCAAGGCAATTCTGCAATCAACAAACTGCTAGCAGTATGGATATATGAATTTCACCATTGGTCATACAAATTTCTTCCATTCACCTAATAACATGAAATCAAATTTGATAAGTATAGAGACCATGCAAGTTGTTGAATCAACCCATAGAATTCATCATTTCTTCAATAAAGTTTGCAAGTCTTTTGCAACAATATCTTGGCAACAATATTTGCCTTGTCTTTCTACTCTACTCTAACTATTTCCTATTCTTTTACTACTAACTATTCTCTATTAGCTAACTATTCACTATTAACCCTTACAAATGAGGAGCCAAGGATTTAAATAGAGAACCCTTTACAAACAGATGACTCTAATTGTCTTAGAACCAATGGCTAGGATTACAAGATAGAAACCCTAATTAGGGTTTGTTACAACAAACTTCCTCTAGCCAATGAGAAAATTAGATTTCAAGAGTAAGGACCAATAGGAAGAGGGGGTAGGTACACCGAAGTCTATGCCATCTCTGAGGAGTCATGTACATTGAATCTGGACATGGTGAGGTGGACCAATCTAACTAGAGGAGCTGTGACTGGGATGCCACCTTGTCTATTAACGCATGTGTCTTGGTTGATCCTCCTCTATCCTTGATGTGATGAATGATATACCTCCTTCACTCCCATGTGCTTGATGAGAATTCCTTACTGTCAAGTCTTCTTTCTCCGATAGCATACCTTGCCTAGAAGTGTTGGTAAGGTCATTCTTATTTGTCATCCTATGGTCTTCATGTGGTAGAATGGAGTCCTTGAGGATAGCTTAGAACTAATTGAACACTTGAAATCTCCCAATGCTTTTCCAGAACACTTGAAGTCTTCCTCCATGCATTTGGAGTGTCCTTGATGATGATGGACTAGAATAGGTCATCCTTGCCCTAGCCTAGTCTTCTTCCATTTGCAAAATAAACCAAAGGATGATTAATCACATATGACATATTCATTTCAACATAGCATTTTAAACCTTAAATCATTAATGAGAAGACATCAAAATGGAATTTTGCTCAATATCCTCTCCAGGGATAGGCCCTATTAGATTTTTGCTCTGGACCCTTTGGAAGGGTCAGGTGTGAATTTTGCATTCCTGGCCTAAATTGTTCTCACTTTGTGATAATGCTTCCTTAGATGCATGCCTAAGGATCCATATAATCTCAAACAATACCAAGTTTGAGGTAAAATTGGAGCAAGATGGAATCTTTAATGATTTCGCTTCGGACCCTTTGGAAGGGTCACGAGTGAAATTTGCATTTTAGGACAAATTCCATCATGTCTCTACTCCAAAATGCCTTCCAAGGAAATAATACACTAACCTTCTCTTCACCAAATCCTAGGAATCCACAACTTGACCTTCATCATGAGCAAATTAGGTGAAATTGAGAATTTTGCTCTAGACCCTTTGGAAGGGCTAGGAGTGAAATTCTTGATTTTGGCTTGATCCTTCATTTTATTCATTCCAATTTACTTCAAAAGACAAGAATACCTCACTCCTCCTTCAATAATTCCATAGGAATCAATTATTTTGCTTCACACAAGGAGAAAATAGGTGCTTTGAGGAATTTTGCTCTGGACCCTTTGAAAGGGTCAGGAGAGAAATTCTTGATTTAGGTTGATTTCTCTTGCTTGCCTCCACTCTTCTCACTTTTTTCTACCTTAACTCTCCATTTGGATCCTTCTCCCATGCTTGCAACACTTTGTTTGACCTCAAAATGGCTAGAAAGGAGAATTTCGCTAAAAATCATGGCTAGGGACAAGACCTATCTAGGATTTTGCTCTGGACCCTTTGGAAGGGTCAGGAGTGAAATTCAAGTCCTAGCCTAAAATATTAATCATCTGTAGCCACAATCCATTCCAAGGCATGCCTATGGGTCCTTCCAAGCCCAATCTACCTTGATCCACACTTAGCTTGACACAAAAATGAAAGGAAAAGGCAAATTTTAGGAATTTTGCTTTGGAAGGGTCAGGAGCGAAATTCACCTTCTTGAGCTTATTTCATCATTTTTACACTTCAATTCATCTCAAAAGGGCAAAGACATATCAATCTATTCCTATCCAGGCCATAAAAACCAAGAACTTCACTTGTTTTGAAAGGGAAATAGGTGCTCTTAAGAGTTTGGCTCTGGACCCTTTGGAAGGGTTAGGAGCGAGATTATCTTTCTAGGCAAAAATCCTTCACATTTGGGGAGTGGTTTTGTGGAATTTCGCTCTAGACCCTTTGGAAGGGTCAGGAGAAAAATTCACACTCTAGGCTTGACATTTCATCATTTCAACTCCAATCTCCTTTGCAAGGAAAATATACACCACTCCACTTGCATCCATGCCATAGGAACCAAGGTCTTGACCTCATCTAAGGAGAAAATGGGTGTTTTCAAGAATTTTTCTTTGGACCCTTTGGAAGGGTTAGGAGATAATTTTGACAAAGTTGCTCAATCAGACCTCATTTTAAACATTAACTCACCAAGATAAAGTCATTCACCACCAAAATTTCCAAGGATAAGGTTTTGCTCAAGGACCTAGGCAAAATAGTAGACCACTTAGGAATTTTGCTTTAGACCCTTTGGAAGGGTCAGGAGCAAAATTATTACTTGGGCTCATTTCTCACCTTTTTCCTCCCTTTCTTGGCTTGAATATAACTTCTTAGGCCTCCTCCTATCATCATTAAGTCAAATTGTTGTCAATGTGGCATTTATTTCAAGGTCTTAGTGAGAAAATAAGGTCATTCAAGAATTTCCCTCTAGACCCCTCGAAAGGGTCAGGAGTGAAATTCATATTTAGGCTCAAATCTTGACTTCATTTTCATATTTCCTTATCCAAAGAAGTGCTTGGCTTTCAAAAAAATCATGGGACAAGGATTAGTTCATAGGTTTGGGCAAGGTAAAATATCTTATGAAGGAATTCACTCTGGACCCTTTGGAAGGGTCAGGAGCAAAATTCCTGATTCTAGGCTTGATTCACTTTGGAATTAACTTGACTTTTACCTAGGCTCAACCCTTGGTGCATATCCTTCCATATCCTTGCCAATTCACTCAACCATTCTTTGACTTAGGTGAAATCTTGGGTCCTTGGTGAAATTTTGCTCTAGACCCTTTGGAAGGGTTAGGAGTGAAATTCAAGTCTAGCTCAGGCTTCTTGACCATTTCATCAAATCATCATGTCTAGATTTGTCCAAGGTGTCTACAAAGGACAGATAGGTCAACTACTCATCAATCAACACCCAAGACTTCATCACTTACCATTTGACCTGACTCATACCTTCAAAGATGATATTCACTCACCAAGCTTCATTAACCTCCTGAAACTCAAAAAGACACTATTGGGAACATGAGGAAGACTAGTCCTAAGGGAGACTTTCAAAAAAACCCTAACCTGGAGCACATGCTAACTCCCCCTAGCTCAAGTAGATCATGCCATCCTAGTGATCCCCCTGGAAACACTCAGCATGCAAAGGCTAATAGAAAAAACTCTAAAAGACCTAGAAACAAACCCCAGAAAGGAGAAAAGTAGGGGTCCCCATTTGCAATGGGGCGATGTGTGAATACGTCACAACATCTAGCCCTACCTTGAATAAATTTTCTTGAGCATTTCAAAGATAAAGACTCAATTGACACTTAGAACCTCTAGAAAATTCGACCCAACTTATCAAGAGAATAGAAAATGTACTCAATATGGAAGGAGAATCCTTAACTAGGTCAAGACACTTAGTCTTTGATTACTCAGGTGTGTGCAAGTGTATTCATTCCTCTCGACAAGACAACTATGACTTTGAGGTTCCCCTGTGATTGGCTATGTAGTATATCTAAACTTCATAGGCATCCTAGATAGAGCCTCGCTGCCAGTCAGATGTCTATAGTCCTGATGAGGTTATCACCACAATCTCACGAACCATTGCTCCATTTCCATCCAAGCGTCCATAGCCCCAATGAAGTTACTCGCATATTCCCATTGGCCAATTTTGATATTTCATTTCATTTCATTTTTTCTTCATTTTTTCTCTTTCATTTTCTCATCTTTTCCTTTTGATATTTCTCTTTTGTTCTATTAATTCCTTTGGCTTGTAAGCAATGAAGCTTACTAGGGTTTGAGGATTGCGGTGGTGCTAAAGCCAGATTTTAGATTTTTCACTAATCATAGCTTTGCCTAAAAACCATAATGACTCGGAGTTTATTAATGTGTAAAGATATAGTAATCAACAGATATCGACATCAAGATATAGAAAAAGTGATTCCCTTCCAAATCAAATACAAGTCCTAATCAGATGATAAAGCTAAAGAGGAACAACCTCGGATTCCAAGCACTTCATGAATAGATATCTAAGAAATGAGTTTGACATAAGATCCAAGATGTTGCCAATGTGTGAGCAAACAACACAGACACCCTTCTCACAAATGGAGGTTCCTACTCAAGGCACCTAAACTAAATAGACAACTACCCCCAAAAGAAAACTAAGCTAAAGAGCACACCAAAAAGAAAACTATGTAAATAAAGCAAACAACTGAACTACCTAAACCACTTAGGATCATGAGTCAAATGACTCAAAGAAGATTAAGAACAAGGCTCAAAAGGCCTCTAAGCTAAAACACACAAAAGGAAAACCTACTCTAAAAGCTATATACAAGACTCGACAGGACTCAAAGAAGAAAAATATGTGTGTATATTTACATGATTTCTTAGGTTGCGCAATAGGAGCATGGCAAAAGTGATGGTTCTCAGTCGAGAAAATTCATCCTTAAATATAAAAAAGAAAACTCTCACCATGCATTTCTCATACTCAAGCAAGTTTTCACTTAAAATGACCAACTAGGGCAATTTGTTAGGACCATGATCAATTCAGATGCAAGTTGTTTTCCCAAAATCCCCATAATCAAAATCATAATAACTTTCAGGGCTAGGATTAAGGAAAGAGACAACCTAGCATATTTCAGGCTTAGATGGAACTGCATTGTCAGAAGCGAGGTCACTAGCTGCTTCAAGAGGTCACCATTGATGATAAACCATTCCATGAGCATCCACAACATGTTGATCTTTACATACAAGTTATTTTTTCAATAAGCTTAGCGCCCCTTCTAATAGCTCAACATTCTTTGTTTTATTTGAGACATCTTGCATAAACCAAGCATCTTCATGAAATTTTGTTCGCATATCTTCAAAAATGAGAGTCTCCTTGATGGATTAAGATTCAAACATCTCCTCTAGTTGATCAAATATAATCTCTGGTGGCCTTTCTCCTTCATGCATAGTCTCGGGAGGTGAGAGTTGATGATGAATCACATCACTCACCATAACTTGTTTATCTTTAAAAAATTTTGGCAGTGATTTCATTTGTGCTTCCTCTATATGGTCCTTCAGTGCTCCCTTGAATATCATGAGAGTGAGGACATCCTTGAGCACCCCCTCAAATTGTTCTTCATATCTAGGCTCACCTATGATGATTTGTAGCTCTTTGTCCAACATCTCAGTTTGATTGTGCTCTTCAAGGGTGCTATTTGAAATTTCTTGTAATTCATTCTCAAGGATCTCCTTCTATAGCATGAGTGAGAATTATTCAAGGAATGATTCATCTTCTCCTTTGATTGCTTGTTCAACTCTTGGATCTTCTTTTATCATTGTCTAAGCATTCTCAACTGCTTCTTCAACTTTTGTTTCATGGCTTTCTTCTTTAGGTGCAAGGCATGGTGAGTTATCCATACATTGATCATTAGGTGCATTGGTATCATCGATGTGCAACTAGTCCTTCTCACAATCAGGTGCTGGAGCAATGTATTTTTCATAGGTTCTCCTAAATTCAACTGCAAGATGTGCACCCCAAGATATGCTCACAATACATTCTTCCTTAGACAAAGTTAGCATTCCAAGCTGGTTTCTGACTTGATTGATGGCCATTTCACATACTGAGCAAGTAAACTCAGAATGAGGTGCACTGTGAATTCTACACCACAATGGTAGCAATATGTTTTCTAAATGCATTTCACCATTCAAAATAAGTTGATTCTCAATCATCCACAAGAAGCTCAGAAGAGGATCTTTGGTTTCTGGGACAGTGAAATTGCCTTCTTCTACCTCTGGTCTAGGGACATCCCAAAAGAAGATCTTTCCCTGTGCTGCCGATTCTATCCTTGATAAGTACTTCAAGCAATGCATTTTATCATGTTCATTAGTCTCATGGACTCGACACTACTCTGGGCTTGCAAAATTGGACAATCTGCTTGGATAAAGCTGTGTATCCAATCTCCACCAAAGTTGAGGAAAATCAACTTGTTGCTCATTGTGAAACTGTTGTCACTCCATCGAGAAATCTTTCTTTTTTGTTTTTTTGATTTTTTTTGATTTTCTATTTTTCACTTTTTTGGATTTTCTATTTTCACTTTTTTTTTCAGGAATAAGTGAGATCTTGAATATCTCAGATTCAAATTGAAAGCTCAATTGGTTCCATCTTGCTTAAAGTGCTTCCTTTTCTCACAAGTCCGATTGACGACCTAGTGATCACCTTCCTTTCTCTGTACCACTTTCATCAAGCATTGGAGATGGCTTTCCACTGATCTTCCTTTAATTCAAGAGCTTGCATTCACTATCAGGCACTCCTAATTCTATCAGCTATTCAGACATTTATTGCGATCATGCCCTCCTACTAGAACCAATTCTATTGATGTGTCTTTTATACATGACCAAAAATAGAATAAAATACCTAAAGGTACCTTATCCTCTCTTGAACAAAGTTTCTTGCCTACTGAAGATCTCGCCAAAGGATCAGTTGGAGTAACTCCAAGGTTCTGATATGTAGGTTCTCTACATGTAGATAAGCTCTTTGCGGTACAATGTGATTTTGCTGGAATCACAAGGGGACTTACTTTCGATGACCTGAACATCTGATTTGCTTTAGATATTATTGGAACGTGGAATTTCACTGGCCCTTAATTTTGAAAAAAGAGAAAAGGATAAGGGTTGGAATGGGATCTATTTCTAAAGCTAAGAACGTAAGAACAATGAATGACCTTTGATGAAATTCTAACTAAGTCTTGCTTTGACATCCTAGGATCATCTCCACAAGATTAGTGTGATCTTATGAGGAAATATTTATGAAGTTTAGATCACTGCTACAAGCATGGGCACTATCAAGTTGATGCATATCAATGAAGAAACAATAATTGAAGTTAAGATTAAGCTGAATGATTCCAATTGACTACGCAAGGCAAGTCTATAATCAACAAACCACTAGCAGTATGGATATATGAATTTCACCGTTGGTCATACAAATTTCTTCCATTCACCTAATAACATGAAATCAAATTTTTGAATCGACCCATAGAATTCACCATTTCTTCAATGAAGTTTACAGGTCTTTTGCAACAATATCTTGGCAACAATCTTTGCCTTCTATTTCTACTCTACTCTAACTATTTCCTATTCTTTTACTACTAGCTATTATCTGTTATCTAACTATTCACTATTAACCCTTACAAATGAGGAGCCGAGGCTTTATATAGAGAACCCTTCACAAACATACGACTCTAATTGTCTTAGAATCAATGGCTAGGATTAAAAGATAGAAACCCTAATTAGGGTTTATTATAACAAACCTCCTCTAGGCAATGTGAAAATTACATTTCAAGAGTGAGGACTAATAGGAAATGGGGGTAGGTACACCGAAGTCTGTGTCATCTCCGAGGAGTCACGTACATTGAATCTGGACATGGTGAGGTGGACCAATCCAACTAGAGGAGCTGTGACTGGGATGCCACCTTGTTTGACACCCGTGTCTTGGTTGATCCTCCTTTGTCCTTGATGTGATGAATGATATACCTCCTTCACTCCCATGTGCTTGATGAGGCTTCCTTACTATCAAGTCTTCTTTCTCTGGTACCATACCTCACCTTGAAGTGTTGGTAAGGTCATTCTTCTTTGTCATCCTATGGTCTTTATGTGGTAGAATGGAGTCCTTGAGGATAGCTTATAACTCATTGAACACTTGAAATATCCCAATTCTTTTCTCAAACACTTGAAGTCTTCCTCCTTGCATTTGGAGTGTCCTTGATGATGATGGACTAGAATAGGTCATCCTTGCCCTAGCCTAGTCTTCTTCCATCTACAAAATAAACCAAAGAATGATTAAGAATATATGACATATTCATTTCAACATAGCATTTTCCACCTTAAATTATTAATGAGAAGACATCAAAATGGAATTTTGCTTATTATCCTCTCCAGGGACAGGCCCTATTAGATTTTTGATTTGGACCCTTTGGAAGGGTCAAGGGCAAATTTTGCATTCCTGCCCTAAATTCTTCTCACTTTGTGACCATGCTTGCTTAGATGCATGACTAAGGGTCCCTATAATCTCAACCAATACCAAGTTTGAGGTAAATTTGGAGCAAGATGGAATCTTTAATGATTTCGCTCTAGACCCTTTGGAAGGGTCAGGAACAAAATTTGCATTTTAGGATAAATTCCATCATGTCTCTACTCCAAAATGCCTTCCAAGGTAGGAATACACTATCTTTATCTTCACCAAAGCCTAGGAATCTACAACTTGACCTTCATCATGAGAAAATTAGGTGAAATTGAGAATTTCGCTCTAGACCCTTTGGAAGGGTCTGGAGCAAAATTCTTGATTTTGACTTGATCTTTCATTTCTTCATTCCAATTTACTTCAAAATACAAGAATACCTCAATCCTCCTTCAATAATTCCATAGGAATCAATGTTTTGGCTTCACACAAGGAGAAAATAGGTGCTTTGATGAATTGCTCTATGGACCTTTTGGAGGGGTCAAGAACGAAATTCTTGATTTAGGTTGATTTCTCTTACTTGGCTCCACTCTTCTCACTTTGTTCTTCCTTAACTCTCCATTTGGATCCTTCTCCCATGCTTGCAACACTTTTTTTGAGCTCAAAATGGCTAGAAAGGAGAATTTAGCTAAAAATAATGGCCAGGGATAGGACCTATCTAGGATTTCGCTCTGGACCCTTTGGAAGGGTCAGGAGCAAAATTCAAGTCCTAGCCTAAAATCTTCATCATTGGTGGCAACAATCCATTCCAAGGCATGCCTAGGGGTCCTTCCAAGCCCAATATACCTTGATCCACACTTAGCTTTGATGAATACTAAGAGGGGGGGGGGGTGAATTAGTATGCCAAAACTTACTGTACTTAAACACTTTACTATTCTAACAGTAAACCGGTAAAGCAATTTGGCAAACAAATCGGTTAGCACACATGCAAACCAAATAGAAAATAATGCATTCACCCACAGAAGCACAAACACCATAACACAAGATATTTTGACGTGGAAACCCAAATGGGAAAAACCACAGACAAAACTCACAAGTAACTATCTACAGAATAGGAACTAGACCGGTTAAGGTCATACAATGTTCTTTTTGAGAACAGATCCTGTTAGGAATCTCAGTCTCTATTAGTAGGTAAGTCTGATTAAAGACTACCTTGCTAGAGGATTTTAGATCCACAGATGTAAACCACTTTGTTAGAGGATTTACAAAAGGCTTTTTGGGCCTATCTGATTAAGGGCTTCAGACTTGTCAAAGATGTGAGTAATCAACAAGTGAGTGATCTAGCAAATAGCACAAATTGCTTGGTTAGATCCTTGATAGCTCATTCCAAATGGATTCCAACATTACTTTAGTCTTTAACACATTCACACTCTACCTTCTCTCATAGACCTGAACTTCTATTCTATAATCACACTTACAAAAACTCTTCGACCACCTTAAACCGTAGAAACCACCTAAAACCCTAGACATGATGTCCTTATAAAGGAATCTGATTTCATGTTAGTCCAATAGGATTACAATACAATTTCCTATGTTCAATGCATCTAGTCATATTTTGTAACACAACACAAAAAGCACCACTAGAGTGTCGACACCGCCAAACAATCGGTGGATGGTAAGTCATCACAAAATGTCAGTTGGTAACTCATCACAGAGTATTACCAGTTTAAACAAAATACTAGTTTAAGCAAAATACTGATTGCTGGTTTGACAAAAATGAAGACTGGGAAATGAGTTGTGCCACTTCGTTCCTTCATACCACTTGAGATCCTCAAACTGCTTGGGGTCTTCATATAGCTAGAGATCGGTAAACACTTTCTGCAAAGCACCAATAGTCTAAAGACTAGAATACATCATACTGGTTTGAACAAATACCATTTGAGCTTTAACTCATACATACAAAAAGTGATCTCAAATCAAGTGTGTGTCCATCAATGACAATCACAACATCAATCATAAAAAATGCCAACAATCTCCCCCTTTGACATTGATGGTAACACTTAGGAAAATTTTGACATCTAAGTGTTTTACAATAAAGAATATGCCATAATCAAAATTACTCCTCCTAAGCATATACACTATCCCTTTTGTAGAAAATGCAATGTATACTACTCCTTACTAGAAATAACATGAAAGTATACATCAAAACATCAAAATTTATATACTTCTCCCCCTTTGCCAACAATGACAAAAATATTGCAGACTAACCCCTGTTTCATTAGTATTAAAAGATTAAGTGTTTATGACAGTAAAGAGTAAAATTTGTCAAAAACTAATTTAAAGTCCTACAAAAATTGCTTCATGGATAAGGACCATGACTCAAGTAGGGATGTAGTCACCTCTTTCTCTGTCTACATCAGGAAGACCTTTTCTTCCATGGCATCTATCATGCTGAATTTTTGAGTGACCATTAGGGCATCAAGATTTAGATAGCATTTCTAGAGAATTTGCAGTCTTGGCAATAGGATCAGTTGAAGTTCCTGCAAATTTCATGTCTGGTTGCTTATCTCTACCTCTAGTCTTGTAGACTAAAGTTGAAACCAGTGAACAATTTGACCATATGTGGAAAAGGAGTCATAGGGAATCTTGAAGGTGCTAATAAATGACTGCATATCAGTTTGCAGTTTATCCTTCTGAGTGAGCACATCATCATAGAATAAATGAGGTTGAGAAATCTTGCTGAGTAGTATATTTCCCTCATTCATTGCATCTCTAATGTCCTTTTGTGTCGTCTGGAGATTGGATCGAAGCTCTGTTAATTTTCTCACCAAGGCAGTGTCTAGAGCCTTTTGATGTACCTTCTTGGCATTTGCTTCTACAACCTCTTCCAGGATTTGCACCTGGTCTTCTACAACTATACATAGGAGCTTCAATTGTGAATGTGAGGAATCGATATTGGGAAGGTTCATACTGGGTATCAAACTGGTAAGAGTGTCCACCACAGCTTGGATCACATCTTGCTCCTTTTTCCTTCTTATCACTTCTAGGTGTTCTTGAGCAACCTTAATGCTCTGCAACAACTCTGATTCATTTACAGACTGGAGGTCAATGGGATTATTAATGTTAGCCAGTTTAGCCTGATTGTCGGTTGCCAATGGGATCTCCACTTGTGTGCTCTTTGCCACTGCTTCCTTGTCCTTGACTTTTTTCTTATCTTCTTGAGCCTTCCTCTGCTCCTCCTCTTCTTTCTTTCTTTTCTCTTCTTCTTGTCTCTTCTCTTTGTCTTTTTGCTTCTTCTCTTCTTCATCCTTCTTCTTCTCCTCTTCCTTCTTTTTCTTCTCCTCTTGCTATTTCTTCTCTTCCTCTTTCTGCTTCTCCTCTTCTTTCTTTTCCTCTTCCTTCTTCTTCTCCTCCTCTTTTCTCTTATCCTCTTCCTCTTTCTTCTTTTTCTCCTCTTTTCTCTTATCCTCTTCCTCTTTCTTCTTTTTCTCCTCTTTTCTCTTATCCTCTTCATCTTTCCTCTTTTCCTCCTCTTTTCTCTTATCCTCTTCATCTACTTGCTTCTCATGTCCTGTTCCTTTTGATGGTGTACCCGGAGTAACATTTTCACCATCTAAGGTGTCAACATCAATGCGGTCTATTTGTTCTATGATAGGTTCTCCTTCACTGTTATACACCTCATCTGGTTTGCCAGTTTCCAGTTCTTGCTCAGCCTTCCTATTGGCTTCAGCCACTTGATGCATCTTTAGAGCTTCTTGAACATGAGTATGTGTATCTTTTATCACTTCATGAATCTTTCCTTCCAATAATAGGAGTCTTCTTCTTCTCATGAAGAAGAGGCCTTTGTATTTATTCATGACTTCAAAAAGTTCTGAATTTGATACATCAGGAAAATATTGAGCAAATATTTCCTCCCTCATTTCCTATTCCTTTTTTATGGCAATGTGTCATTTGTTGTCTAAAGAATTATACAAAGAATCCGGTGTCTCGGATCTAATTTCTGAAGGCAACCGGTCATTAACACATAAATACTTAATGATTTCCTATTCAACTTCTTCCTTTTCATTCTCATTAAAGTCATCAAAACAATCAATTATATCATTCAGCAATTTTCTCCTAATATTCTTTATAGTTCTTTGACAATGTGTCAAAGGTTTGTAAGAAGAAATATCTATATTTACCGGTGCAGATGTTGTCAGTTCATTCTTTGTCTTTTTCTTTGTTTGCCTGATCTTTTTAGGCAGTTCTTCTGACACAATTTCTTATGAGTCCAGTGTATTGCTTTTCATCTTCCACTTCCTCTTAAAGACTTTGGCAGGTGCAGCTTCCAGTTTCTTCTTAGCTGGTGACCACTTGGCCACTTTGGGACTAGCTGCAGTAACCGGTGTCGATGCTGAAGGCACTACTTTTCCTTTCTTTTCTAAGGGTGCTACAACCGGTGTAACCCTTTCCAAATAGGTGTCAGTTCTCTTTTCCTTAGGACCAAGGGGTGAGGCAATTAGGGTAGAAGCATACTCATCCAGCATATCATACATTACCTCATAGCCCATAGGCTCCACTTCTTCCTGTCTGGGCTCAGCGGCCTCCGTTATGAACTCATCCACTTTGATGGTGAAGTAGATGTCTTCCTCATACTTTTTGACTATATCACTAGATATCCTTATCCTTTGGCTCATCTTGTGTCTGAACTCATCAAAGTATTTGTTTAGTGCTTTCGGATAGCCGGTTCCAACCACTTGTAGACTTTCCTTGATTTGTTTTATCACTGGTTGGTCGGCAGACCACTGAATGTGACCTACTCCTAGAAAGTAGCCTTGGAAGTAAAAGAAAAAACCAACCAGTAGTTGTTTGAACTTAAATCTTAGTGCATTGTCCTATTTGATTGACTTTAGATTCAACATGAGTTGTCTTTGCATACAAGTGCACAGATCAAATGATGCATCTTCTTTGATCATCCTATAAGAGGTATTTACCACTGTAGTAGAGACATAATTAATTCTGCTAGCAGAGAACATCCGGTAACCTATCACCATGCAAGCATACTTGATGAGATCATCCTTGATTGAGTTGATGGTCATTCCACGTGAGTCACTCATTGAACCGGTGAGCTTGGACATTTCAGTCTTGCTGACCTTCCTTAGGGCTAGCACTTCCCCTATGTTATAGAAACTGGTGATGGCATGAATCACTTCTGGTGTGATATCATGCATCCATTCTAGGTACATCTTATCACTATGTACCCTACTTAGAATAATGTGAATGTGATCATTCAAAAATTCTTGAAGAAAGTAAACTGCATTATGAAGTTTCTTCTTTTCCAAAATGCTAAATTCTGGTTTAATCTTCTTATCCTTTCTGCAAAATAAGAAAAGCTGGGAATGGATCACAAGAGACCCTACGTCTTCGATTTTGGACTCTATGTAATCGGAAATGCCTTCTTCTACTATAACACCAGCAGGTACTTGAGACAGGGCATTGTATTTTGACTTTCATTTAATGAAGTCCATAGAATCAACAGGTGTACTAGAGCTATCATGTGATGTGAAAGCCATGACAAACAGAGAATTATGAAAAATACCTTCATAGATTGAAATTTAGGGCTTTGTAGTTTGAACTTTTCCACACACTCCTTCGGTTGTAGAGATACCGCTTTGCGTTCTTCACTCCTCCAATAGATGTTTGCTTCAGATTCTCCTTCAGGATTTTGATAAGCTCTTTGAATCACAGTGTAAATTTCTTTTCTTCACTCTGCACTTGAAAAAAGTCTTTTCTCAAAAAATGATAAGTGAGAAATGATTTGAAAATTCCTTTTAAATAGGTTCTCCACCTACCATAATAAATGCTCCACTATTATGGCATAAACCCTAATTTGCCTTTTACCATTTCTGGTCTTCTGCCACCTAAAAGGTATCTCATACCAATTAAGGTCTTTTACTAGTGTAAACCAAGGGTTTGAAGTATTTCACCATTTACTCCCCCTAAGCTTTTCTTATGCTTAGTTTGTTGGTTCTGTGATTTCCACACTAGGTGCAAAAAGTAGTTCTTCATACAACACTGCTAGTTTCTTTTTCCAAGTTTTATTCATAACTACTTGAACAATTTCAATATCAATCTTTCCTTCTGGAGTGACTGATATGTCATTGGATGTGTTCTTTCTTTCTTTGTAGAATCTAGCTGTATGACCTGATTTGTTGCAATGATAGCAGACCATTCTAGGTGCTTTCCATGGTCCACTATTCATGTTATCGTTCTTCCTCCTGCATATTGCATCAGTGTGACCATGACAATGACAAATGACATAGATTTCTCTCCATCTGGTTGCCACTAGATAGCCACCGCTTCTTGACTAATGACTATAGGTATTAAACTAGTTTGGGTTCTGATTCCTAGAGGGTCTAGGAAAAACTCCTTGATTCCTTTGAGGATACCTTCCAGTATTGTGCATGATAGACCTGTATTCAAATGCTCTATGCCCAAACTTGTTGCATGCATAACAATTACCATTGAACTTATTGGATCTAGGTACATTGTTTATAAAGTAAGTAAAATTGTTGTAGGCTTTTCTCCTACACACATTAGCAGTACGTCCTTCTTTAAGACAGTTAAAGAAAATAGGTTTGAACTTTTTCTTACCTTTACCTTTAAATGTTGGTTGCTTCTTTGATGCTTTAGCATTTATACCAGAGGTCTCACCTACCTCATGACCAGAGTAACCAAGTCCATCAGTATTCTTGACAGGTTTGGCCGATTCAAGCTTTTGCTCTAGCTTAACAATACTCTTGTTGAACTTAGCAAGTATTTCCTTTGACTCAGAGAGTTATTTGGAAATAGTAGCATTGGATTCCTTCAAGGTTGCATTCTCAAAAGTAGCCATATTTAATTCACCTTGTACTTCTTCTTTTTCCATTTTGCTTTCATGAAGGTGAGTGGTAAGTGCACTGATCTCTTGCTTTAGCTTGGAGATTTCATGATCTTTGTCTTTTACTAGATCTTTAGCTTTCCTCCGATTCTCAAGCTCTTGGCACATTCAAATAGTCAATCCTTCCAATTCTTTTCTTAGTTTGGAATTGGATTCATTTAGCTTTCCTACTTCTTGAAATAGGGCTTCCATGTCAGCTTCATCAGAAGAACTATTTTTAGATAGCTCCATCAACCTTTTAGCATGTTCTCACCTTTTTGCCTGAGAGGCCTTATATTTGACCATAAGATCATCATAGGTTTTCTTAGACTGAGTGAGCTGATGAGTAAGTTCCCTCACAGTGTATTCCCCCATATCTCTTTCCAAGTGGTTAAACTTATAGAAAGGTTGGCTCTGATACCAATTGATGAATACTAAGAGGGGGGGGTGAATTAGTATGCCAAAAATTACTGTTCTTAAACACTTTACTATTCTAATAGTAAACTAGTAAAGCAGTTTAGCAAACAAACCGATTAGCACATATGCAAACCAAATAACAAATAATGCATTCATGTACAAAAGCACAAATACCATAACACGAGATATTTTGATGTGGAAACCCAAATGGGAAAAACCATGGTGAGATGAAACTCACAAGTAACTATCTGTAGAATATGAACTAGACTAATTAAGGTCAGACCCGTTAAGGTCATACAATGTTCTTTACCAGAATAGATCCTTTTAGGAATCTCAATCTCTGTTAGGAGATAAGTCCGATTAATGACTACCTTGCTAGAGGATTTTAGATCCATAGATGTGAACCACCTTGTTAGAGGATTTACAAAAGTCTTTTTGGGCCTACCCGATTAAGGGCTTCAGACTTGTCAAAGATTAGAGTAATCAACAAGTGAGTGATCTAGCAAATAGCATAGAGTGCTTGGTTAGATCCTTGATAGCTCATTCCAAATACATTCCAGCATTACTTCAGTCTTCAACACATTCACACTCTACCTTCTCTCAAAGACATGAACTTCTCTTCTTTAATCACACTTACAAAAACTCTTCAACCACCTAAAACCCTAGCAACCACCTAAAACCCTAGACATGATGTACTTATAAAGGAATCCAATTTCATGTTGGTCCAATAGGATTACAATACAACTTCCTATGTTTAATGCATCTAGTCATATTCTGTAACACGACACAAAAAGCACTGCCAGAGTGTCGGCACTGCCAAACAATCAGTGGATGGTATCTCATCACAAAATGTCGATTGTTAACTCATCACAAAGTATTACCGATTTAAACAAAATACCGGTTTAAGCAAAATACCAGTTGCTGGTTTGACAAAAATTAAGACTGGGAAATGAGTTGTGCCACTTTGTTCCTTTCTACCACTTGAGATCCTTGAACTGCTTGGGGTCTTCATACTGCTTGAGATCGGTAAACACTTTTTGCAAAGCATCGATATTCTAAAGACTATAATACATCATACCAGTTTGAACAAATATTGGTTGATCTTTAACTCATACATACAGAAAAGTGATCTCAAATCAAGTGTGTGTCCATCAATGACAATCACAGCATCAATCATCAAAAATGCCAACAAGCTTGACACAAAAATGAAAGGAAAAGGTCAATTTTAGGAATTTCGCTCTGGACCCTTTGGAAGGGTCAGGAGCAAAATTCATCTTCTTGAGCTTATTTCATCATTTTTACACTTCAATTCACCTCAAAAGGGCAAGGACATATCAATCTATTCCTTTCCAAGCCATAAAAACCAAGAACTTGACTTGTTTTGAAAGGGAAATATGTGCTCTTAAGAATTTCGCTCTGGACCCTTTGGAAGGGTCAGGAGCAAAATTCTCCTTCTAGGCAAAAATCCTTCACATTTGGTGATCACTAGAAACTCAAAGCCATGCTAAGGACAAATCTAATCCTATCTCACCTTGACCCAAACTTGACTTGGCACAAAATTAGAAGAAAAGAGTGGTTTTGTGGAATTTCGGTCTAGACCCTTTGGAAGGGTCAGGAGTGAAATTCACACTCTAGGCTTGACATTTCATCATTTCAATGCCAATATCCTTTGCAAGGAAAATATACACCACTCCACTTGCATCCACACCATTTGAACCAACGTCTAGACCTCATCTAAGGAGAAAATGGGTGTTTTCAAGAATTTCACTTTGGATCCTTTGGAAGGGTCAAGAGAAAATTTTGACAATGTTTCTCAATTAGACCTCATTTTCAACACTAACTCACCAAGATCAAGTCATTCACCACCAAAATTTCCAAGGACAAGGTTTTGATCAAGGACCTAGGTTAAATAGTAGACCACTTAGGAATTTCACTTTGGACCATTTGGAAGGGTCAGGAGCGAAATTCTTACTTGGGCTCATTTCTCACCTTTTTCCTCCCTTTCTCAGCTTGAATATAACTTCTTAGGCCTCCTCCTATCATAATTAAGTCAAATTTCTCTCAACGTGGCATTTATTTCAAGGTCTTAGTGAGAAAATAAGAACATTCAAGAATTTTGCTCTAGATCCCTTCGAAGGGTCAGGAGCGAAATTCATATTTAGGCTCAAATCTTGACTTCATTTTCATATTTACTTATCCAAAGAAGTGCTTGGCTTAAAAAAATGCATGGGACAAGGATTAGTTCATAGGTTTGGCCAACATAAAATGTCTTATGAAGGAATTCGCTCTAGACGCTTTGGAAGGGTCAAGAGTGAAATTCCTGATTCTAGGCTTGATTCACTTTGGAATTAGCTTGAATTTTCCCTAGGCTCAACCCATGGTGCATATCCTTCCATATCCTTGCCAATTTGCTCAATCATTCTTTGACCTAGGTGAAATCTTGGGTCCTTGGTGAAATTTCGCTCTAGACCCTTTGGAAGGGTCAAGAGTGAAATTCAAGTCTAGCTCAAGCTTCTTGACCATTTCATCAAAGCATCATGTCTAGATTTGTCCAAGGCATCTACAAAGGATAGATAGGTCAACTACTCATCAATCAATTCCCAAGACTTCATGATGGGATAGGGTTTGTGATAGACTAGCCTAGTCTATGCTCTTGGATCCTTTCCTTAGATCACCAGGTGTTCTAACCACACCCTAGGGTCTCTAGGACTTCCTATGCTTGTGGAATCCCCTGACCCTACCCAATCCACCCACCAACAATTTGAATTCTCACTCCTAAGGTCTTACCTACTCATGAGACTCAAGGAACCCTTACTTAGGCTTATAAGGGTTTGGCTTGTTCCACACCTTCCTAGGTCTTAGAAAGGAAAGTTCAGGTCTAATACATGGTTTTTCCACCCATTCATGTGCCCCCAAGAGGTTTCAAGCTTTCAACTCCTTACTAATTTCACTATTTTGTGTTTTGCCTACAAAATAGGGCTACAAGGATTGTGACCAATTAGGCCTCCTATCCGGTCCTTTAGGGCTTCCTCTTGCAAACGATGCATTTACTTGTGAAACCTCCCAAAAGACATGCTATTCATTTGGTAAGGACTCAAGGATTTTTCAGGTTTTAGGCCTCCAAGTGTCCGTACACTGCCCTAAGTGGATTTTAAGGTTTTTAAGGGTTTTTAAGAGGGTTTTTAGGCCTCCCAGGGTCACAGTGTAGGTTTGGTGCTCTTGCCACCTTGTATGGTTTGGTGGAAGCTCCTCCTTCACAGCAATGGTGCTCCACTCACCCCTCTACAACTCCTCTAAAGGGTGCCTCCTCCTCTGACCTTCCTTGCTCTCCAAGACCTCTGCAACTTAACCCTTCCTAGCCGAGCACTGTCCAGTCTCACCTAGGAGTGGGTATTTAGATGGTCTCCTTGCATTTTCAAGGGCCCTTCTTGCACTGAATTATAGTACAGGGTCTGTACTCTCATTCCCCATGGTTTCATGGTGATTCCATGATGGGGAATGGAGTTATGAGTCCATTGACACAAACCAGTCCAAAACTAGACAGTAAGAAGCAAATTCCCAAAATATTTACAAACACACACAACCTGAAAAAAAAACCTAATCTAATTTCTCACAATGAGAATAAATACACCATTCAAGACACTCCACACAATTTAGCCTAAAAAATCAATCCATTAACATTCTCCTTTTACTCCATTTGTGCCGACTGGCAACAAAATTGCAGTCACAGTCAAGTCACTTTGCTTTGGCCATACAATATCTAACATCCAACCCATTATCTTAGGGTTTGAAACTACTCATAATACCCTCTCCTCGGTCTATGTGCCCATATTAGGGTTGTCCACACTAACCTAAAGATTTTGACCTCTAGGTGGAAAAGTTGCTTGACAACTTTTAAAAGTTGTCATCCAACTTTTGAGCAACTTTCTCAATGTTACTTTTCTTGACTCCTAGGCCCATATTGGGCTAACCTAAGGACACCATCATGCTACGAAGGACCCCTAAACACCTCAAAGGCACACATACCCTCTATTTTCAAGAAAATCTGAATCTTGACTTATGACCCTAAGACCTCAACTAGGACCCTAACTAGGACCAATGAGCACATGGCTCTTTATTTTATATACAATGGCTTCATAAAGAAGCAAGAACAAAATAAAAAACAAATAGTGGGAGCCCTTTGAAGGGTGCTCCTATACCATACTCCCCCTCTGAAACAAGCTAAGGAATTAAGGGAGTGAGAAGAGTCGGATCAATGCCAAGCTTCTTGAACTTGCTCTCCTCCACCCAAGTAGCTTCAGACATAGGTTGACCTACCCATTTCACCAAGTTCTCCATGTAGACCTAGTGTCTAGTAGACTTCTTCACCCTTGAATCCAAGATCTCCTCTACTATAGGCTGCTTCACTTGAGGTAAGGCATTCACATCCAAGTCTTGTAGCACCTTGGCTTGGTTGTCAATCTGCCCTTCTATCTCACCCTTGTACATGATCAGATCAGTAACATTGAAGACTAGTGAAATGGCTAGGTCTGAAGGAAGTTCAACCTTATAAGTGTTCTCACCATATTTTGCGAGAATTCTAAAAGGTCCTACCCTCTTCATTTGTAGTTTGGTAGGCTTACCACTTTGCATCCTAGCTTTGCTCAAATGGACCATCACATAGTCACCCACCTTGAACTGAACCTCTCTCCTTTTCTCATCCATTTTGGCCTTCAATTTTTGAGTGGATTCAAGGATGGCTTTCTTGACATGCTCTTGGACTTCCTTGATGGTTTGAGTGAAGTCCTCTGCTTGCCCACTCTTCATCTCCATGGAACCAAGTTCCCTGAGTTCACACACTCCTCTTCAATGTCTACCATAGACAACCTCAAAAGGACTCCTTCTAGTGGTCCTATTTACACTATCATTATATGCATACTCTGGTTGAGGAATGATTAGATCCCATGTCTGGCCATACTCCTTGGTTAGACACCTCAACAAGTTGCCTAACACCCTATTGATGACTTCAGTTTGACCATTAGTTTGTGGATGGTAAGCTGAGCTAAATGAGAGGTTAGTTCCAAGTCTCCTCCATAATGTTTGCCAAAAATGGCCCATGAACTTGTTGTCCTTGTTTGAAACAATGCTTAAAGGGAGTCCATGAATCCTCACAATCTCCTTAAAGAAGAGATGTGCAATATAGCTAGCATCATGTGTAGTTTTACATGGAATGAAATGGCTCATCTTGGAAAATCTATCTACTACCACATAGATGTTGTCCATACCTATCTTTGTCTTGGGAAGTCCTACTGCAAAGTCCATGCTTATACATTCCCAAGGCCTATTAGGGACTGGCAATGGTTGATACAGACCAGCATTGCTTGATCCTCCTTTTTCTCTTTGACACACACCACATTGCTCCACATACCTCTTAACATCTCTTAGCAACTTGGGCCAATAGTAGTACCTCTATAGTAAATCCAAGAATTTGTTGACTCCAAAGTGTCCACTTAAACTACCATTGTGTTTTTCTTGGATGAGGTTTTCCCTCATGGATCCTCTAGGCACACACAACTAATTACCTCTGAACAAGAGACCATTTTGGAGAGTGTAATCTGCATACTCACCATGAAAATAGTTCTCAAACTCCTTGCAAACCTTGTAGGCTGATGAGAAGTCTTCATCTCCTTCATAGAGGTCCTTGAAACCTTCGATTCCTATGCTCTGCAATTGTAGTTCTTGAACTATCAACAACTTCCTGCTTAAAGCATCAGCCACCTCATTGAGTTGCCCCTTCTTATGCTTGATGGTGAAGGTGAAGGATTGGAGGTACTCCATCCATTTCAAATGTCTATTGCTAAGTTTCTCTTGAGTGTTAATGTAACTCAAAGCTTGGTTGTCTTTGAACACCACAAATTCCTTTGGAAGTAGGTAATGCCTCCATTTTTAAGAGACTGCACTAATGCATACAAATCTAAGTCATAGATTGAGTACTTCTTCTTTGCATCATTGAACTTCTCACTAAAAAATGCCATAGGTCTTCCCTCTTGACTCAATACACCCCCTACTGCATTTCCACTTGCATCACACTCCAATGTGAATAGCTTGTCAAAAGTAGGTAGGAGTAGGATAAGTTTTGTGGCTACTTCTTTCTTCAACAATTGAAATGCTTTGTCAGCTTGCTCAGTCCATTTAAAGTTAGTTTTAAGGCCTCCTTTTATGGTGTCAAGGACTAGTGCACATATGCAACTGAAGTTCCTCACAAACTTCCTATATAATTGAGTTAAACCATGGAAACTCCTAACTTCAGTCCCTGTTCTAGGTGCAGGCCAATTCAAGATTGCCTCCACTTTGCTTGGATCCATCTTCAAGGTTCCCTTAGACACCACAAATCCTAAGTAGACCAGCTCTTGCTTTGAGAAGTCACACTTCTCTAGGTTGATGGATAACTTCTCCTCATTGAACCTCTCTAAGACTAACCTCAAATGCTCAAGGTGCTCCTCTTTAGTTCTACTATAGATGAGAATGTCATCTAGGTACACCACCACAAACCTACCTACGAATTCTTTTAACACCTCATTCATCAACCTCATGAAAGTGCTTAGGGATCTGGTGTGTCCAAATGGCATCACAAGCCATTCATACAATCCCTCTGTGGTCTTGAAAGCAGTCTTCCACTCATCTCCCTCCTTGATTCTAATATGGTGATAACCACTTTTAAGGTCCAACTTAGTGAAATACATAGCACCTCCTAAATAGTCCATCAAATCCTCTATTCTAGGAATAGGAAACCTATACCTTATGGTGATCCTATTGATTGCCCTTGAGTCAGTGCAAAGTCTCCACTTGCCTCCCTTCTTTGATGCTAGCACTACTGGGACTGCACATGGGCTGATGCTCTTCTTGATCAGTCCTTGTTCCAATAACTCTTGCACTTGCCTTGCTACCTCCTTGTTTTGGTCAGGTGTGAGCTTATATGCAGCTTTCTTAGGTAGGGATGCATCGGGAACAAAGTCTATTTGATGGCTTATAGACCTTCTTGGTGGGAGTGTTGTAGGTGCTCCATCACTCACTATGTCCTTATACTCTTGCAACATTTGCTTCACCTCCTTGGGTACCTCTACCTACAACTTGTCTTCCTCCTCCTTTGGCTTCACAAAGATGGCAGACTTCACTGTCTCCTCCTCATGTAGAAAGTGTAAGAACTCTTTACCAGTAGCCAATAAGACACTAGGTGTTCTTGATGTTCCCTCTTGATTCTCTGTCAAAGACTGAATCTTAAAGGTTTTGTTGTCCTTCTTGAAGGAAATGGAGTTCTCCTCTCCATCATAGATCACCTTCCTATCAAATTGCCAAGGTCTACCTAGCAATAGGTGATAGGAATCCATGGGTAACACATCACAAAGGATCTTATCCTTGTATCCTCCAATACAGAACTCTACCCAAGTCTGTTCATTGACAAGAACACTCTGCTCATGATTCAACCATGTCACCTTATATGGGTTAGTGTGGGGTATCCTTCTGAGTTTCAACTTCTTGGTTGCCTCCTTTGATATTATGTTATTAGTTGACCTTGAATCAACTATCACCTTACAAAATTTACCAAGAATCTTGCATCTCACCCTAAACAATGCTCTCCTATGCTTAGGTTCATTCTTGACTGGCTGCCTTATCAAGACCCTATTGAACATCAGATTTTCTCCAATCTCTGATTCAATATGGTCCACCTTAGGATTCTTTCTGCTTGATGTGTCTTCATGTGCATAAGAAACCCTCTTTCCACTATTTGATGATGTAGGCTTGTCAGGGCATCTATATGTCGGGTGTCCCAGTTGTCCATAATTGTAACATTTCATGGTTGCAAAGTAGGAGTTACCCCTACCGGTACCTCTACCCCTACTTAGACCACCTTGTGTCCCTCTTCCTCTAGAATGGCCTCCTCTAAGATTGGTTTCACTACCATGTTCAGTCAACTTGGCTTCTCCTTGGTTCCTTTGCTCATTTGTCTTACTTTGGTAACCACCTCGGTGATTCATCTGATCCCTACCTCTACCTTTACCCCTGGTATTAGAGTCTCCTTTCCTTTTGTTCCTCTCTTCCACCTTGGCAATGAGCTGATGACATTTTTGGATAGTAGTAGGAGCCATAGGCTTATCTCCTCTAGAATGTTTCACTTTAGGCTACTTAAATACCTAGCCACCTTAATAGATTCATCTTCTTGGACTTTGGATCTGAGACAAAGTTTTTGAAATTCTTCAGTGTAGGAGGTCACATCAAGGTCTTTTTGCTTCAATCCCTTTCTCTTCTTATGAAGCTGGACTTCATAATCCTCTGGTAAGTAGTTCTCCTTGATCTTACTCACCATGGCCTTCCAATTGGCAATAGGTAGCTTCCCCATGCTAACTCTCTCTTCTTGCAGGTACTTCCACCATGTCAAAGTTTCTCCCCTTAATCTTGATTTGGCAACCTTAACCTTTTCAGCCTCTATCACTCCCTCACACTCAAAGTGGTTTTCCATACCCTCAATGCATTCCATGATAGTATCAATGTCCATCCTTCCATTGAAATGTGGCAATCCTTCAAAAGATTTGGTGTTTAAAGCCTTAATAGCCTTCACAAAAGGTTCTTCATTGAACAAGGGATTTGGTTTAGGTATAGTGTCGTCTATGTCTATAGTTTTCTTGCCTTTATCATTGGTGTCTTCACCCCAAGGTCCTTGTGTCCTCTGATCCACCACTTCCTATAGCTTATCCCTTATCTCGCTCATAGCTTCTTCAAGGAGTCTATTCTTCTCCTTCTGCTCTTCTACCTCCCTAGCCAGCTCTGAATTAGTGACCATTCTACTCTCCCCTACTAATTCACCAGTATATAGAGACATGCATGGTCCACCAAATCTTTAACCTATTCTGATACCAATCTGATGGGATGGGGTTTGGGATAGACTAGCCTAGTCTATGCTCTTGGATCCTTTCCTTGGATCACTAGGTGTTCTAACCACACCCTAGGGTCTCTAGGACTTCCTCTGCTTGTGGAATCCCCTGACCTTGCCCAATCCACCCACCAACAATTTGAATTCTCACTCCTAGGGTCTCACCTACTCATGAGAATCAGGGAACCCTTACGTAGGCTTATAAGGGTTTGGATTGTTCCACACCTTCCTAGGTCTTAGTAAGGAAAGGTTAGGTCTAATACATGGTTTTTCCACCCATTCATGTGCCCCCAAGAGGTTTCAAGCTTTCAACCCCTTACTGATTTCACTATTTTGTGTTTTGCCTACAAAATAGGGCTACAAGGATTGTAGCCAATTAGGCCTCCTATCCAGTCCTTTAGGGCTCCCTCTTGCAAATGATGCATTTTCTTGTGAAACCTCCCAAAAGACTTTCTATTCATTTGGCAAGGACTCAAGGATTTTTTAGGTTTTAGGCTTCCAAGTGTTCGTACACTGCCCTAAGTGGATTTTAAGGTTTTTAAGGGTTTTTAAGAGGGTTTTTAGGCCTGCTAGGGTCACAGTGTAGGTTTGGTGCTCTTGCCACCTTTTCTAATTTGGTGGAAGCTCCTCCTTCATAGAAATGGTTCTCCACTCACCCCTCTACAACTCCTCGAAATGGTGCCTCCTCCTCTGACCTTCCTTGCTCTCCAAGACCTCTGCAACTTAACCCTTCCTAGCTGGGCACTATCCAGTCTCGCCTAGGAGTGGGTCTTTGGATGGCCTCCTTACATTTTCAAGGGCCCTTCTTGCATTTAATTATAGTACAGGGTCTATACTCTCATTCCCCATGGTTTCATGGTAATTCCACAATGGGGAATGGAGTTATGAGTCCATTGACACAAACCAGTCCAAAACTAAACAGTAAGAAGCAAATTCACAAAATATTTACAAACACACACACCCTGCAAAACAAAACCTAATCTAATTGCTCACAATGAGAGTAAATACACCATTCAAGACACTCCACATAGTTTTTCCTGAAAAACAATCCATTAGCATTCTCCTTTTACTCCATTTGTGCCGACTGGCAACAAAATTGCAGTCACAGTCAAGTCACTTTGCTTTGGCCATACAATATCTGACATCCAACCCATTATCTTAGGGTTTGAAACTACTTATACTACCCTCTCCTTGGTCTATGTGCCCATTTTAGGGTTTTCCATGCTAACCTAAATAATTTGACCTCTAGGTGGAAAAGTTGCTTGACAACATTTAAAAGTTGTCATGCAACTTTTGCAGCTTTTGAGCAACTTTCTCAATGTTGCTTTTCTTGACTCCTAGGCCCACATTGGGCTAACCTAAGGACACCATCTTGCTATAAAGGACCCCTAACACCTCAAAGGCACACATACCCTTTATTTTCAAGAAAATCTCAATCTTGACTTATGACCCTAAGACCTCAACTAGGACCCTAACTAGGACCAATGAGCACATGGCTCTTTATTTTATATACAATGGCTTCATAAAGAAGCAAGAACACAATCAAAAAAAAATGGTGGGAGCCCTTTGAAGGGTGCTCCTACACCACTTCAACACTTACCATTTGACCTAACTCATACCTTCAAAGATGATATTCACTCAGCAAGTTTCATTGACCTCCTGAAACTCAAACAAGACACTATTAGCAACAAGAGGAAGACTAGGCCTAAGGTAGACTTTCAAAGAAACCCTAACTTGGAGCACATGCTAACTCCCCCTAACTCAAGAAGAGCCTACCATCCTAGTGATCCCCCTGGAAACACTCAGCATGCAAAGGCTAATAGACAAAACCCTAAAAGATCTAGAAACAAACCCCAGAAAGAAGAAAAGTAGGGGTCCCCATTTGCAATGGGGCGATGTGTGAATACATCACAACATGTACCCATACTGGCAACCTAGAGTTTAACCAATTAGGTCCCTAAATATTATTATTATGATGTGGTGACATGTCCTTCATATCCTTTAGCATCCCACAAAGAGAAATATTATGAGAATCCCACAAAAACTATAATAGTGTTTTTTGCCTATTGGATCCAATCAAAAATAGGATTAGGATATGGTGATGTGTACCCTTATCCTTGAGCAGCTCATTTACATTGTTGATTTTTTTGCAATCACAATGATGCCATTGGCATTCGTCCATTGTGTCATAAGGTAGGTTAACTAAATATTTTCAATATATCCAACCATTCAGTCCCTAAATAATAGGGTTATAACATGGATGACACATCCTTCCTCTTCTTTAATGTCACATTTACAAGCATCCCAAAAATCTCATAAAAACTACAATATGTAGATATTACCACTTAATGTCACCATTGCTAAAGATCTATTGTCCCATTGCTCATCTACAATAGTTTTCACAACAATCATATGCAAGGCTTATAACTTAATTTTGCATACCCCTCTTCCACAACTACACCACATTGCAAACATTAATTTTGGCTCAGCAATAGAAGTTGGCCAAGGAGTTGCAATCCATCTTCCATAGATAGCATCACTTTCCTCTCTTCACATTGCTACACAATCCTCAAAATTATAGGAAATCGATTAGCAATCAATACTTAATACACGTTCCTTATAGGATCATGTTTCCAAGGAGCCCTACACTAATAGGGTGCATTTATTTTTTATCATATAATTTCCATCTTTGCATACTCAGTCTTTGGATAAATTGCATTATCATGTTCAGAACTGCTTTAGGACTTTTCTGCATTGCACTTATATTGTATTTTCTCATACAAGAAATATGAAGTAATCAATATTGCATTCCCCAACCACTCCATAATTTTGGAAATTGTAAAGGCCAAATTATTAAATCTGTTAGTTAAGCTATGGCTATTTCTATCTTGTTGCATTGCATTTAATTGAGATTTTCTATCACAATAAGCAAAGTAGCATTTATATTGTCGCTATATACCTAGGCATATTATATCATCAATTATGGTGTGAAAGAGATGCCAACAAGTAGGACACGTCCCTTTAGTAGTTACAATGGATCACTTGTGTAATTAGTTGTATTGGGTGATGAGTTGACCTATGTTGGGATTGTCTTTTCATTAACATGCACGAAAGTTGTTCGATTTGAAGTTGAAACAACATAAAAGAGAAGAATATTTTTTTCCTCTAACAATGGGGCCAGATTCTAAAGAAAAATTTCAACCTCTTATATAAGAATCTCCATCTCCTCAACAAATATTACTTAAGAAACCTAAGTGGGTTTGGATTCTTTCAACAACCCTCCAAATGGAAAAAAAAAAAAGCACTTTGACTCATCATTCATCCTCAATGCATTTGATGTCTTCTTGCTTAGTAGAAAGGGTTGGAACACAATTTTGCTCCTTGGATGCTCATGTGACCTCATCATCCTTAAAGATCATATAAAATACATGTGATAGTAGATTTTCAATCAACAACCCCTCAACCATCTCAAAGGATTTGAGAAAAGCAAGAGAAATCACCATTTCTAGTGAATATTGTTGCACTCTTTGCAGCTCCATCCAAAAAAGATTCTCTTTTGCTTCCTTCTTTTCTTTTTCATGCTCATTCCTAGCTTGCTATTTATGTTAAAACATGAAAGCATTTAGCATATAAGCATGCAAATCACTAACCAAAATCAATTTTGTATTCAATATATCCCATCATAGAGTTGCATCAAGTTTGTTTGATAGGCATTAAGCAATACCCAAGCTTGCTGAATCAAAGAATACAAATCCCACAATCTACCTATGTATTTGGATCTATAGACATGTACTTGCATTATGAAAATTTGTATTATTTGTAATTATTTGCCGATGGAGGTCCTTCAGTTTCTGGCCTAGTATGAGGAGCTGGCAAATATGGTCTATTGTTGCTATTATATGGCTGAAATTTAGACTTTGTGCCCATTGTCTCTTCATAATTGTAACATCATTCACCACCCTTTAAAGTAATGGATTTGCTGAACTTTGAACAAGTGGTTTGATAGAATCTTTCTTTATCTTCCTTGTAGTGATAATCTATCCTCCAACCCAAATGCATGCTCTTGAGCATCTATTAATTTAGTGGCTCGACTTGTTTGAAGAAGAAGGCAATATCTAGTGAAAGAATATTTGTAAAACAATTTAAAAGAATCCTAGGAGATAGCTTCAAAATAGTATTGATTATGTGACCACACAATTCAATCTTGCAATAAAATCCCTAATAGGATGAGCATTTAGAAAACTACTTAAAAGACTTTCAAGAGATAGCTTGAAAGTATCATGATTCTAAGTACCAAACAACTAAATCTTACAATGAAGTCCCTCATAGGATGAGCATGGATAAATAACTTAGAAGAGTCATAGGAAATTGGATTCAAAGCATAATTGATTCTAGAGTCCAAAGAATTGAATCTTGCAATGAACTCTCTCATAGGCTCATTATCATCCTTCTTAGCACTTAAGAACTATGTGAATAGAATATGTTCATCTTCAACTAGCTTGAAGCACATTCGAGATTTTCACATAGAATTACAATCAGTGATTGAACCAAAGAAGAGATGGTGGAACCAATCAACTTCATTTCCCACCAAAGTTTATACAAATAAGGAAATACAATATCTTCATGTGAAACATTCAAAATCCCACATTGTTGCAAACAATAAAATATTTTCATCTGAGTGTTGGCTACCATCACCAAAGAATTTCAAAAAAGCTTTTCTTGATCTAGAAGGAAGGTCATGATGTCCTATATGAACCAAAGGGACAATCTGTAATGCTTCTAGATTTGATTGTGTGAGTTTTTTTTTGCGTCTATGTTTCGGATCACACTTTGTGATCCATCATCAGGATGATAGTAGAGAGCACAAGGAGAAGAAAATGTCATTTCCCTGAGGCAAAGGAGGAGGAAGAAGATTTGTTCCTTTTATTATTCTTGCCCTTGTTCTTGTTGTTGCCACCAATTGTTTGGAGTAGATCTTTGTTGAAAACAAGATCAAGATTAACTTGTTGTGTGGGAGATGAAGTTAAAGCTCCTCTTGGAGGCAAAGAGTAATTAAAAATGTGAGATAGCATAAATTTGTGGTATGGATCTATCGTACCTCTCTTACACCTTGAATATGTATAGATTTTTCTTGCCAGAATTTTTCTTCCAATTTGGAGGAAGTAGAATTATTCTTCCAGCTACAAAATTTGTTTTCTTTCCTCTTCATTCAATATTGTTGCAATATCTCGCTATTGCACGATTTTTTTCTCATAGTCCAAAGCTCACTATTACACATAAAATTATTGAATATGGCTTCTTGATCCTATTCAATCCAATTCAATTTAGGTTATAAAACAAGGGTATTAGGAACATGAATGGTCATTCATTGCAATAAAAGGATTGCTATATTTTTTCCTCATGCTCCACTATGGATACCAAAAACTATTAGTGTTTTAATTTGTAGCTTGAGATACAACACAAAACACAAAAGAAAACATGTAAGGTAACCTTTCTTAGAATTTGTAAAAGAAGCTCCCTTTTACAAAGACTCAAAGAAATAATATGTTTATTTAGCAAACTGAAAAATAAAACCTAGAACTAGCATAGATAAGTTTGAGCATGTGGAAATACACATACTAAAAGAAAAACCTATTTAAGTTAGGTCACAAGGTGAATCCACACTTCCATGCAAGACATGGAATTTTGACTGATGTAGGAATTTTAATCTAAAGATAGCAAAAACATGATCATTTATTCTTAGGTTAAATCAAAGACTAAAAGAGGATAATTGCACATGGAAATTGAAGTTAAGGTAGTACACACATACAAATTGGTAAATTGAATGATAAAATTAATTGCATATGAAGCTATAATTAGGTATCTTAGTGAAAACTATTAGGAATTCATGTTAGTGTCAGGTAAAGCGAGTTGAACTAATAACTCACATAGTTATTATGAGTGTCAAGAATGTTTGTTAGGTTAGTTGGTCATATGCTATAGTGTAGGAAGTGAAATTCCTATAAATGTGTAGTGTATTAAGAGATGGATTTGTAGAATGAAATATCAAATTATGTTTTGCGCTCTCTCTCTCTAAAAACCAATATGGTATTACAGCTTCAAATGATATTGCATTATGTGTAAAATCTGCCTTTTGTATAATTTCTACAACGACTTGTATTTGATTTGATTCTCGAAAGCCATTGAACCATGGAGTATTCTCTGACATAAAATAGTGCAACTAGCAATCTTAGACATTGGGTATTTCTGATAAATCCAATATTCCAAGTTTGAAACATGTCCACACCAAGCTTTGGACAAATAATACTTTGCTATAATGAATCTAAAGTTGGACTACATCCAATGTTCCTGAGGATTTGTATGCGAAAAAAACAACTACAATGTTGACCAAGGAGTGTCTTGCTTCAGTCGTTCCTATACTAATTATCTAGTTGTGTCCATTTGAATGATCTTGGTGGCTCTAAATCTCACCAAATTAAACTCATCTAATATCAACTTTTATTATCTAGCGAGGATCCAACTAACGTGGATCATGGTTGAGGAATTAAGCTTTCAAGGTGATACCATTGGTGTGCCAGAGCCTCTTTGTATTTTTCAAAATGGCTATCTTCCCTACCCCACTAAATATAGCAAGGAGTTGTGTTGATGCTGATGTGAACCATTTTCCCAGCATCATATCAAGGGAAATTATGGTGGGTGAGAAAGCATTCAACCATAGTTATCATTGGTTGGTGAACTTGAGTCTAGCGACATGCTCAAAGTCATTATTGCAATTTATTTTAGAATTTTCAATTGAGAATTTGACATTAAAGTCATTAGGGGTGCCATTCTTCAGTCAAGTGCACTTTTGACATATATTTTGACATCCAAGGTCTCGAGGGGCACCCTTAGAGCACTTTTGTTCTAATTTTGTATTGACAACTTAACCTTAAGGCTTTAAGTCATTCTTGGCACCCAATAGAGGTAGAATGTCACTTTTTCATGTTTGTGCATTAACATTTTGACATTTAAGTAATGAGAGTAGCACCCATTTGATCTAATTTCATTTTGACACAAATTATCTCAGTCACCATTTTTCACTTAAATGTCAAAATGTCACTTTTTCATTCTAATTTGAGGTTGACTTTGGTCACTGAAGTGAAAAGGTGTACTTTGGTTCTAATTCTTCATCAACATTTGTTGCTTGAGTGAAAACATTTTTTTTAAGTCACTTAAGTGATCTATTCCCTGTTGAGATTGAAAAGCGCGTACACTTTATGACTTAAGTGATTTTTCCATTGCAGTATGACACTAGACCCTCTAGGCATGTGTCCAAGATGTCTAAAGTCATTTTTAGACAATTTTGGCCTTCTATCATGACTTTCTTTTCCTTTGATGACAAGCTCCAAATCACTTGTATGCCTTTCTCCAACTTGAAAGAACCCCTAGGTGCCTTTTGCTTCATCAAATCATGCCTTCGAAACCCTATCATTCATTTGTCTGCCTCTAGACTTCATTGCTTTTCCTTATACTTAACTATCACATCCACCTTGCCTAATGTTCTTGAATACCTCCTCTTGCATGTCTTGCATGGATCCTAACTAGAGTTGAGAATGATAATGTTGGAAACTACTTGCAACAAGGGACTCAAAAACAATTTACAAATGACAAACAAGTTTTATGCTTAGAACTTAATACGAAAAAGTTTGTATGGGTACATCAAACATCATTATTTTTCAATTTACTATACTTTTGTATTTTCTACTTCTGTATAACATATAAATGGTGGGAGAAGATTCTCATAGGCTCTATTTGGTGCAAGCAAGGTGGGATAAATGGTATTCCTTTGATGGCTTGGAATATATCTCCATGAAACTAAGAGAACTAAGCTATTTACGAATCCCTGATGTAAGAGCTCTAAGAGTTGTCCTTGCTAAAAAATGGTCAATGAGAGCAGTGAAAGACACTATATTGTGATAGATTCTTTTTCTTCTTTCTCGGCATATTCATGGAATTGAAGTCCCTATTCAAATTGTGACATAATTGGTAATGCTAATGATTTACACTTTTGGGTTCAGCTCCACTCAAAGGAGTAAGGTATCTTCATATGTACTTCATGAAAAATCTAGAGGGCCTCAGGATGCTTGTGATCTAAATTTCAAGCCTACTTGGATATTTCACTCCCCAAATGGAAGCTTGATCTCTTATCTATATTGCTAGGCAAAAGATTGACTTAAAAAAAGTCCTTTTATTGGGAGACCTCTTGGATTGTGATTCTTGAAATTTAAATGGAGCAGACACATCTGCTGACAAGAACACAGTAGAATGAACCCTAAAGGTGGTTTTCAAATATGTAATTCTAGGGGTAAGGTCCTTATTGGAGAGATTTGTTAAGAAGTATAGCAAAAAAACATTTCTCTCAATCATATGACAAATATCTCTATGATTGAAGTTGACTTTAGTATGAATGAGACATTAGTATGCACTTGCTCCACTTTTGGACAAGATAATTTGACCAACAAACCATAGGAGCAATCAACTTGTAACCTTCAAAAATCCTTCCGAAATATTAGCAATATTCCAAAGTTACAAACATAAGTAAATGATATCTTCTTCTACTAGGAAATCTACACTTGGAGAAACAATGGCTCATAGAAAAATTGTTAAAAGGAAATCTCCTACTAGGAAAAGTATAAAATGCCAAGAAGACAAATTCTTAGAGGAAAACTATGGAATGTAGAGAAGGATCTCAAAGGGAATTCCAAAACAACATCCTACCATCAAAATACAATTTACATGTATCCTCTCATCACGAGTTCTAGAATGGTTCTAGCCTAAAATGAAGGACAATATCGATTCACATATACTGCCCTCTTTCACCTCTATTTAATATAGTTGATGTAAATAGACAAAATGAAACAAGTCTATGCATTTTAAATAAACTTTCTCTAATTCATTTTCAGCATACAAATGATCTCTATCTATAATTGATGTTCTTTCAAAATCTAAATGCCCAAAGACACCACATAATTACCTAAGGGTCATTAGAATATAGTTATGTTAGCAAAGGAAATTGTGTATAAAAAAGGAACTTAGTATAAATAAGAGACATATTTTTTTCATAATTGAGAGTTCTTGTAGCTTTGTGTTAATAGGTTTATAGGTATCTTTATAGCACATAATAAAGTAAGGTCACTAGGAAAGACTCCTATACTTGCAAAGGGAGCAATTTATAAAAAAAAGAACTTAGTATAAATAGAAAAAAGAAGTTTAAAAAACATATATTATTCATGATTTGAGAGTTCTAGTAATAGTTGTGGGGGTAACATAGTTATTACCAGAAGTACTCTCAATTATTCAAATGGACTATGGAAATATCATGTCAGTTACATATTTTATTTATTTTCAAGTAAAAAATATTGTTTTTTTGGAAATATTTTTAGAACATATAGCAAATACTTATTAAAAAGGAACCATGGCTACATATGAACAAGGGGAATAAGATAAAAAAATACATTCCCCTTGTTCAATGCAAACATAAGCTATATTCCAACATCAAGGATGTGAAAAAGATACAACACAGAAGATTTCTTAGGTAGCTAGGGTGCGTGGCTTGAGGAGATAGATCTCAGTGAATGAAGATAAGTTGCACAAGCCACAAGAAACATGCAAATGGTATGGAATTGAAATATCAGCTATATTCCAATATCGAGAATGTGAACAAGATACAATACAAAAGATTGTTTACAAATATATGGCCTCTTGGATGCATGACTCGATAAGATCATTTCTAGAGGTCATGAATAAACTAAAACTCACAATGACTCCCAAAGAGGGGATGAGTTAACTCGATCTAATTAAGAGGTCAAGAGTTGAACTCCCAATTGATGGATCAGTTAACTCAATCTAACTCAAACAAAGGTGGCCTTATCCAAAAAAAGATGACACCTAACTACCATTAATAAAGGATTGATGAGGCAATGGTGGCACTAGTGTACCATAGGTCAAGGTGAACATGTGTCACTATTAACTAATTTCAATCTATGAATAACTTTAGGACTTGGACAACATAACAAGGATCTAAATCCTTCTACTCTCCAGGCTCTACAAAACCTAGGTGGGTGTACCTTTGACGCATTTAATCAGACCCATTACACACAAGACAACATCAACAAAAGCAAATGAATCTCAAAAGGTTCAAAAACAAGGAGGGTACTGTAGATGGGCTAGATCTACACTTACAACATAGCAATGTTTGAATCATGAGATGGATGGAACACTACCACATAATAGAAAACAAAAGATATTCTGATTTTGGATTTTAAAATGTTGCAAGTAACTTCTGGCTGTAATAGATCAGTGCCTCAATCTGAGCATAGAGTCAATACAAATAGCCATAAATGAGATCCAAGTTGCACATCAGATTTACTAAAAGATATCCTTGTATTAATGGCTAACATTAATGCATTCTAAACTTCAAATCAAAAGATCATACAAATCCAAACATTAATTCAGTTTCACAATTTCTGCTCATGGAATTTAAATCCCTTCTGTAAAAGATACCTAAGAACAGGAAATGCACTCTCCCTTGGAGAGGATAAATTCAAACTCCCTTGAAGACTGGATTTATTGAAATTGAACAATGCTTGAAGACAATCCAGTGGAAAATGTATATATGTCTTACATATATATGACCCGCAACTAAGAATTTATAGCTAAATGTATCTATTCAATGACAGAAGAATGGGAACATCAACAATTACAACCAAGAAAATTAAAATGCATAAGATTGGAACCTACAATTTCGGATTTCTCCCTTGGAGAAAATTTCCAAAAAACTCTGAACCCTTACAAATTAGAAGAATTGAGAATATGAAGAAGAGGGAAAGAGATCAGATTTGCCTCACACATTGCCAAGTGTTCTCTTTCCCCAACTAAAAAATTATTTACATCATGCCCATGGAATCTACTCTCAAAATATCCGATATTTGTAGAAACTTATTGAGAAACGAAATCCCCATTCCAAGAGCTTTCCAACAATATATAATACTTGCATATTTGGGTAAAAAATACCCCTCTACTGAATTAATCCCAGATGTAGATCAGTCATTTAAATTTTTAAATTTTCCACTATAGTTTGAACTAGATATTTAATTTTAATCTTTCCTCATCTGCCTCACCACGTGTCTTCTTCTGGTTCACTCTTGAGTACACCTGGGTGCCACCTAACCTGCCACTGGACCACCACTTCACCTGCCACCGAACCCACCATTCAGTCTTAGCTCTTCTTTATCGCCGATCTGCAATAGATAACTAGCAAGCAACTTCATCTTGCGGATCAAGGACCACCATTCAGTCGCTATGTCGTGATGGATAACCGTCAAGCATCTCTCCATTGCGGTATAGTGACAATCATCAAACCATCTCCAACTTGCTTGACCTTTAATTTTCCTTTCTGCCACAAAATTTGGTTGCCTCGGGACGCATGCATGCACGTGGGGTCCACTAGGTCGCCAAGTAGCCTCTTGCCAAAAACCTTTAAGCTTTGACAATATGAATGTGTGTGGCTTTACATTTAAATACAAAATATTTCCTATGCATAGCCAATGTGGGATAAAGGCTTTACGCCTGATCTGTGCATTTACTTGGAAGTTTTATGAGCCTTTCCTCTTAACATAGGAGATGATGGCTTTAATGCCTGCCATTGTATTCACTGAAAGTTTTAAGAGTAACCCTGACCCATACCACACATCAGGGAGGATTTCTTTACCTGCCAATGCATTTGGTTGAAAATTTCTAAAAGCCCTTTTCACGGCATTCTCCAACTCATGCACCAAGCACAGTAGGGGAGGATGCTGGCAATTTACATTTGCTTGAAATTTTTTAAAATGCCCACTCCAACTCATAGCAGGGAGGACTTGGAGATACTCCTACCACTGCATTTGTTTGAAAGTTTTTTATGCCTTTACCTCAAGCGTTAGATAACTAAACTCTACATCTGCCAATTTGCATTTTCTTGAAAGGTTTCTGAGTCTCAAACACCACGTGTGGGAGGGATGGTAAAGGCCATGGAACTAGTTTCATACCTGCCAATTTCAATTGATTTAAAATTTCTAAAGCATTATCGACAAATTTATTTTGTGTATTTGATGAAAGTTTCATGTGGTCTTTTCATGCCACACAGGAGGAAGGAGGAGGATGCAAGCATAAATTGTGGAGCTTGGAAATACACCTACCAAGTACAATTTGCTTGAAATTAATACAATCTTTCAATACCACGTAGGCCATGCCAATTTCACTTGTTTGAAGTTTTAAAACTTCCCAAACTCCACTCCACACATCCCCAATTCAAAGTCCATGTAGGGAGGAGGCTGCCAATTTGCATTGACTATAGGTTTATTGCCTTTTCCATCTGCCACGCGAAGGAGGGCAATACACTTACCAATTGAATTTGCCTAAAAATTACTATTGTGTTGAAATTCTAGCAAGGTATTTGGCATTACACCTGCCAATTTGCATTTGCTTGAGATTTTTTCAATGGCTGCTCAAATCAGTCCCTTTAGCAACCTCCTTTGTTGTTGATCCAATAGACTCTTAATTGATTTCCTCTTTAGTGTTTGCATCATCTTCCTTTCCACATGCTTCACTCATTTCTTAAGCAATTGTCTCTACAATTTCCTTAGTAACCTCATAAGTATCATTAACACTTATATTAACTTTTGGAAAGGGAATTGATGAGCAACAGTGATAATATCCATTGTCATCATATTTAAATCATTGAGATAAATGAGCTTCCTGAATGACATATTGACCCCAATTTTCAAAACCATAATGGCCCACACAATAATCTCTCAGTTATATGCCCACATAATGAAACAAAATCATCTCTTAAGAAACCAATTTGCCAATGTGGGTCGAGTTGGTACTGATATGCATTACTATGAATTAAGACCATTTTACCATAAAATTAATACACTGGTATGAGCCAGATCGGGCCGCAAAGTGGGTCTGGCTAAATTTTTTTCATTTCCATGCCACTAACCCATAAAATGCCTCAGGCACCTTGAACATGCCTCAAGAACTGATTTGCACCATTATCCGAGCATTAAACTGAATTTTGCAACTTATTGGCAACAGTGCCAAATTTTTGCATTTAAACCCAAAGATGCATTTTAAAAATTGGTCATAACAACTTCTTGGACTTCACAAATTGATAGGTGTGCTATTTCATATACTGGCATTCACTTTGCAAAACCATTTCTCATGATGAATCTTGGGTGGAGAAATATTAATGGTCAAATTTGATTAAATGGTGTTGTCAGCATTTGAACCTGATAAAATCAATGTGCAGGGACCACAAAGTGCACACATTATAAATATCAAGTGGTCTTCGTGTATCCCCAAATTTGGGGCATAGATACTTTGAAGTTCAAGGAAAACCATGGAATGATCAGTTTGGTCAGAAGCTAATAGGGTGCAAATGGTGAGCTCATGAAAATGGCTACTTAACAGAGGCAACAATGAAAGTGCAGAAAACTGAATAAAATGGCTCAAGAAACCATCTTGGGAAACTGATCAAACGGATTGGTAGGAGCTTCAAACTAGAAACATAGCTTGTCTTTCATACTAGAAGTAACCTAGATGAAATATTCTTATATGGCGCTTAACGGGGTATTTATTATACATGTGCAAAGTGGTGCTCTGACTAGCTATTAAAATAGGGACTTATGCAAACAATACCAACTGCAAATGGATTGAGCTTATCAAACTGAGAAAATGGATTCATAGGGACTTGAAATTTGGCATGTGGACTCACCAATATGCACACATTTCAATGCACATTGAATTTTAACATGACGATCTACTGGTCATAAAATGCAAAGCCTGAAAGTAGGCCACTTAATAAAATCTGAATTTGTGCATAGAACAACTTTCAGTCCACCCCTTGAATTGGGTACTTGATAAACTGATCCAAATTAAAATCTAAAAGTTGTAGAACACTGCATAGGCTGAATGAAATGTGTACAACAAGTTTCCAATCCTTACCCCTTGATAATCAACTAGCTCCATTTTACCCTTCTTCAAAATAGGCCTATCCGGTCGATTCATTAGGTAATCATTTGAAAGTGCTGATGCAAAATTTTGAAATCGGCATCTCAAAATACTCAAATTTTATGAGTCCCAACAATGGCTCTGATTGGGGATGGTTGATTTCAAGATCAACACAAGAATCTAGAATCTTTGGTTACACAGACCACCCAAAAATAGATTACTTCTCTTCTTCTCAAAAACAAGGGCTCCTTATTCTACCTGAACAATGGGGTACTTTATTGAAAACCACACAACTGAAAGCAAAATGACTATACAAGATATACAAACATACTTACAACTAATTATAAACTGCCCCAAATAATCTCAACATTTACCTCTATCAAAAATATGATTCTCATCACCTGATGTCATGATCCACACAAAGGAACCTTTTAACAACAATTGAGCATAACCCTTATGATTAACCCCTTCCTTCATATTACTGTAATGATTGATGTGCATGCCTTTTGCCCAATTTAGAAGTTTATAGTCACACACTATTTCAACAAAGGTAAAATCATGAGACAAATCACTATAGAGGCCTTCCCACAAGCTGCAATACATTTCACTATCCCAATCAACTCTATCCTTTGCAAGGGTATCATCATGCTGAATTTCAAAATAAAACATTCATTTTTAACATTGTAGTTCTCATCAACACTCACCTTGTTACCATTTAGATTCATAGAATGCGAGACATTAATAACCAATTGATGCAAACAAAGAATATAAATGTTTTGGTTCATATGTGGTACTTTGCTATGCTGATCACATTTTATATTATCCTTGTTCATCAAACTCAATACATCCGCATTCTCAATATCCCAATCATGTAAAAGAATGCATACTTCTGGCTGAAGAAAATCCTTAGCTAAGTCTTTCTCATTCAAACTTACATCCACCTGAAAAACTTTCATTTGTGGTCTGAAATAATCATCACACAACCCATGCCTCTTATCTTCATCATGAAGTAATTTTTTACAACACATGCTACTGTTGTTTGGAACTTCACCAGCATCAAAAATTTGTTCAATACAAGGGGAAACTTCAGCATTTTCATCAATGACATCAACGCTATGAACATTTATATCAAAGGCAAAGAACTCCATGTCCGGTTCAAGCATATCATCAACATTCACATCCTCTTCATGGTATGTCAAACTTTGAAAACACTCAAATATAGGTTCATTTAAATCTGAAAATGAAACATCATTTGCACTTTCACATATGTTTTTATCTTCAAAATTAGTTTCATTTTCAGATTCATGACTAAGATATATTACTTGGTCTCCTCTTATATCATCTTCACAAGATGAATAATAAGAATTCTCATAGGTATCCTCAGCTGCATGACTGACATTCATTTGTTGATCATAAGAGAATGAATAACTTGTGTCATTATCATCCTCACTTATATAATCAACAACACTTGGTGATATTTCAGTATTTGGTACTTCAAGATCAAATACATTAACAACATGTAAAGAACAATGGTCATCATCATCATTGTTGTCATTATCATTATCCTTGGGAGATGCATGATTAACTTCATAATTTTTAGCCACATAATCAGCATAACCAACATACAAATCAAATGGTGCATATTCTTTATATATATCTATCTCTGTAACAACATTATCACAAAACTTCCCACTGATTATTCCATCACTACTGTAAGAGACAACCGGCATTGACAACAAAGATTCTTGACTCATTTGAATTTGAATCACATATATCAGCAAGACCATTTTGAACAGCAAAGCTTGACACACTTTGACAAAGAATGTTTTGCATAGCTTCACATTTACCTTCACCATTGAAGATGTTTTGACAAGAAGCAGTAGCAGACAAAAGTTTCTTTGAGATCCCAAATTTTAAATTGTTTTCAATGTCCCTAGTTATGTTAAAAGCTTCATGCAAATTTTTGGGTTCCTTGTCAAAGGCACTCATGTAGATCTCCAAGCATGCTCCATCATTAAATTTATACTTGCTAGAAATATTAGACAATGTTTGTGAAAACCTGATATTAAATGCTGGTACCAATTCATCTTCCCCGATTTGTACGTACATAAATCCTCTCAGCATATCATAATCACTCACCTTTTTAGTAAATTGGGCTATGAAGTGAGCTGTTAGTTCATCCCATGAGGAAATACAATTTGCTGGCAAAAAAGAGAACCAATCTCTTGCATCCTCTTTCAGTGACTGGACAAATAATTTCATGCACACATCTTCTTGGCAAACATCAAAATCTCCCATCAAGTCTAAAAATCTTTTCAAATGTTGACGTGTTGATTCTGATTTCTTCCCAGTTCCCACTGAATATTGGTAAATTATTTCTAATTTCTATTGGTATGGGATTTGGGTAACCTAGAACATCTTTGAAATTTAAAGCAACATAATGGTTCATTTTAAAACTTCTCTCATAACATGGCTGTGACATTTCACTAGACATGGCTATATGTGGAAATATACCAGGCTGAAAAAATTCACTACACATTTCTACTTGCTTCCACAAATAATTGTACAACCTTGTGTAGAATAACGAAAAACTCAAGTACATATCATCATACTCATCTATTCATAACATTGCTTGACATAAAGTTTCTCCAAATTTGCATACTACAACAGAACATATATTCTGGAAACTTCAACAAAATAGATATGCAAATAAATTTGTAATTCCTCTTTTTCCCTCTTTACTAGTGTTGTTCACTTAATGGGAAAACTATTTTACTCATTCAAATTTTTAGAAGAAAATATTTTGTATTGAAACTTCTGAAAGTACCTGGATATTTGCAGCTATAAGACTTGTAGATTTGAACATTTATTCACATTTTCAGCTTGGTCTTTTACCTCAAAGTCACCACCTCTTGCATAGAGGACATTTTGAATAGAAAAATGTCATTCAAAACAATATTTAATTCTTTATTTCTCCTTCAATCTTGCTGCAACAAATTCACTCCAGACTATTTAACATAAATCTAGAAAATGCATTAGACTTATGTGTGAACTATAATCTTTTATTGCACTTTTCTTTGCAAGTTTTTATGATGAGAGCACCATGTTTGAGCATGCAACCAACTTAATTATCTGCATCTTAATATGATTTATCAAGTCATCTACCAATCTTGTGAAAATCTTGGAACACAAACTTCCTGCAAGCACTGGTGCAGAGACTAGAGTTGCCACCCAATTATGACATTGAGAAAAATTTTATAAATAGCTGTAAGGACTTCTTACAACTCTCAACAATATATACTTTTCAATTCTTCACAAGAAAATTTCTCTGATAACAGACACACCATTACAACCTCAAAACATAATACTAAATCCCTCCACCATAAAAGACATTTTCAACTCTGTGCATTCTCAATGGACTGACTAACTAGATGAAATTATGCAATTACTATTCAGTTCCCTAGGAGAGTTGCCATTTTTGTTGGTGACTCGGATGGGATAATTCAAATTTTTTTTAACCCGAGGTTCTCAATAGTTCATTCTTCCCCAACAGAGTCGTCAATTTGGTTGTTCTAAAAAAATGAGCAACCCAAGTTCACCTGCAATTTGTCTATGAAATAGCCAATTTCAATCTATGAAGAACTTTAGGACTTGGACAACCTAACAAGGATCTAAATCCTTCTACTCTTCAAGCTCTGCAAAACCTAGGTGGGTGTACCTTTGATGTATTGAATCAGACCCATTACACACAAGACAACATCAACAAAAGCAAATGAATCTCGAAAGGTTCAAAAACAAGGAGGGTATTGTAGATGGGATAGATCTACACTTACAACTCAACAATGTTTGAATCATGAGATGGATGGAACACTACCACAGAACAAAAAATAAAAGATATTTTGATTTTGGATTTTAAAATGTTGCAAGTAACTTCTAGCCGTAATAGATCAGTGCCTCAATCTGGGCATACAGTCAATACAAATAGCCATAAATGAAATCCAAGTTGCACATCAGATTTACTAAAAGATATCCTTGTATTAATGCCTAACATTAATGCATTCTAAACTTCAAATCAAAAGATCATACAAATCGAAACATTAATTCAGTTTCACTATTTTTGCTCATAGAATTTAAATCCCTTCTATAAAAGATGCCTAAGAACAGGAAATACACTCTCCCTTGGAGAGGATAAATTCAAACTCCCTTGAAGACTAGATTTATTGAAATTGAACAATGCCTAAAGACAATCCAATGGAAAATATATATATGCCTTACATATATATGACATGGAACTAAGAATTTACAGCTAAATGTATCTATTCAATGACAAAAGAATGGGAACATCAACAATTACAACCAAGAAAATTAAAATGCATAAGACTAGAACCTGCAATTGCAGATTTCTCCCTTGGAGAAAATTTCCAAAAAAATGGGAACCCTTACAAATCAAAAGAATTGAGAATATGAAGAAGAGGGAAAGAGATCAAATTTGCCTCACACATTGCCAAGTGTCCTCTTTCCCCAACTGAAAAATTATTTGCATCATGTCCATGGAAACTTCTCTCAAAATATCTAATATTTGTTGAAACTGATTACAAAAATGAAATCCCTATTTTGAGATCTTTCCAACGATATATAATACTTGCATATTTGGGTAAAAAATACCCCTCTAGTGAATTAATCCTCCAGGATGCAGACCAATCATTTAAATTTTTTAATTTTCCACTATAGTCTAAACTATATATTTAATTTTAATCTTTCCTTCTGTGCCTCACCACATGTCTTCTTCTAGTTCACTCGCGAGTACACCTGGGTGCTACCTGACCTACCACTGGACCAACACTTCACTTGCCACCAAACCCACCATTCAGTCTTGGCTCTTCTTTGTCGTTGTTCTACAATAGATAACTAGCAAGAAACTTCATCTTGTGGATCAACAACCAACATTGATCTTCGTCAGACCTGCTCAACCTTTAACACACCTGAGTTTCTTCCTTCTAGTAGGCCCCACATTCAATTGCTATGTCGTAATGGATAACCATTGAGAATCTCTCCATTGCAATATAGCAAAAATCATTAGATCATCTCAAACTTGCTTGACCTTTAATTCACCTTTCTGTCACAAAATTTGGTTGCCTTGGGATGTGTGCACATGCTTGGGGTCCACTGGGTCGCCAAGTTGCCTCGTCATAAAATTTGGTTGCCTAAGGATGCATGCACGCACGTGGGGTCCACTTGGCCACCAAGTAGCCTCTTGCCAAAAACCTTTAAGCTTTGACACTATGAATGTGTGTGGCTTTAGATTTAAATACAAAATATTTCCTATGCATTGCCAATGTGGGATGAAGGCTTTACGCCTGATTTGTGCATTTGCTTGGAAGTTTTCTGAGCCTTTCCTCTTAACATAGGAGATGATGGCTTTAACGCTTGCCATTGCATTCACTAAAAGTTTTAAGAGTAACCCTGACCCATACCACACAACAAGGAGGATTGCTTTACCTGCAAATGCATTTGGTTGAAAATTTCTAAAAGCCCTTTTTCATGCCATTCTCCAGCTCATGCACCACGCACAGTAGGGGAGGATGCTAGCAATTTACATTTGCCTAAAATTTTTTAAAATGCCCACTCCAACTCACAGTAGGGAGGACTTGGCGATACTCCTACCACTACATTTGTTTGAAAGTTTTTGAAGCCTTTACCTCAAGCATTGGATAAATGAACTCTACATCTGCCAATTTGCATTTTCTTCAAAGTTTTATGAGTCTCAAACGCCATGCATCGGAGGGATGTTAAAGGCCATGGAACTAGTTTCATGCCTGCCAATTTCAATTGATTTAAAATTTTTAAAACCCTACTCATATCTCTACCTCACACACACAGCAGGTAGGGCTGACTTTTCACACCTAGCATTGCATTTGCCTAAGATTTTCTAAAGCATTATCAACAAATTTATTTTGTGCATTTGATGAAATTTTCATGTGGTCTTTTCATGCCACATAGGAGGAAGGAGGAGGATGCAAGCAGAAATTGTGGAGCTTGGAAATACACCTACCAAGTGCAATTTGCTTGAAATTAATACAATCTTTCAATACCACGCAGGCCATGCCAATTTCACTTGTTTGAAGTTTTAAAACTTCCCGAACTCCACTCCACACAGCCCTAATTCAAAGTCCATGCAGGGAGGAGGTTGCCAATTTGCATTGACTAAAGGTTTATTGTCTTTTCCATCTGCCACGCGAAGGAGGGCAATACACTTACCAATTGAATTGGCCTGAAAATTACTATGGCATTGAAATTCTAGTAGGGGATTTGGCATTACACCTACCAATTTGCATTTGCTTGATATTTTTGCAATAGTTGCTCAAATTAGTCCCTTTAGCAACCTCCTTTGTTGTTGATCCAACAGACTCTTAATTGATTTCCTCTTTAGTGTCTACATCATCTTCCTTTCCACATGCTTCACTCATTTCCTGAGCAATTGTCTCTGCAATTTCCTTAGTAACCTCATAAGTATCATCAACACATATTAACTTTTGGAAAGGGAATTGATGAGCAACAGTGATAATATCCATTGTCATCATATTGAAATTGTTGAGATAAATGAGCTTCCTGAATGACATATTGACCCCAATTTTCAAAACCATAATGGCCCACACAATAACCTCTCAGTTATATGCCCACATAATGAAACAAAATCATCTCTAAATAAACCAATTTGCCAATGTGGGTCGAGTTGGTACTAATATGCATTACTGTGAATTAAGACCATTTTGCAATAAAATTAATACACCGGTATGAGCCAGATCGGGCCCCAAAGTGGGTCCAGCTAAAAAAATTTTGTTTTCATGCCACTAACCCATAAAATGCCTCAAGCACCTTGAACATGCCTCAGGAACTGATTTGCACCATTATCCAAGCATTAAACTGAGTTTTGCAATTTATTGGCAACAGTGCCAAATTTTCGCATTTAAACCCAAAGATGCATTTTAAAAACTGGTCATAACAACTTGTTGGACTTCACAAATTGATAGGTGTACTATCTGATATATTGGCATTCACTTTGCAAAGTTATTTCTCATGATGAATCTTGGGTGGAGAAATATTAATGGTCAAAGTTGATTAAATGGCTTTGTTAGCATTTGAACCTGATAAAATCAATGTGCAGGGACCAGAAAGTGCACACATTATAAATATCAAATGGTCTTTGTGTATCCCCAAATATGGGGTATAGATACTTTGAAGTAAAAGGAAAACCATGGAATGATTAGTTTGGTCAGGAAGATGATAGGGTGCAAATGGTGAGCTCATGAGAATGGAAACTTAACAGAGGCAACAATGAAAGTGTAGAAAACTGAATAAAATGGCTCAAGAAACCATCTTGGGAAACTGATCAAACGGATTGGTAGGAGCTTGAAACTAGAGACATAGCTTGCATTTCATACTAGAAGTACCTTAGAAGAGGTATTCTGATATGACACTTAACAGTGCATTTATTACACATGTGCAAAGTGGAGCTCTAACTAGCTGTTAAAATAGGGACTAATGCAAACAATACAAATTGCAAATGGGTTGAGCTTATCAAGCTGAGCAAATAGATTCATAGTCCCAACAAGTGCAACTTAGGAAAAATGAGAAATGGCTAAGAAAACAAGACACATAAGGTATTGTTGTGACCTATTTCACACATCGCCCCATTGCAAATGGGGACCCCCTATTTTTTCTTTTTAGGGTTTTGCTTTGGCACCGCATTTGCTAATCCCCAGTCTTTTTACAATGAGGAGTAAGAGTTTTTGAGAATTCATCCCAAGCCAAGGTCACAAATCATGCTCAGAATCATGTATGAATGTTGTCAAAGTGTTCAGAAGATTCAAAGGACGAGGATCACAATTGCTTTGGGTCATTTCTGACAACTTGCTATTTTTAGAATTTTTTGCTTTTTCTGCCTTTTTATGCTTTTTTGAAATTGGCATCTGGGTCTTGTTCTTTGATCTATTTTATTACTACCAATTTTGTCAGAATTTGAAAATCTCGCCTTTAGATATAGAAAGCAAGGTTTCCAAAATTTTGGTTTTTTTGAGATTAGGGTTTTGTTCTTTAGGTCATTTTGATCCTGTCTAGTCTTCAAATTTGAATTTTTTTGCTTCTAAGTGTAAAAGGCAATGGTTTGAAAATTTTTCTTTTTTCTGAGATTAGGGTTTTGATTCCCATGCTAAATTATTCCTACCCATGTTCTTAGATTTCAAAAATGAGGTCTCCAAGTGCAAAAACCAAAATGGAAATCTAGTTTAGGGTTTTTGTCCAGATGAACCAACAAGGTATGAACATGGCATGAACATTTTTGACCAAGTTAAAAGAATGCAATTGGAATGACACATCAAAAATTTCATCTAGGTTGAAGAAATAAAAATGGCAGACAAGTTCAACAAGGTTCAAGGGTAGAATGACATATGATCAGTTAAAATGTGGAAGAAGTTTGAGAAGGATCAATTTAAAAAATTATTCAAGAAAAAATTTTCGACAAGTGTTAAACTCCTACCAAGGGCTAACTAACTCATGGCAAGGGTTACTTAACTCCTACCTAAGGTTAAGTTTATTCATGCACCAAAAATGTCTGATAATTTTCAAAGTGCACCTCATGTCCAAGCTAGAAATTATTTCCAAGTCCACTTTAAAAACATGGCACAAGCAAGAAATTCTTTCCAAGTCCACTTTAAAAACATGGCATAAGGAAGATGTGCAAAATTCGCCAAAGCTTGAGAAAGAATGTAGGGCCCACTTAGGCAAAATTGAAGATGGCATAGAAAAATAAATTAAAAAATTCCTAGTTGGCAATAAAAGATGACTTGGCAATAAAAGATGACATGACTTTCCAAGAGAATTAAAGATGACAAGTATGATGACTTAACATTTAAACAATTAAAGTCAAAGAAATTAAAATAAAAAATTGTGGCAAGCCTTCCTGAAATTCAAATTTCTAGAAGGAGATTTAAAACAAATAAAACTTTCTAAAACATGATGGAAGCTTCTAATGATAAAATTCCAACTTCTTAGAGGGAGGATAAAACAATAAAATTTTCTAATTTTTGAGAATCTTCCAAGCTTCATTCTAGAAGAAGGCAAGGATTTTAAATTTCCTAAAGATCGAATAAAACAATAAAGCTTCTAGAAGGAACTCAAGAAGCTATAACGACAAGGTTTTACCATCACTTCTCTTTGCCAAATTCAAGAAAATTGCTAAGAGTGATCAGAGTAAGCAACTCAAAAACTTAAAAGATTATCAGATTCATGCCAAAATCTGATCATATTATCATATTAGTCTTGCAAAGATAAAGTAAATTCAAGGGTTTGAAGAAAAAAAATTTGAATTCTTCAGAGAAAGCAGCTCCAAAATTCAATTTTCAAAAGAATTTGGATGAGAAATAAAGCAAAATCAAGGGTTTGAAGAGAATAAGTTCAATATTTTCCTCAAATTCGCCATTGATAATAGTTTGAAGGTGAAAATTCTACCTTGAACACCTCTAGAAGAAGGAATAAAGAAAATTCAAGAAAGAAGTTCGAATTATTCTTGAAAATCACTCCAAAGACTTATTAGATTTTAGGAGGATTGACCATATAAAGAAAATCTAAGGGTTTGAAAGAGGTATCAAGAAGTGTAGTATATCCTCCAAATTTGCCATTAACAACAGATTGAAGGTTTGTTGATAAGACAATAAAGCTCTTTATATCTTATCATATTCAGAATGATTCACCATTGTTCATCCCTAGACCTACTTAAGGAGAGAAAGATCAATCAAAATTGCACATGGCCATTTTGAATGTCTTCCAAATATGCACTTCACCTTGTCCAAAAGATTATCAAATCTTCCTTTGATGAGAAAATAAGACAAATTGGAGGAAGATACATATGAAAAACTCATCCAAAATCATTCAAGATAGCAAATTGAAAGTGGACTTGTCTAAGGAAGAATAAACTAGAAGGTAATTTGAATTCACATTGTCCAACTGCTTCTATCATGATCAACAAGGAAATTTTTAATCATCTCCAAACCCGCATTGAAAGAGGAAGAATTTTTATATCTGATATACATGTGATAACCTTCCAAGTTTGAAATGAAGCATGAACCAAAATCTCTCTAAAGATGTGGAAAGTCCACCCTTTCATATCCAAGGAAGAAAGTCATCCAAAATTTGTTGAGGAATAAGACATGTCCAAAGAAACTAAGCACAAAATTAGTCCAATTAAATCAAGAGCAAATAAAAAATTGTCCAAGGATATGTGAACTTTTCCCTACCAAGTGGAAAGCCTTCGAGCATGCCAAACAATCCAAAGCATAAAATTTGTCCTTCTAAGAACAAGATGGCCTAACAAATTGGAAGACAATTTGTTCGATCATACTTCCGAAGCCTGCCAAGATGACATGGCAAAGAGCAACATAAATTGTCTAATTATATTTGCAAAATTTGCCATAGACAAGAGGACATGTGACTATCTGAACTTTTTCGATCCATCAAACATGAAGGATTATTGTTAAAGAATATTCCAAGTATGAGAACAAGTGAGTTGACATGAAGCATGCCAAGACATAAAGACTGACACAAATTTGTTCCAAGATACAAACTCTAATATGTCAGACACATTCAAGTTCCTGGTTTAAGACAACCTAAGAGGGAGAAAACATAAATTGGCACATTCACAGTCAGGACATAAGACATGATTGAAATTGTCCAAGCAAGTTGATCAAACTCAGACACGAATTTGTCCAAGGCATAAATGGAATATGTGAAGATGTCAAATCAGTGACCTCAAATTTGATCCATTAGACAAGAAGATAGTCAAGTTGGAACTCCATGAGGAAAACCAAATTTTGACAAATTCACATAAAATCATACCAGCAATCAAGCAGGAAAACAAATTTGACAAGCACATGAAATCAAGGGTCAATCAAACAAATGGGTTGATAAAATTTTGATACATGAAAAATGGCTATGTGGAATTTTCCACAACCAAAAGAATAAAATTTTGACTAAATGTTGGAGAGGACACATGAAGAAAGAAGAAGAAGAAAGAGGAAAATAAAGAGGAGATGAATCAAATTCTTCTCCAAATTCAAGGCACCTGAAAGAGTCCCCAGACATCAAGAAAGAAAAGTCTTCAGACTTGGCAAAAGTATGGAAAGAAATTTCAGATTTCTTGAAGGATTTCATTTCTGAAGAGTCAAAGACAAGCTCCCATGTGCAGAAGAAAGGGGTGCACCTAAAAAATAGCATCTTGTGCCACTTGTCTCTCATCCGATGGATATTTGATCTATTTTGGGAAACTTTGATCTGGGTTAGGTTGTTTTAATCCTGACCATTGATTGGAAATCGATCTTGGCCATTGAATTGTAATTGGGGAGCCTATAAATTGAGCTCACCCCTCATTTGTAATTTATGGGAGCATATTGCAAAACATGTTGAGATAAGCAATTGTTGCTCGGGATTGCAAAAATAATAAGTAATACATTGTTCGAATTGATGGTGATTATTTCCCTTATTTTGGAGTTTGCATGGTTCTTATCCCTCATCCAAGTTTATATTTTATTTCATGTATGTTAGATGAATGAAGGATTTCATAGTTTAGATTGGTGAAACTTTTTGCTCATACTTTTGTTGGATGGATGATTTTCATTCAATGTGTAAAGTTAGCCCGAGCTTTTGATGTGGATGCTTAACTTCTACTTTGAGTAATATTGTTCAATTGTTGGTATTATTCATAAGTGTGAAAATGTTGAACACAACCTTAGAATATTGCACATGATTTGCATAGTTGTCCTAAGTTTGGCGAAAAAAAGTGTTGTTATTAGTTTCACAAAGTCTTTACCGTCTCTTGAATTCTTAGGAATAGATTAGAATTTCTAAAGCTTACCTCCTTTTCAATTTTGTTGAAGTCCATAATCCAAGTCCCAAATGATAGAGCTTCATTGTCTAAACCTCCATTGTGAATTGAAAATGCCAAGCATAAGTCCCTTTATGTATTATCAGCACATCACAATGCCTAGTGAGCTTATCCACACGTCAAGACCTAACACTACTACATTCAGGTCAAAATTTTGATAGCAAATCGTCAGAATTCTGACACAATTTCATCGCACTATCGACAAAAAAAGCCATCAAAAACTTTGTGTCAGAAGTTCCGACTATCCTTGTGGTCATCGTAATTCTGACATCACCTCCAACCTTTTTGACGACCACCATGGATGCTCATACCCTGAAAGAATATCATCATGATGTCGGCCTATCATCAAAATTCTGACTCCAAAGGGTAAAATTCTGACAGAGGAGTGTCGTCGGATGCACAACATCCTCGTCGGAACTCTCCTGGTTACAACAGCCTCCAGGAGAGTTCTGATGAGGATGTTGTGCATCCGATGGCACTCCTCTATCATAATTTTACCCTTTGGAGTTGGAATTCCGACGATAGGCCAATTTTTTAGAAAAAAAAAAAATTATAGAAAAAGACTAACATTGGTATCTCTCTTCTATCTCTCTTCTCTATCCCTCTCTACTATCTCTCTTCTCTCTCCCCTCTCTAGGTCTCTTTCTCCATCCCTCTCTTCTTCTCTCCCTCTCTACTTCTCTTTCTCTACCCTCTCCAAGTCATTATCTCTTCCTCTCACCCTCTCTCTCTCTCACCTCTATAGGTCTCACCTTCCATTCCTCCATCATTACCCATGTTGTCAAGTTGCAAGATATTTCCCAAAGTACTTGGTTGCTAGGGTTGATTTGCTTAAGTGTTGGAGTCAAAGTTAGATGAGACCTGCATGATTAAGCTGTATTAAGTGATCAAGTCACCAAGATCTGAATTGTAAACATGACTAGGTTCTAGGGTTTTATGGTAGCATAGGTCAAGATTGAGGTATGGTGGTCAAGAATTACCTTCCAATGACAAAAGACATCCAAATGATGAAGAATGAAGGCGATGAACTCATAGAAGTTTGGAGGAGATAATTTGACTAAGTTAAAATTTTGTTTAAGTCATAGTCATGATACTAGCTTGCTCATCAAGAGCAATTTGTGCTAATGAACCCTAGAAATGTGCCCATGCTAGAGAAGAAGAATTCCAATAAAACCTAAGGCAATGCTAGTAAGGGGTCAAAATTAAAGAATTAGGGTACAAAAAACAAAATTTGGCTAAGTCGAGATGTTGCTCAAGGATGACCTAAATCATGGAGTGTAAATCAATCATGAAACATGAGAATGGATAGGTCTTGACCCAAGCAACATAAGTCCCCCTTGTGATTCCAGTAGATATCACATCACAATCATTGAGTCTATCTACAATATAAAGTCAAGACCTGACTATTGGAATCTTGGAGTCATCCCATTTGATCACGTAGTTTAGCACTTGGGAGGATTTTGTTCAAGAGAGGATAGAATACTTAGTATTTTATTTTGTGTTGCATAGTGCATAAAAAACACATCAATAGAAACCATTGAAAGGTTTGGTTAAAGCCTTCGAATCACAATCTCTATGAGAAGCTATCAAGAGTGCCTAGAATTTGGAAACTTTAGTATCCAAGAACATAATTCATAAGGCACCACTTTTAGAGCAACCAAAGAAGCCTATCAATGTAATATTTTATTTACCTTGGATATGTTTTATCCTAAGTGTGATATTCCACTATTAAAAAGCTTAATTAGGTAATATTTTTACTTAGGTAGAATAAGATAATGAGCTGCACATTCTCCTTCTTTGATTGAGATTCTACTTTTTCCTTGTCACAAATTTGGAAACTTGGATAAGCAATTTCTTTTTTTGGTTTTCTACCTCTTCATGATTCTCATGGATTTGGAATCTTGGAAGCTATATATTGTAGGTTTTCCCTCGATTGACATATCGAATGAAACTATTGTGAGATTTCATATCTTAACATACCAAGGGCTTAAGTTTGGGGATGACAGGGGGATGACAAAGGGGGCGGGGTGGGATGCAAATATATATACAACTTAAAAAATTAATTATAAAAGGATGTGTATAGAATAAGTATAACAACTGTAAATAAAACTTTGCCACACTATGTAAATTTTACAATAAACATAAAAAATATGTCAATGATTGCATTGAAATTTGAACATTAACAATGATGGTAGAGTTTTGGAACTTTGGGAACAAACTAAGAATAAGTATAAGGATTGCAGATGAAACTTTGGCATACTAAGTGCTTAAACTAGTCAACATAAAAAAAATGGAAATGATTGCATTAACAATAAGAATGGTGGGTAGAGGTTTGGGGTCAATGGGTAGTGCCCCTTGTGGGGGGTTTGGGGAAGAGCCCCCATCAAGGTTAGGGGGCATTGCCAAACCTTTAATACGGATGACATTTTCACAATAATTTCACCATTTTTGTTTAGAATTGGAGTTTCTAATTGGGGCCCATGGGAGACTCATACGCATCCTCAAGATGGTCAAGAGACTCCTTGGAGTCCCTAGGATGTCCCTAAGTGGTGCGGCAAGGGGATGTTTCCCCCTAAGTATTACATCCTAAAAAAATAGGAATTTTGGAGGGGGGGAAGGGGTCCCCATGTTTCAATGGTTTCAAAAGATTCTAAGTTTTTTTTTTATCTTTTCATAACAAAATATACTCCTCTTGCATCCTTGGATGATTTGAAAATTGAAAACAATTTGACAAGAAAAAACTAACTTCTAAAGTTTAGACTTAGTTTTCTTTTTTTATCCAAGTCACTACAACATTTCAATGATCAAAGTAGCTTTTTTTTTGTGGTTTCGAAGCATCCAAAAGGCTTGAGAAATTCAATATTATCTTTCATTCCACCAAAATTGGAGATCAAGAAGCATGCTCATAAACAAGGATTTGTTTGTAACTTAAGGCAATCGACTAGTTTCGGGGGCATTTTCAAGTCTAAAGAACCTACCATTGTGTCAAAAAGGCCCATAAGACCCCATTTTCATCTAAAACTTGTCTCTTTTGGTTGTAGAAGCATTTAAGGAAAAAAAAAATCACACAACCAATGATATGCCTATACCATACATATTTGAGTTAAAATAAAAATAAAAAATTGACAAGGTTTGGAGACATTGAACAATTTGGGAGATTTCTAATACATGCACTCAATTTATAAAGTCTCAATTTGATGTACTTAATCTTTGAGAGGCCTATACAAATACATTTTGTAATTGCGAACTAAGATAAATTTCCATTTTTGGTAGTTTTCATCATGGATTATGGTATTAAATTCTGACATTCTATTGTCAAGATAAATTCAGAGAACCATTTGTACTCGAAACAAGGGATAGTGAAAAATTACATTATGTAGGATCTCCTACCCTATCTCATTGAATTCATTCCTACACCAAGTGACTATGAACAAAAGCATAGGTATTTAACAATAATGACATGGTCCATGGACTAGTGATCCTACTCTTGATACTCCATCTACAAATGAGAACATCTCTTATACATGTTGCTACTTCATAATTAAAAGTTGCTTCTTCTATAACTTTCCATGATTCTTTGCAATAGGATTATATGTCTTCTAGATTCACCCCACTAGGACACATTCCTATCAAGCATCTTTACTTTTTTGAAAAGTAGACCACATTTTAGATCTAGATGACACCATAATGAATTTGATTTCCTATTGCAAGATATTCCTCCATCATGTATTGCTTCATCAAAGTTCAAATTTGCTTCTTCAAGGGCTCTCAATGATTCTCTATATAGGATTCTTCATTTCTATGAGATCCACTTCATTGGGAGGCCTACTTAAACATTTCACATCTGTTTGTGGACTCTCACCTTTCAAATATTGATGAAACAATTGAGAATATTTGTCTTCTCATTGATGACAATGTCCATTGAGTTACATCATCTCCCATTGTAAATTCACTTGTTCTATCCCCACCATATCATGCAACATGACACATTCTATTTCACATTAATTAAGGTCTCACACTTCAATGATTATAGTCCCTGAATCTTCTATGGAACAATCACAACTTAACATCAACATCAAGACACATGAGTCACTTCAAAAACCATACATCTGAATTCCTTTCTACATTCCACTTGAATGGGAATTCAACAATTTGACAACTCAAGATTTCCATATTGTGAAAGGAAGGTGCATCATTTGTTGCAAATGAACCTACTACAACATTCACCATTCAACATTTTGCATTGCTTTTCTCTCTTCTTTGTGGAGGCACCAACTTTAGGGGATGGGGTGGGTCTATATTATCCTTCACATATGTCACCTGGGATGGAGTTTTGTCCTATGGATTTTCTAGTCTCTACTTCAAGAGGGTACAGTCTCTTTATAATTTGGGGTTATTTCATATTTTACATGGATACCTAACCTTGTGACCCATTTCTTCTTACCTCGATTGCACTTAAGGGGGTGTGCCAATGTACCATTTTATTCACCAAGTGGATATGTTTTATCATAAGTATGATATTGCATTTGTTTGTTTAGTTTACTTAAGTAATTTCTTTTAACTTGAGATAATGACTTGCACATTCTCCTTCTTTCATAGGATTATGTTCTTTTCCTTATCCTCAAAAATTTGGAAACTTGGATTAAAAATTCCTTGTCTTTTGGTTTTCTATCTCATCCTCATCTTCATCCTCATGGATTAAAAATCTTGGATATCGAGTGAAGATATTGTGAACGTTTTCATTTTCTCTCTTATGAAATCAACTATGTTATGCTATTTTGATTTTATTATCATTTATATTTAACAATTTTAAAAATGTTATCACTTACATTAATTTCTAGGTTAATATTTATTTTGTATATTCTAATAGAATTGAATACCATACCCAAATAATATCTAGTATGAACTAGTTAGTTATAGGCTAGGTTCCAAGCGTACTTGGTAACACAATTTTTGAGCTTGTGTTTGTTTATGATTTAACGATTGATGCATCTAGCTTTGCTATGCATCTACTTTGAATACAATGAGAGGCTAATTTTGTCTAAGCCAAGAGACCCTACTATCTACTATCACCCAAGAAAGATACTGATATTTTACCTTGGAAATATAAGCCTTTTGTAAGTATAATTCAATGAATTGTGATAATAACTTAAAACGAAGTGAATTAAAATTTGATTGAGTTCCCCATTGCATTTTAACAAATCACCTAGGAAGATGTTCGTTCATAACAATTTCCAATTCTCTTTCCAAAAGGATGAAAAAGAAGAGAAAGGAACTAATTAATGTTGGGACAGAATTTAGAAGACCTATGTTTTGTGTCTGAAAGCTACTAGCCTAGAGAGCATGGAAACAATCTGAAGTCATGGGAGAGAGTTTTAGTTCTATCTCTTGAAATTATGTCTAGTACTCTTGTATTGAATTTTTAAATCCTTCTAAGTTTAAATGTTCACGAGGAAACTCTAAAATTTTAATAAAATACATAAATGAAAACCAATTTTGTTTTCGTTGGAATACTTTTGAAAATCACATCACCTTAGTAATTGAACTGTAACAATAAGATTGCATACAAAGTGCAGATTTTCTATGAAACATGTTAAAAGGGTTAAACTATTTCAATTAATACAAACACTGGAACTATTAAACAACAATAGCTTGTTGGTAATCAAGATTTTGGACTATACCCACATTTTACACCTTTTCATACAGTTACAAAGAACATAGAAAACATGTACGTGGAACTACAGATTCCAACATATGTAAAAATACAACAATCTAAATAAGGATGGGAAGCATGTGGAGAATGGTTAAGACATGCATAAATAAAAGGAAAACAAAAATCTCTCAATGTGTATCACAAACAAATCAAGGAAAAAAGCTTTTAGGCAGGGGACTGATATGATCATAAAAATTTCAAAACTTCCAAAGTATAGAGCATTTGAGATTTTACAGAGAATGCGCTAATTCATCTTTATTCATGATGAGGCATATTCACAACTTTTGTAGTTGCACCATGGTGTTGTTTGTGTTGGCTTTGTTGGACCCTACAATTAAGAATCAATATACGTACATTATTCAATAAGATTAACTGTGCAACATAATGAAATATTGAAAAGTGTGTTATCTTATTGAGCTTTGCTTTGTTTCGAGAATAGTTTAATATTCTCTACTTAACAGGGCCAACCATGTGAAGGTGGAAGCTCATTTGGCCCCTCCTCCCCCCCCTAACATCACTCTAAATTCCCCGTTAACATCTAACTTTCATTCATTCTTTCATTCATTCTTTCATCCATTATTAAAATATAACATTCATTCATTATCACATAATGTTCATTAACACATAAAATTCATTAACTTTCATTAACACGCAACATTCATCAATAATCAACAACACATATCATTCATGAACATTCATTAGCACATAATTACATTCATTAACACATAAAAATCAGTCATTATCAAATAAGGTAGATTACAATCATTTCTTTCTTTGTTTTGTTTTTGAAGCTATGTAAAGTCTAAGTGGAGCATCGTCTTCTTCATCATTTCCCACATCTTTGGATGTTCTTCCCTCTTCTTGTGGTCTTGATGTATGCCTAGTCCTATACAAAGGATGAGGATGCTAAACCAAAGGGGGGTCCTCTGCAATAACAAAGAATTGGGTTAAATTCAAAACATTTTTTTATTATTGTTACAAGTATTTCATTAATTTAAAGAACACAACCGTTACACTCTTTACCTGATGGGGCCACATCATCTTCCACATCATTTTGTCTAGCCTCAACCTCAACATGCTGAACACCCTCTAGATCCTCTGGAGTTGAAATACGAAATGTTACATTAATCAATACACCAATTGCAATTAAATTTTTTTAAAGGAATAACAATGGTCCTCTTTACCTGATTGGGGAACATCACGTTCCTGATGTTGTCTACCCGGATCATGCTCCACTTGGTCACCACTGACTACATGCTCTAAAATATTAACAATAAAGGTTACATTAATTACTACACTAATTTTCAATTTAAGATGTTTAATTGTATTAATAATTACATAAAAAAAATTGAATAGCAAATGAATACCCGCACTACTAGGATGCACATCCAAACCTTCATGTACAGGTTATGTTCCATGATTATCATGCTGCATTCCAATGTCACGCACAGTGTTATCATTGCTTGCTTATTTAAAAAAAATATAGTCACTTTATGTTGAAACTTAACATCAAATAGATTATTGGTTAAGTATTCAATTTGAAATAATTTTCATTTAGCTTATTTACCATTGTGACAGATGCATCATAATCTCATGTTTGCCCACTCAATTCTCATAGCCGTTCAGCCACAACTATATAGCCTTGCTGGTAGCCAATTCTCTTGTCATCTTCTATGGGCGCTCTATTAAATTTAGAGCCCTGCATTTTTGCTTAGTATTGTGAATTTTTTTTGTATTGTTTGATCAAAAAAAATTGTTTACAATTTATAAATATTTTGATGTGATACTTAATTTACTAATTCTTACAATTTGTGTGGCAAGTTTCATATAACCACCAGAGCCGAGTTTGTGTTGCCCATGCTTTTCTTGTCTTGCCTTGATTGCCTTTGACGTGTCACTCAATCTATGAAAAGTTTGAAATATGTTAGATTATATAAATATAATGAATAATTAGTACATATTCACATTCTTAATAGTATCACATACCTTCTTCTGGCATCTGGTGGTGCATTTCCTTTTTTCCTTTCAATTCTCTCCTTTGTATCCAAAATTAGGTCCTGCCACTCCCTCTCTGGAATCATGGGTGGACGCTCATACTTTATGTTCTTCTTTAAATGTGTCCTACATTGGTCCCTCACATACTTTAGATATGTGCCAGCTTTTTCCAGGAGCTTAGCCTTGTTGAATGTGTCATTTCTAAACAACCCTACCATACGGTTTGTGAGTTCATCTTTTAACTTTTTTCTTGGTCATTCCACCTTTAAAGAAAAAAAAAACCTGTTAGATTTAGAAAGAAACTGAAGCTACCTTTGATATAGTTCAAGAAATGGATAAAAGGAAAACTATTCTAGCAATGATATGAAATCAAAATAGTGGATAAGGGTTAGTTCACATATGATGTTCCACCTTTTACATATGGTGGGCCCAAATATCTGCAATGTAATGTCATTAAGATTTTTATAAAAAAAATCATTTCCTGCAAAAAAAACATGGGATCATTAGTCCAAAATGAGTGATTAGTAAGTAAATTATAATTAGACTATATATAATAATAATTTTAAAGTACCTGGAACCTTCTATATCTTCAAGGGAATCAATTCTTCGTCACTCACAACCAATGTGGCCTGCAACGTTCCCGTACTAGCAATACGGGAAGATCTAGGAAATGATGGTATGTTATCACCAGTAGTCACCTTTGGCACATCCTCATGTGCATCTCCTGCCATAGTAAATGAATCCACTATGAAATTCCTCCAAGAAAGAACACTTCAAGGGTAATAAACACATAATGAAAGAGAGAGAAAAAGAGGGATCTACCACCAGTGGGCAGGTCAACACGAGTCGGTGCAACAGACGATGTCTGCATGCTATGTGTTGCCGACATTGCAGTCAGCAATACAGTTGGGGTCGACCTCGGACCCATGTCAGCACTTGAAGAGTAATACATTAAATATATAAAACATTAAAAAAGCAAGTTCACAAGTCCAAAGGAGTGGTTTTAATATATAGAACATGGTCATCACCTGAACTACCCGCAATACCCTGATCATCGCCACCAGGATGATGAGCCCTTATAAATTTCTGTAAAAACAACACATACATATTTTAGTTAATGACATAAAAGAGAAAAAAATATAAACCATTATTGAGCTTATGTTATGATTAAAGCTTTCATTACTGCTTACTTGCAAGTTTTCCACTGTCCACAACAATAGTTGTACCCTCTCTATTATCTCATTAGTCGGAGGGCTTATAGTTGCCAAATCAACAATCTCTTGGCTAATTTTTCTAATATTCATTTGTACCAATTGTATAGGGTTTGCGCTAAGTGCGATGTCATCAATGCATAACATTGTCGAGCGCCCCACATCCTTATGGAGGTGTTGAGGTACTGCAGGTTCCTTTCCCTTATCCCGAACATTCGTCTGTGACAAGAATATAATTAACACTTTTAAAATTACTTCAAAGAACTCAAGAAAAGATCATAATGTAACAGTTTGTTCCTATATAATTTGTACAATTACAATGAGGTTTACCTGCTCCATAGAAGTGTCGGGACCTACACCCCTATCTGTGCTATGTGGTGGATCCATGTGGCCCTATGACAAAGAAAAAATATAAAAAATGTTAGCGAAATGAAACCAATAGACTTAGCAAAAAAACTTAATAATACAATGGTTTATTGGATTCATTAATTGGAAGTTGGCTTAAATGGTATATATATAGTACGTACCACCCCCATGACAGTAACTTTGTTTGTATCTATACGATTCAAATTATAATCGATTAGCAGCTCTTCCCCTGCACTTATTGATTTTATCGCACATACAAACATACAATTTCCCTCATGTGCCTCAAATATGCAATTGGGTTGCTTATTAGTTGACCTAGGTTGTGTACTATTTATAAAACTTGCAATATTCCCTATTGCTTTTGGCCTTCCATCAATGTATACAGCCACTCGTTTACTTTGATCATTATCTTTTTGTTGTATATAATTGGCTGACAATGCATACCTATGCGTACTTTTTTTATATCGAACAATCTGCATCCAATCATTATAATTGTAACAAGGTCCAACAAACTCCATCAATTCAGCAACTTTGTTGTAACAGACCTTTATGCTGTCCATGGAAAATAGGCCCAAACCATGTAACGATGAAGGTGCTATGTGATATATCCTCTCATTAACACAAAAATTAGTGTTTATTGGAGGAAGTTCCTTGGGTACACATTGTTTTAATAGATGTTTGTACGTCAAGGGCACCTCAATGTCACCTTTGGTCTCATCATCATAAGAACATGACCCCCCTTGAGCAACAAAAAATTCCATGCATTTATTGAATTTTATTCTAATCTTTTGACCTCTAGTTGATCTCCCTATTTGAGATCTACTACATGTCTCACTTTCCTCTTCTATTCCTGCATTTCCCTCACTCGAGGAAGACACATCTGACAAATACCTATTTGGTGATACCTGTGCACCATCAAATGAGTGAGTTAGTTGGTAATGAGAGAGATATTTTGTAAATGAGGGTAATATTGATGAAGAAGTCGGCCATAAAGTTAATGTTGAGATTAAAATTTGAGTAAGTCCAACTGGGGCCTCAAGTGTTGATAACTATATTAGATTTTTTGCTAATGTTGAGGTTTTTAAAACTGAGGAAGTTTGTTTTTCTTGTAATTTTTTAAAAATATATTATTTCTATAAGGTGTATTGACTTATACCTGTCGATCCATGAGACTGTGTAGGATCCTTGTCAAAGGGGTTCAGGTTCCGGCACCAACAATTAAGCATCATAAGCATTACATTTGTAATTTGATAAACAATAAATACTGCAGTATCATAAGCATCAGAAGCATCACATATGTATCATCATCTATGTAATTGAGAATCATAAGAATCACATATGTATCATCATAAACATGTAATCCATCACACACATATCATAAATCACCATCCATCACATAGCTAATAAGTAGTCCACATTCCATAAATAAACACAAAGTTCAAAAAATGTCACATGTATCATCATAAGCATGTAATCCATCACATAGCTAGAGGTGCATCATGAATTAATTAAGTAATGGCATTAGAATTCAAAACATGTGAATTATTTATGTAACCATATAAGTCAAATCAATTTCTATCAAGATATCAATATTAAATAGATAATATAATAATCGCATCTCATACATTTCATTCATGTCATTGATCTTCTTCTTCATCCAGCTCATCATCATGACCATCATCATCATCATCATCATCATCATCATCATCATCATCATCATCATCATCATCATCATCATCATCATCATCATCATCATCATCATCATCGCCATTGTCGTCGTCGTCATTGTGTTCGTCATCATCATCGTCATCACCATCACCATCACCATCACCATCACCATCACCATCACCATCACCATCACCATCACCATCACCATCACCATCATCAGCAGCATCATCATCATCATCAACTTCTTCTTCGTGTACATTTCCATCAAGAACATCATCGACTAACTATCGATCGTGATCATCATCTATATCATCTTCTACTTCTTCGGTATCTTCTTCTTCCATCACATTATACATTATCGGCTTTCCTCTTGGATCATGTCTAACAACAAATGACCAACCCAGTTTATATGGAACCTTCCAGTAAAATACTTGCTCACATTGACTTGGAAGAACATAGGGCTCATCCCCAACTCATTCAAATGACCTTGTATTAACCATTGTAAATCCATTATCATGTTCGATAACAGTTCTATCAGGATCATTTTTATTCAATTGTAGCCTATACCATTTGACGACGAACATAACTAATTTGAAGGAATTAAAGTCACACTCAAGTATATCATCCAAAATGCCATAGTATTGATTTTTAGACTCTTGAGGATGTATGTCGTTTCTAGATGAAATATTGGTCACCTCAAAGACTAGAGTTATCCCAGAATCACAAGTTTTCTTCGTGTCATCAAACTGTTTGATGTGAAATTTATGACCATTGCAGCACATAGCCTTGTGGTGTTTGACCTGCAATATGTCTAACATATTAAAATTATTGCATCATGAGTTGATAAACATATGGGTGATTAATAAAATTATACGTACCTGTTGATCTCTTAAACCATATGCTAAATCAATTTCCCTTTGTGTAACATTGGAATCTCCATTACGATGAGCTTCTTTAACCAATGAAGCGACACCATCCCATGTTAATGTGCGACTAGAATGTTGACATCATTCAATCCACACAGTCATCCAATCAAGATTGTTTGCAATATACAAATGTAGCGCATCCCACTCCCGACCAATTGTACAAATAATTAATAGACCACTTACAACTGATTTATTTAGAAGATGAGGAATTAATTTACTACAATAACATCTTATAATTACCTCTCACTTTCTTCAATCTACCTTTCCCCATCAAGTGCTCCCCTTTGAATTTATTAATGGGGTTGGGATCCCAAATGTGATCTACGTGAATTTTTGCTGCAAACTTAGGAAGATATTTAGTAATGTACACCATAGTTTGGTATACCATATATCCCTCCACCATAGAACCCTTAGGATGTGCCCTTTGTTGAACCAAAGCCTTCAAAAATTTCAAGTGCCTCTCAGCCATCCACATTGACCTAGTGTGTATAGGTCCACACAATTCGATCTCCTCAACTTGGTGTATGAGGTAGTGTTCTTATGCAATGAAAAAAGTTGAAGGTAGACACTTTTGCATTTCACACATTAGATGAGGGGTTTTTCTCTTCCAATATTTTATATCTTCCTTGTGGATTTCTTTAGATGACAACCACCTAAAAGAGATTGAAGACGCAAAAATATATAAATGAGACTTTACTAAATAATATACAATATATTGCATAACAAGTAAAACAAATGGCAAATATAATATCTATACAACAAATTGAACAAACATCACTACTTACCTCATGTATTTTCCAAGATCATATATGACTTGCTTGATATTATTGTTGAAGTGGTCTGGGAGAGATAGAGGTAGAACATACTGCAACAATTATAAAATGAAAAGTACATGCACAGTATACAAATATATAGTAAATACACAAGAACATGAATTACCTTAATGAAGGTATGCCAATCATGCATTTTCATCCCTGGCCCAAATTGACTCTTCTTTGATATGAGATTGTTTATGTTCGTAGCAAATCCTACGGGAAATCGAATTTTTTGTATGACTTCTTTTATAGAATTGCTTTGCTGCTCTGTTAATAACCAAGGAAGGGCACTTATATTAATCTGATCTCCATTGCTATTTGATTGAATGACATTTTTCATTGCATGATTGGATTCCACAATGTCACTACAAATTTTGACAAATTTTTCTTTGTCACGCCTTCCATCCAATATTTTCCATAATGTCTCTGTTATATTCTTTCCAATATGCATTGTATCAAACAAATGCACAATTTGTAGCTGGTCATAGTAAGGCAACCTACTGAATTGTCTAGGATAACTTTTTAGTCCCTTTGGAAGGTGGTCATCCATGCCTTGATGACCTTCAGTATCATCAATTACATCCTTAGTAAACAAAACACGATAGAAAAATTCAAATTCTAAACATAAACCATTAGATGGAATGACATTACCTTGACGATTAATTCTATTATATTCCAACTTCCATAAGTGAGGAGTCATTCTTCGTGGGTTTGATGTAGTCTCTTCTTTCCCATTGAAAAGATGTTTTTTAGTATTCTAATACTTATGATTTTTGTGAAGGAAGTGCCTATACTCATCAAACAACTGCTTTCCTAAACTTTTTGAATGATGGGATTTCATCTTTGGACCACAAACTAGACATGCAAATTTTCCCTTTGTTTGAAGACTTACAAAATAAGGTATAATTCTATTAAATCTATTAATTTTTATAATTATAATTATCATGCGCAACTTGAACACTATAATGTACCACAAAAATGTGTTAGTCGTGAGGCATCATGTATTGTCCATACAAGCATTGCATGGAATTGAAATTGTCTTTGGCCTATTGGTCTAGAGATGTCATGCATGGTCACGCCATTCCATAACTCCAGCAACTCGTCGATAAGAGGCTCAATATATACATTCATATCTTTAACTTGGTACTTGCCTAGTGGAATGAACAAAAACATTACATAATTATTATGACCATTTTACTGCAATATTTATAATTAAATGTAGATGACTATTAAATGATAAAATACCTGAAACAATCATTGCCAACATTATGTGCTCCTTCTTTATTGACATCCATGGAGGAATATTATTGTTGATAACAAAAATAGGCCACACCAAGTAAATAGATCTCAACTCTCCAAATGGATTGACACCGTCCACTGCCAATGAAAGCCTGAGATTACGAGGTTCTTCTTTAAAGTGTGGCCACTTTTCCTCTATGTCCATAAATGTTGAACCATCTGTAGGCATTCGAATAATGTCATCTTGACTTCTATTACATGCATGGTAATCCATAAATTATGCCAAGCTAGTGCACCTGAATAATCGTTGCATATGTGGAATAATGGGAATATAACGAAGAACCTTGCGAGGCACCTTTTTTGTTATTTGATCTCTTCGATATCTACTGATATGACATTTAGGGCATTCTGTTCCAAATTCATGTTGTTTATGATATATAATATGATCATTGGGACAAGAATCTATTATTTGATACTCCATTCCAATATCTTTCATAATGGTAGATAATTCTTGGTATGAGCGAGGTAGAATATTTGATGGTGGTAAGAAAAACTCACCTATCAATCTATAGCAAAAAAAAAAAGTTTGAGGTGTTAATATAAAGAATATTAATGGTACATGATTCACCATTTATTAACTGTAATGACATGTATGACATACCTTAACATACGTGAGATTGTTAAGTTGGATAAACCATTCATAACCTTCAAGTTCACCAACAACAATACAGCAGAGAGAAGAGTTGTTTGGGAGCCTTTGTAAAGGGGCTCATATGCCTTCTCAAGAAGAGGTAAATCATGAACATCAAGGTCATCTTGATCATCATGATCAGCTATGCCAGTACTAAATGTGTCATGGATTAATGTATCTGTACCATCATCTTCAATTGTGTTTTCTGGTGCATGATCGTCATCTTCCATGGGATCATTATCTTCAGCTTCGATATTCACACCTCCATGTTCCTCCACTTTGAAAACCATATTCTTGGGGTTGTGTTGGTCCATATCATGTGCCCTGGGATTCTTGACCTATATAAAAATGATCAACATAAATAAACCATGATCATGATCTCATTATCAAGTGATTTCTTATGTATATAAATTGTTAAAATGATATAATGAACAACTTACTAGTGGATGATAATCATGTCCCCCTTCAATGTGACCATGCTACCTACAATGTTTCTTAGCTGTTTTGATTAGAAGTTTCTAGTCTTTAAGCCCTTACAAATTTTGCAGGGACAATAACATTTCCCATCACCTTTTCTTTTCAAGTTAGACCATAATCTAGCAATTGTCTCCTTATTTTGTTCTCTGCTGATATTATCTGACATGGTCTTTCTTCACAGGCAAAAAAATCAGGCTATGGAAACTTCAGTGCAAAAGCTTCACAAAAATTGCAAATCGAACCAAAACCATTTAACTCTTCTTTTTCATCTTAAAACATTGAACTTAATAGAGAACATATTTAATGTAGCTGATTGTGTGAATTTCTGAGCATTGTGTCTACAAATTCTTACTAAAATTTTGCCTGTTGTAGACTTTCTGAGAGACATTTTTGAGTATTCTAAGCCTTGGTTCTTGTATTTTCACTGGTGATAAGTTGGAAACTTTATGGCACACCTGTAGCCAATCGATCTAATTTTGACAAGTTATACACCAAACAAACAGGCATCTAGAACTAGCATTGTTTGCAGGTCACCCATACCCTATGCCATGGGTATATGACTACCCAAAACTCCAGTTTAAGCATCAATCCTGGAAATGATCAGTATATGACTACCCATAACTCCAGTTTAAGCATTAAGTTACATCACTATTGACCTTACTTTGGGATGCTATGTATGAGATTGGAACCTTTTGTAAGGTGTGATCAATGTGCTATCATAAATGCAAAGCCAAAACCATTTTGATGAGATCATGATCCCACTAATACTATTTTGCCTTGTTCATTTTGCACCCACAAAAATGATAGAACCAGATATAATATGCCATCAATGCCCATATACCGACAATGCTCAAGATGAGCCACTTAGAGGTAGAGTTTAACCACTTTCCATATAGGTAGATTATCTCTAACCTCATTTTCCATATAGGTAACTGATTAGGTTCATTTTAGAGTCTTATTTCCAAATATGTACCTCTATGTTAGCTTTTTGCTTTATTATTTGTTTGTTTATACTTAATCTTGTCAATTTTGCATAATTTTACTTAGTTCTTGCATCTTCAATGAAATTATATCTAATCATATCCAATCACATCAAAATGGAACAATTAATCATATTGCTGGTCTCTCCTAGAGGAATTAAATTGAACCAAATTGACTATTCCCCAATAAAATGTTTTGAAATGGGGAATGTATAAGTTTGTAGTTTACTTTCCTAGACTAGGACCCCATTTCGTCAACATTTCACTATGAAAGCATAAATATATTTTCTTGAAGAGAACATCTTACAGATTATGCTTCAATGTATAACACATTTTCATAATCAATCATTCGACTTCACATGGATAAAATAATTCATATATTCTAAATCATGATCAGATGATGTGAACAACTCATATGCAACTATATGGCATGCAAAGCATTTATTTTAACATACACTTATTCATCCACATTGTAGGGATAACAATATAAGGCTCACATATTGGTCTAAGAGGATTCCATGGTCTCACAAAGTAACCAAGAACCATATGAAATGATGGTCTTGAATCCACACACAACTAGGGAGGATCCATATGATTATGTATGACTTCCCCCTTGTTTGTTTAATGGGATTAGCCTCCAAGACATAGCCATCAATAATCATTAAGAATGTATAAGTGGATCGTAGCTACCCATACAACAAACACTTGCCCCTATCCTCAAATTTTCCCAATGTTTGATTCCTTATATACACTCATCCAAGGTTATCTACGTCGATCTTGGTGAGGAATCACATCACAACAAAGAAGGCAACATTTAAAAATAGCAAGAGTTTCACTAAACTACCAAAGATCATAAATATTGAAAGAAAGAAAAAATAGTACCAATAATAAGTCAAATAAATGTGTTCAATTCCAATAGCAAATCAAACAAGCCACAATAACTACACAATAGAGAAAACTCACAATAGTGATTAAACTAATTCAAACAAGATAAAATAAAATTGTTGGCCCATGCAACAAAGATGAGAGATCATCAATAATTGAAGGAAACTTCACAATCCTTAAAAGTGCACATTACATAACTATACGACTAGAAATTGTGGCTAAATAGAGTGAAGATTCATCATGACTCCAATAATAGTCCCTCATGTGTGCATTTGTGGCATGAACACAAAAACTCCCACATGGCATGGCCATGTACCTAATGGAGCAGACATGCCTAGGCTACATGCCCAAAAAACATGACTATAATAATAGTCCCTCATGCATGCATTTGTGGCCTGCACACTACAAATCCTAACATATCATGGCAATACACCTCATAGAGAAGACACACCTAGGGCCACATTGCACATAGCAATGTGCCTCACAAAGAAGACATGCATAAGGCACATGCCACATAGAAATGTGTCTTATGGAAAAATTTTCATGCATGTCACACACCAAAGCTATATGTATACATCATGAGGCACATTCATATGTTATCAAACACAACCTATTGTATCTAACATGAGTTCCTCTCTACATGTGTGCAAATCTTCCAACACTAATTGCCACTAAGAAAGAATAATATAAAATGCATCTTCAAATATTTGTGTGTGTGTGTGTGGAATTGTGTCTTTGAACCCAAATCGCTACCATCAACAACATGTAACCATCACCTACATTATATCAAAGCATAAGTATGGTGTGACATCATATCTATTTGCATAATGTCAAAACACATGCAAACATGAAAATCATCATAGCATGACAACAATCAATCTCCACATGTTGGAACAAAGATATAAATAAGATAATAGGGTAAGAGGAAACCCGTACCAAGAACCACATACCAACTATCGGCAATGCCATCAAGATAAATGTAGGATAGGATACCACTATGAGCCATCCAATGGTCCATTATATGAGGAGAACTAGGGGATACTATCTTTGAAAGGTGTGGTCAATAGAGATAATCCCTACTAATGCCACAATATGTCACCATAGCTTCTTGAGTTTTCCATTCTTCTACTTAACACCACATTTATTGAGTTCCTCAATAGCGAGGTTGGTTCTCAATAGGATGCACAAACATGTAAACACACAAGCATGGTTTCATCATACTTGTACAATAATACAAATTCATTTTTCTAGTTAATTACTTAGTGTAAAAATAACTCGATTACATAACATAGGGCAATAATCACCATAAGTTTTCAAATAAACTTCCCAAACATCAATTGGAGTTACCCTTTCTAAGGTACAAACATAATTTATTTATAACTTCAAAATTAAAATAATCACAATACATCCAAATAAGTTCAATAGTGCATGGAAATAGACAACATGATCCATAATTAAACCCATAAATTACCCTAATTGGATATGCTAATAAAATGGTGTCTCAAATAATAGAGATTATGTTGGACCTATAATAGAGATCTGGACTTTGTTTCATCATACACAAGCATGGTTGCATCATACTTGTATCCAAATACACCATCCATAGATAGGTACTCAGTAACACAATCTCATGGGTACCCTTTTAGCTGAATTTACCCTATATTTGGGTGAATCTACCCTTGTATCATTCCTTGATCTAGTATGTCATTCCACCAATCAATAATTTTTCCATGTTCTTGGGAGAATACACTATCCCTTAGGTGAATATGCCATAACCTTAAATGAATCCTCCTTGTCATCATCCTAAGTCCTCTTTTTGTTAAGTCTTATCCCTTCATCTTTAGGAAAATCCACCTATCCTTATGTGAATCTACTTTCTCTTAGGTGAATCTATTTCACATAAATCATTTATCTTATCCATCTTTCTTACGCAAATGGTGAATTTTTCCTATCCTTAGATGACTACACTCCCATTTAGGTGAATCTATCTAGATTTAGTCTCCTTCCATTATTTTGTCCAAATTTGTATCCTCTAGTTTACATGAATCTACTTGTTCTTAGGAAAATCAACCCTATCATTCTAAGGAAAATTCACCTTGTCATCATCCTTAATCATCTACCTTTCAAGTGTATAGTCCATCCATCCTTCGGAGAATCTAACATATTATTGAGAAAATCCACTCCCTCTTAGGTGAATCCACCTTTCCCACCTTCTCATTAATCTATTATTTGTTCTAAGAAGGACACAAAAGTGGATAGAAAACAATAGAGGAGATAGTACTCAAACAAGTACTAAGGAATTGCATTAGTGACATGTCACAAATGTGAGGTATACATGTTCCAAATTGATTGATTCTCATGAAGGAACTAAGTTATATACAATAAATAGCCACCCAAGAAACCCATTTGCTTTAGGCAAACTATCTTCTTAGTAGTAGCTTAATTCTTGAGACACTTGATTTAGATATGATCTTGTAAATGGTGTTAAAAAGAGTAATTAGCCACCAACCAACCACACTCTTCATTTTTATATTCAAGAATTAGTTTGGTCAAACCTTGATTGTAACAAGCATAACCAAATCCTCCATGATAAAGTTAACAACAAATATATTATTGCATAACCAAATCTTTGTGGTGGGTGTGCTCAACAAATATATTATTGTGTGAATTGCTTTTGTCCAAAATGTAGGAACTTGATCTACATATCCATGAAGGCATGATTAGGTCTCTATACAACACTGTTTTGTTGATGCATATATGTAGTGATTAGTTGTTTTCTTTTAGTTATGGATAAACCATTTTGAGTGAATTTCTCATTTACTTGAGCATTTTGCATTTAGAGAACAACTAGATGACCATTCAACAAGGGGTTTAAACTCTTTGAACTTCACAAATGCTTGAGCTTTTCTTGTCAAGCAATGTAGCCACATCTTAAAGACATCAAATTATGAAAGATGATAGTCCCAAATCTGCAAATGACTATCACAACATAGTGAATAAGGGAAATCCATAGATACATTAATGAGTAGCCCTAGATCAATACAAAGAGAGCACATGCATGCTAAGGGAGCATTGAACAAGCCTTTTTCAAGATAATATAATGGTAGTAAAAGAAATCAATAAAGAGCATAAGTTCATCAAGAACAATTCTTAGCCACAAAGATCTAAGGTAATCATAGAGGAGCTGATAATAAGTGAGTTCAAGAAGACATACTCAAGCCTTCATCACATTCCATAAAAAGAAAATCAATGCAATGTAATACAGTCATGTTTATCTCAATGCAATGTTTGCCAGCATCCTCCCTGCATGTGCCAAAATAGGAGCTTTGGAACAAGGTATGGACATCCATCAAAGCATAATCGAAGGGGGTTTTTTGTCAGAAATTAGTTGCAAATACTCCAATAACAAAAATCACAAAATGGGGTAGCATACACACGGCATGTAAACTGTATGATGGAATACCTCACAAAGATGCCATTTCATGGAATTTTAAGATCACAGGATATGCACAAAATGGATTAATTCGCAAAAAAAAACTAGTTGCCCTTGATTGTGAAAAAAAATTAGTTGCCCTTCATTGAAAAACAAAGAGCTCCTTTGATTGCAAAAAAAACCTTACCTTTCTTGTGTAGAGATTGCTCCAGCAGGGGGGGGGGAAGCAAGACGGTTGCCACTTGCTTCGGTTTGCTTTCAAAATGAAAATGCGTTGTGTTTTTTTTTTTAATAAAATGCTCGAGGTCGTCGGAATTTCGATGAACACGGGCATTTAAAAAAAAGAAAAAATCAAATTTTCACACAATGCTCCTTGTCCATTGGAAACCTCTATCAGAATTTGACCCCAAATGTATTAGTGTGTGCTACCATGCGGTAGCACGGGCTACCATGCGCAGTGGTGGGAGTTATATGTTTTTCTTTCTTTGTTCCATGTGCATACTGCAACATGACAATTTCGGGTTTCATGCCCAGGGTTGGATAATTTGAGTAATTTATTAGTTTATCATATATAATATATATATATATATATATATATATATATATATATATATATATATATGTATGTATGTATGTATTTATGTATATGTTTATATATAAGTTGTTTTGTTTTATGGGTGTTATCATAAAAGTTTATAATTTTTAGATTTTATATGTATGTTGGGAAATACATTAGGTGATTAATTTTTATGTGATTTTATTTGACTTATTGGACAAATGACAAAATTGATTTATTTATTATTGATGTAATCCTTATTGTCTGGAAAAATATTTATGTGCAAGTTATTTATGCTATTGGTTGTTTTGAGAAAAGATTGCCTTTATTAGGATCTTGTGTAAATGATGTTTTCAGTCAAGCTTAATTTCATTGCAATTCCGATTGAGTTCTCATTGTGTCCTATGTTGCTATATCTCCTTGGTCAGGTGTTGTTGTATAACCTTATTGATGTAAGCCATTGTGTGTGTTTGTCCAAATGGTCAATCTTGGGTTAGTGATTGTGTACCCTTCACCTGTGCTTTGTCAGGATTAGTTATGGTTGTTTGTTTCACCATAGAGTTCTCATAGAGAGACCTTTCCTGTTAGTGTCCTATGAGAGAGAGTGGCTATTGAGCAGGGGTCATGCCTGAAGTGGATGACACGATAACCTATCGAGTCAGTTAAAAAGTGATAACCTAATAATTGATTAGGGGGTGGGTAGAATAAATATTAATTAAGATAATGTACCTCGTGCATAGGTGAGTGCTAGTACAGGGCTCATAATGTAGTGAGAAGGCCTGGAATGGCAAACTTACCACCTTGTCTTCATGAAAGGATTGGTAGGGTCCACATGAGACTTAGTTGGAACCGGAGGCTCGGGAGAGGTTACCAAGATAACCCAGGATGGGGGCCGAGACCTATGGAGGTTGTACCATGGTATCCATCTTAAGCTATGCGATGAAACTCTCTCCTTAGAGTCACGAGTGTTTTGTGAGTTGAGTCACATGGATGTTTGTGGAGTCCTGTATTTCTCTCGTACTTGTCTACTTTGCTTTCTTGAGGGTTTTCTACTATCTCCTAGCATGGTGGGGTGGTTCAATTTAGGGATCACATGGTCGAGTGGTAGTGCCACTTCCCATTGGATGTTCTGGATTATATCTTCAGGCGAGGAAAGGCTTCACTAGTGTTTCTTGGTTCATGGTTCAAGTACCAGCTCTTGTTCGAGATCATTGTTCAGTTGAGACCTTGAGGTCATTGTATCAACTTTTATGTAACCTTGATATTGTAAACTTTGTAATCTCTGGCATTATTGGAAGCCATGTTTTTATGGATATTGTAATAGTATGTTAGTGGAATGTATGTTATTTCAGTTGCTTTGGTCTTATGTTAAATTATTTTGTGAAAATTAGATACATTAGACTACTTTCATTTCTTCATTATGGAATTTATATGTATGTGTAGTTTTAAAATTAAGCATTTAATTTGTCTAATTAAAATGGACAATTGGATTAACTATGGTGTTAATATAATCTATGAATTAATCTTCGTTGGCAACCCTTAGGAAATCATGTGTTAGTCTTACGTTGTGTTATTAGATGTGCAATGGTTATAATTTATGCACTTAATCTTTAAAAAAAAATTATTTCACCCTTTAGTTTCCTAGTTGTGTTGTTTTCCTTTAGGGTTCCTGGCGGGGCATTACATGCTTTAGAGAGAGGTTGTCTTCTTGGTTGGAGAAAGATTACTTGTGGATGTGACTCACAAGTGCTAGTAAATATGTTTAATGGAAAGGAGTTGGATGGTGTTAATTGACATCTATCTCTAGTTATTCGGTAGATTCTTCAACTAAGCACCTCCTTTGAATATGTTTCTTTTGCTCATATTCCTCAAGAGTGGAATAGAGTTGTAGATTGTTTGGCTAAATGGGCATTGGATGGAGGATATGATTGGAATATTGTAGATAAACAACACTTGTCTATGGATTTAGTTCACATGCTACAACAGTGAGTTGTGGAGGATAAGACTATGCAATTCTTTGTTGGGCTATGGTTCCTTCTTGTTTTGTAAGTCTTTTTGAGAAATAGATTTTTACCCTTTTTGGATTTTTTTGTTAAAATTTAATTCAAAATAAAAGATAAAAAAGAGGTTCCAATAGTCTCATAACATATTAAAAACTCTTAAAGATTGCATTTAGAGCATTTAATTTCCTTCAAATTTTAGAAATGGATTAACTATTTTGAACAAAATATAAAAAAAGGATAGAATAGAATAATTTTCTACATGCATTTGGATTAATTAGACATACCATCATCAAAATATAAAAGTTAAAACATAAAAAATAAGAAGCATATGCCCTCAATTTCATCCTAAGCCATGCAACATTTCAAATCAAATGAAAATGATAACTTTTAATGAGTTTAAAAAGGTCTATCAAAGAACAAGCTTTCAAATACAAGGTCAACTCATAAAATACTTTCTTATAGACACTACACAATACATACATGTTATGTAAGAAATAGAAAACACAAATGACAACTTGCCATGAGAAATGATAGTGCAATTTCATCAAATCAACAACAATAACCAAACCATTGATAAGAAACATACTATGCTTGTATCACTTAACATGTTAATGTTCAATATCAATTTATTTGAGATATGGTAGAAAATGAGAAGATAACATTGTAAAAGGTTGATACATAAAACAATGTTGTTCGAGATTCTCTCATACAACTAGTGAGCATATATAGTAAACTTCTCTTGGTATTAAAAAAACATAACCCTAAAATCATATAGTTGATTTATTCAATGATTCTTATAAATACCATTATAATAATACATAATAAAACTTTCATGATATTTAAGTGTAATACAAAGTCGTCTCTTTTAACTTTATCTAATTTCGATTGATAAAAACAAATGATAAATATTAAAATATAGTAATATATATAGCTTAATTCTTCATTTTTAACTCCTTGAACTGCGTTTTTTCTCTTCTCGGCGGGCTAGGCTACTCAATTGCGCAAAAGAAGCATATGCCCTCAATTTTTAAAAGATTTGGCGTAGTAATTTATCTTTGGAACGTCGATTTAGATGAATTTGAGTGCGATTAGAATAGACTGATCCACTACACTTGCGACTCACTCTTCGATGGCATTTTTTCTCTTCTTGGCAGGCTGGGCTACTCAATTGCGCAAAAGAAAAATAAGGTACAAAACTGAGTGCGATTAGAATAGAATGATTCACTACACTTGCGACTCACTCTTCCTTCACAAATGATGGCCTTCTTTACCTTTTCACTTTTATTCTTGTCCTTCATAGATTTAATCTCCATATTCCGCCCTTATCTCTTACATCAAGCCGGCAAAAGAAAAATGAATGTTGACATACAAAAGAATTACATCAAATTCAAAAAAAAATCGTGTGGTGTGCAAATGTTTGGCAAAGAAGAGACTGGCGAAGATGAGGTGGCCGTCTAGAATGTGAGTGCCCAACATTCATTTTTCTTTGAGTGAGTTGCAGGATTGACAATTAGCAATTGCTGTGGACCAGAGTTATTTTAATTATCAACTCTCTTTGCGCTTATCTCTTCTCACGGGCCCGCGAAAGAAAAATGAATGTTGGGCAAGACCAAACTCACCACTCTCTTTTGCCAAACATTTTCACGCCAAATATAATATTCATTTTTCTTTCACGTGTTTGATTATGTCCAAGGAGAAGAGATAAACGTAGAACAGAGTTGAAGATAAGGTTAACTATAAAAAGAGAAGAATAAAATGTAAATGAGGCCATCATTTGTTAAGGAAAAGTGAGTTGCAGGTTTGACCATTAGCAAGTGTAGTGTATGTTCTTACTTTACATATATGTCTTTGTTAACTACTAGATTAAAATTATTTAATGAAGATTTGTTTTTTTAATATTATATTATATACAAAAGATTGTAACACAAGTCTACAAGATCAAATGACAAACAAGAACACTTTTCACAAAGGAAAGCTGCTTAAAAGAATGTTATATTATTCAAAAACAAAGTATAGAATTACAAGATAAGTTACAATTGAATAATGAAGTGCTTATAAAAAAAACATAGAGCTAATTTTAGGAGAACTAAAGTGCAAGCATGAGGAGCTAAATAAAGTTCAACTCTATCTAAACTAGATGCATAAAGCTAAACTAGGTGCACAATTGAAATAAGCACTGATAAGTGAACTTAAGCTAAAAGGCATAACTAGTTGTAAGAAAAAAAATTAATAGCTAAATATGCTCTAACACTCCCCCGCTCATCCCCTTTAAGTGAGATTTAGGGTGACAAATGAACGACATCATTTGAAGTGTAATTGTTGTTAGGTTGTATGTTTAGTCATATTAAATTTCATTAACACTTCTTCATTTTATACAAATCTAAGTAAACTGAAAAAATACAATCTTTAAATATAAATTAATTCAAAAGATAACATTGCGTTGCTATTCTTTTTCATAATAAAATTCTTAATTTTCTTAAAACAAAACAAAATTTATTTTTCTTCCATAAAGTAAATTAACTCTATTAAATTTCTTACAAAATCATTTGTTTCTTAAATGGAAATAATGAAGTTTTTTAAAACAAATTTATTCTATTTTTTTAAACTAGCTTGAAATCAAATTAATCTACCTTTAAAATTTATAAGAAATTAAATGCTCTAAATGCAATCTTTAAGAGTATTCAAGTTTTTCTCAAGACTATTAGAATCTCTTTTTTTTTTTAATCTTTGATTTGAATAGTTGTTTGATTAAGTACCTTATGTTGGAATTGAGGATTAGTCTCTTTTGGGATCCAATGTTTTTTTTACAAGTTTCATAACGCTAATTTTCTCTATCCAAAAATAATATTATTTTTTTAAAAAGAAAATAAAGATTCTTATTCTAACTAAAAATTAGTTAAAAAAAGTTAACTTTTTTAAACAAGTTTAAATTTTTTAATTACTATTTTAAACTAATTTTTTTAAATATAAGAAAAACATGTAATAGTTATAACCTTGATAGAAGCTTTTGGTGCTACCTTGTTGTCTTTTATCTTTAAGGACCTAATTTTTTTCTTATACTCCTCTACTCCAATCGAGACCTTCTCTTGATGATAGTGGAGATAAAGGATGTACTAATATTAAAGAGATATTAGTAGTAATGTAGGAGAATTAGAATGCTGTGGGTGGAGGCTCCAATATAAAAATAGTTCAATTCTCTAGAAGAGACGAGTGCTATCATAGATTCGACATGCTGTGAGAAGGCCTGAAATGGCAAACCATCTTCCTTGTCTTCGCAAGAGGATGTGTGGGTCCACATGAGGCTTGGATGGGCCGGAAGCTCAGATTAGGTTGCCAGGGTGACCCAGTGTATGGGGTCGGGACCTATGAAGACTTGCCATGGTAACCATACCAAGTTGTGTGATGACACTTGTCCCTACGTTCGCTAGTGTGTTGTCGTTTTGTCCTGTTAGGAGTACCTTTGTGAGTCGTCCTTTTGTCTCTGCCCTTGTGAGTGTCGGTTTCATGTTAGACCTCGGGTGGTGATGGCTCAGTTTTATGGATGCTCTCATGGACCTCTTGTTTTAGCTTTGATTATGTTCAGCTGGATCCTATTCTTTTCAAGGATCGTTTATGTATTAATTGACCGATGCGGTCGTTTATATATTGTTTATAATTTGCCTTGATGGCCGGATTGTAATGGTGTAACCTCTTGTATTCTTAACTTTATTAATTATCAGAGGGGTCTTGCAGTTGAGCAGACCCGGAGATGTAGCCCTTTAGGGGTGAACTCCGAGATCATTATGGTGTTATGTGATGTATTCTCTTATGTTCCTTTATTCAGCTTTATCATGTATGATTAGCTTATGTAGAATGGTTAAGTGGATCAATGGAATTAACTATAAATGCTTATATTCAGTTCTTTCTTGAATGCCATGTTGATCGAATGCGTAAGTGGTTTAGATGAGATTTATCGTAGATGCTAGTATGCAATCGTCTTTTGAAATGCAATAAGTTGGAATATGAAAGAATGTAACTTAGAGTAATGAATTATACTCAGTTGTTGTTAAGGAATTTAAATATGCTTGGAAAGATCTCATATGTTTATGATGAAATTCTAGTGTGTTAGAATATTAGATGTATGGCTTGTAATTTTAAATGAAAAACTTGAATGAAGATTACGAATAGATCTTAATGGATGAATCTTTGCTTGTGATTTACATTTCCATCCTTTGAAAGAAATTATCCTGATTAAGAATTATCTCGTTGTTAGATTATTAGCTTATTGGATTAATTGTGTGAGGTAAGTGAATTGTGATATTTTAGTAATCTCGTTGGGAAACTCTTTAGGTGTTAGTTGAAGTCTTCCACTATGCAATCTGAATCTTTGATACCTTGTTGCATCTTATGTGTTGTAACTTTAAAAAAAAAATATTGCACTCTATTCTTGTATTATGGCTTAATCCCTTCAGGGTTTCCTAGCGGGGCATTACATTCACTATGATTGTGTTGGGATCAAGGGTAAAGATAATTGTAGATCTTAGAAGGGACTTATCAAAATTATAGAAATAATCAATCTCATACATATATAAGAAAGTGGGATTATTTATATCTTAGAATCTACTTAGTATAGGGAAATAATTTGGGAGAAGACTAGAGAGTTTATGGATAGAAGAAGAAATTTTTTAATACAGGGTCAAAAGGAGATGATAGTTAGCTTTGAGGATTTAAGGTTCAGTAAGAATTGGAATTAACTCTTAATTATGATTTAAAAATGATCAAGAAATTATTAAAAATGAAGCAATTATAAATCCACAAAGGATGATATTTATTCTCTATTGGGGCTCCAATATTCACTTTTCTAAGAGCTTGTCACTTAGGTGACCCTACAACTTGGGATAGGGAATCCAAGTGTACCTATGGCCTTTCAAACTATCCTTTAGTTAGAGGTTTGCTAAAATCTTTTTAATATTGTGCAAACCCTTGGAACTATGTTTGGGGGATGAATAAGATGGATATTAGGGCTAATACATATGGGGGAACTATCATCATCTTGAAACAATATTGAGAGTTGATATATTTCAAACCTCTAGGGTTGCATGTTGGATTGTTAGATAATCATTGGATTTCCATTTTTGGCTATGTAGTATTAGGAATTTACATATTTAAAAATGTTCTAAAGTCCCTAAAAATTACATCTCTTTAATACAAGATTTTTTGAGTTAGTGGATTTCAATGCTTCTAAAATTTCAATTCACCAGAACTAATAAAGTTAAATAAATGTTCCTTTGAATCTAATTTAGATCACTTTTCATTAGGCAAATCAACATAGGCCTCATAGTGAAATACCCTTTAAACATAAAATATATATTTTTAATCTACCATCACTTCATTAGGATTTATTAATAAGAGCTAAACAATAGAATTTTTTAGCCAAGTAAATAGAAATACTTATAGTGTTTGTACATATATTATTGATTTAGATGCATATAACTTAGCATATGATTTTCTCTCTAATAAGGTTCAATTCATTCTCTCTACCTTACCATTCTACTAAGGTGTGTATAGAGTATTATTTTATTGAAAAATACCCACATAATATAAAAATTATGAAATTTGTTGGAATAATATTCACCCCCATTGAAGGCTCTACGAACGTGATCCTCTATGAACCCTATCCACCATTGCTGGCTGGGTCATGACCTTGGGCTTACATTGTGCCTAGGTGTTCGAACTTGCAAGGATTAACTGGTCTAGAATATCCACAGCAATTGTGATTAGGGGGTGTCACTGCAACATGGAAGAATCATGCGACAACAATTCATGAAGATTTTTTTGGTGACTCCTAGCCAAAAAAATTGGAGAAGAAATAGGCAGCAAACATTCACTACGGGTTCCTCTGCTCTACGAATGTGATCCTTTGTGAACACGATCCTCTCAAACCCTAAGCCAAGAGGCTGCGAGGGTTAGCAGTGGGGCTACAGGCGACCATCACAAGAGGATGTGAGGTGGAAGTCATCAAGTGCTTCATGCCTAGTATCAATGCTAGAAGTATTATAGTGCATTCTTCTTCATGATCATACATGGTGAGAGGAAGTTGAGCTTTGCTTAACTCAGAGTGATGCAGCAAAACATGCAACCAAGGTTACTAGGACCTAGACCAATGGGAGTTAGGTGGGTTATGTGGCAACTACATGATGATATATCATAGGATAGACACTCTTTTGATGGAGTCTAGCGGTTTGCAGGAAGGCTTTAGGATAAGGAGAGAGAAAGAAGATTCTTGTGACATTGGTTTGCATGCTGACTAGATCAAACACCACAGCCCCCATTTGACATTTGTGAGGGGACACCACCATTCTCACATCATTCTCTATCTGAATCATAGGATAATCTTGCTAATCTTCCATCATATGTGACTTGGCCAAACAATACCCAATTGATAAACCCAAAATTTCTTTCAACCCCAAACAATCTCCCAATAAACAAATTGCACCAAGGAGCACCCTTCAAACCAAAATAAATTACAAAGAGCTGGAAAAAGAAAACCCCTTGCACATTACTTCCCGATCCACAAGCAAAAAACTCGGATGCAAAAGGTAATGGGAAATGTCTAAATGATATAGCTAAAGAGGGTAGCCGGGCTCCAGTCTCACCAAAGAACAAGATTGCTGCTAATACTGGAAAATCAGGTAAATCTGAAGGTGTGTATAAGATCATTTTTCTAGATCACCTTATTCAGCCTCAAATAGATTTGTTACGTGCCATAGCCCTTATTGGTAAGCTTCATTCTACTATTTCCTTTATACAACTTTCATTTTGGGCTAAACAGAATTGGCTAGGCTTGAAGGATATTTTTTTGATGGATAAGAAATCTCTCTTTTTTATTGCCATTTTTTATTCTAAAGAACATAGAAATTGCGTTCATAGATATAAGGGATGGTTCTGTAAGGGTATTGGTATTATCACTTTGGCATGGGTTCCAAATTTTAGCCTGGAGTCAGTTCCCCCTCTTTTCATGCCTTTTTGGATTACTCTCCCGGGGCTCCCACTTGAATATCAGGATCCAGATATTTTGGAAATTTTGACTAACCAAATGGGTATTTTTATCAAGCGCGATCTTATCCCATATGAATTGGCCCATTTAACCTTTAGGGTATGCTTATTGCTAAACCTTACAAAGCCACTTCCCAAGTCCATTATAATGACTTCCTCCATAGGGAAATGGAATCAAGACATTTGCATACAGGGTACTAGAGATATTGATGACCGTATAGATAAATTGGGTCATTTTAATGTGTAGTGTCAAGGTTCGGGCATTGATGTTGTTAGGGTCTGCAAGGACTTTGTGACTAATTACCATAAATGCTCCTTTTATCAATCTACTCCATCTCCTCCTTCTACACCAAATGGGACAACAAGTGTAATTGACTCAATAGAGAGCTCCATACCTGTAAACAATGTTGATAATATTGCAAGACCTTTCCAGGGTGTTCAGTTTCAAGATTTTCCTCCTCTCTCACTGATTCCTTCTCAATCCTTTTTGGGCTCTATGACTGACACTTTACTTCTAGCAGAAAAAAGAACATAGTTGTCCAATTTGAAGAAATCTCCTCACTATTAGGTTGCTATTTCTGGTTTAAGTTCTTTGCAAAAATTTGGGGGGAGATACAAGAAAGTATCTTTTAAGATCCACTTCTCTTCAATCCTGGTTGATTGGTTGTATAAGAAGATATTTTCTTCCTCTCTCTTTAGGTAGCCTAATTCTTCTTTTTTGAGTCTAACTTCTATGGGAAACTCAAATACTCAACTCCAGGAACTCTATTTATCATAGAATGCAAAGGTCAATATGATTCACAACTTGATGTTTAATTGACAACCTTTCCATGTGATTCAATGTAATCCTCCCATTGTTGGATCCTCATCGAATACTTCAAATATTGAATTAATGGCACATGATATCCTTATCTCTGTTGCATCGAACTTGATAGATGAAATTGCTCTTGAGGAATTTCTGAAAATTTAGGGTGTCCCTGCTATCGATGCTATGCCTCTTGCTCTCAATACTTTACCACCGATTTCCTCATCCTTATTAGAATCTAGTCATGTTGAACACCTTGTGGTTGAAGATAATTCATATCAGCCCTTTCAGCCTTCCACATTGCTTGACTTTGATTTTTCTCAACATCTCTCTCTTGTTCAAATAGTTTCTTCATCTCCTCTATTATATAAAACACCTAAAAAAAGAGGTTGGAAGCCAGAGATTCTTAAAACCCAAGAAGAGATGGGTATGTGCAAGCTAATGAGTCACAAATTCACGGAAGTCTGCATGTTGGAAAACGCGCTCCGCAAAACGGGGGCCCATTATAAAAAATGGGGGCACGTTAATGGTTCGGCCTCCCGAGCCGAAAGGTCATGGGGTGCTGAAGCCAAATAAAACGGGCCCCCATTTTTAAAAAAATAGGCCCCCGTTTATGGACAAAACGGGCCCCCATTTATAAACAAAACGGGGGCCCGTTTTTAAAAAACAGGGGCCCGTTTTGAAATGCTATTTTTATCGCTTTTTTTGGATAATTTTTCATTTTCACCGTTACAGCTAGTTGACAAGAGGAGATCAAAAACGGGCCCCCGTGCTGTGGTTTCCACTTCAAGCCTCCACCACTATCCCAGGTACACATTCAGTCATCTATTTTCATATTTCATAATTTTCTTGTATATTTTTTTTTTTTTTTTGTGTATTATTTAGTTTTTTTTTTATTATTTTAGTTTTTTTTAATAGTAGCATATAAATAAATTATTTTTTATATTTGTAAATTCTTGATTTTGATCTAAAATATTTTTGAACAGTTAACCCTAAACAGTAATCAACAAATTTAGAAACCAAAACCAAACCTAGATAATTAACAAAATGAAATCGACACAAACAAAAAATTGAAAATGAAATGGAAACAAAAACAAAAACGTTCGAAAATGAAATCGACACAAACAAAAAACCGAAAATGAAATGGAAACAAAAACAAAAACGTTCGAAAATGAAATCGACACAAACAAAAAACCGAAAATGAAATGGAAACAAAAACAAAAACATTTGAAAATGAAATCGACACAAACAAAAAACCGAAAATGAAATGGAAACAAAAACAAAAACGTTCGAAAATGAAATTGAAATAAAACCGAACATATGTACCTAAATTGTTCTTAATCCTCATTAGGCAATACAAAAATTACCACTAAATTAGTATAACTTTAAAAGTAATTAACATTTAGTTCTTCAAATTTTAGATATGAAAGTTTAGGCTTAGGTTTATGCCATGTCATGGCATAAAGGTCCTATTATGGTCCTATTATGTCATGTGATGGTATAAAAGGATCAATTATGGACACAATTTTAGAGCAAAACTAGATAAGTTACTAAAATTGGAGTTTGGTTTACATAGGTTCATAAAGGAAGCTAATATGCCAAATATATAATTCATTAATACAAAATAAAAAATATTCTTGATTTATAATGTTGATTGATAATGAGTTTTCTAAATGGGGTGCTAATTATATATACATCCGAAAGATTTGAAAAATATAATTCCCAAGAAGTATTTTGAATATCTTTAGAAGTATATTGGTATATCTAGAATGTAATTTATATTATAAAATATTTAATATATGATTTGAAGTTGGTAGATATTTTGAGGAAGATTTATTAGATTATGTTATGATTAAGCTAACATTAGAAGAATGGTTTTAACAGCATCTTTTGGTTTTAAAAGGTGCACAAGGTTTGAAGTTGAAATCATATTCAATTGTATATAATATTAAATTGTTAAGGAGCTATTTTTTTAAAAAATAGTTAATTTAAGATATTAGTTGAAGCTATTTGAGAATGTGAGATAGTCCTAATGAACGCATGAATTAAATTAATGAACCTAGGACAATCACAATGAACATATGATAGTCCCAATGAGCCTCAAATGATCCTAATGAATGTAGGGCAGTCTTAATGAACCTAAGAAAGTCCTAATGAGCCTAAGAAAGCAATAATGAACTTGGGACAATCCTAATGAACCTAGGATAGTCCTAATGAACCTACGATAGTGTAAACAAGCCTAGGATAGTGTAAGAAAAAAACACTACAAAAAAGACCTCAAATGCGTTAAATGAATTTCCCAATAATGCACTCGTGTTTATCTTTTTTTGGTCATTTGGTTACCTTTTTTTACAACATCTTGGTGTATACGCCCCTAAGAAGACCTTTTCCTCAAAAATTTCTTGGATCATGAACTCCTCATGTGCACCAAACATTTAAGTTGCCACTTGGAAGCTTCTAATGCACACAATCCTTTCAATCAATCTACTCCATTGATCTCTCAAAACAATCTTAGTATTTAATCCTCTATCCTTCATTTCTTATTCAACTTTGTAAGAGAATTTGTGTATGGATTGATATCTTAAATTTTATAGAAAGATTATATATGAAAACAAATGATTGCGGAGTTTTATAATAAATGATTTATAGGAAATAATATTTTTTGAAGGTTTTGTAAATTATAATCTTGTGTAGATTTGATTATGGGAGAAATTTAATGGTGAAATATGCTTAACTCTTCAAAAGTTTTGATGTTTTGTCTTTACATGACAACCACTTAGAATATAATATGTTTTAAGTATGTCATTTATAGTCATGGGAGATTAGTTTTTTTTTAAGATTGTCTGAAGACTAATCAATGTAATATGAATTGATGGCAATTATCTCAAAACTATGTAATTGAATTCTAATAAATTATCATGTGTACACTAAAACACTAGAAATATGGAGCATCCAAACACACACGTGCATTTTTCAAAATAACTTTAAGTTAAAGTTAACAAAATATTATGTTGTCTTAGTAATATTGTTTCCATGCTATATATTCTTACACTAGAAGGAGGATCATCTTATTTCTCACTTCTTTATTGATCTTATGTATGAAATATTTTATATTGATTTTAATAGTTGATGCATTTTACAAAAAATGAATTTATTAAATTGAATATATAATAGATTTATGATGTTTCATTGAAAGTTTTTATTAAGTTTTGTGCACAAATTTTATATTTCAAGATTCAATAGTATGTACATGTATATTTTTTTAAGTTCAATATTATATTAATATATTTCATGTGTATCTCATTCAACAACATAGAAATGTTACTATTTATAAATGTTTTTTTTTAATTTAGTAAAATAGATTCTTCTTTGACATAGAGTTGTATATAATTCATGTATATCTTTATATATGCAGGAGTTCTTTGCTATCATGGATGTCTTTGACATAGATGAACTATTAGGTGAAAATCCCCCACCACAACCCCCTCCTCCTCCTCCTCCACCTCCACCACCACCACCACCACCACCACCACCACAACCCCCTAGATTGGATGAAATTCGTTTAAGAGAATGAATTAATGAAAACCTACAAGTGATTGAACAAAACATTGCTGCTATCCAAAATGAGCAAGTCACGCCACCCCATCTTGTAGAGTTTGCAAAATCAATGCAAACTGTTGTCGACTCAGTTAGATCTGTTGATTCTCAATTAGATCAATTTCATAGACGATGACAAGAGTTGCGTGATTTTTATGCCGATGGTTTAACTTATAGACAAATCATAGATTTGAAAATAACCAAAGCTCATTTATGTCCATATTTTACCAACCCAAAAACAAGAGAACCAATGCAACCTAACCAGAAAAGAATTTCAATTAGGTGGTGTGTGCATCCAAAAATGGCTAGATACTTTTTGGATAGATGGTGGATGGTTTTTGATTATCCACCACATCGTAATTATGAGTTCCCTTTTTATTTTTTGAAGAAATTATACTGTGAGTTTGTAATGAACCAAAAACCAAATTATTTTGATATTAAGTCATTCCAGGGTGTTGGTCGTGGAATGCCACAACATAGATTAGGGGCACGGAGTAATAATCCCCTACCGGATCGACCCATAGTTCCACTTGTTGCTCCATCGATTCCTGCAGATGTCCAAAATACATCATTCATTTCGACATTAGATGCTTTGACTTCCCTCACAGGTAACCTGAGTGAGCAAGCTGCTCACATGGCATCTGCTCCTCGATGGATGCCACATATGTGTTCGAGTTGTCATGAGACATGTGTAGATCCTACTACTGTTGCAGGATCTACTTCAGTTCCAGATGAGCATGATGCAGCAGATGATAGTATGATGACATCTTATATGGATTTTCTTTGCTCGGATGTTCATCTTGACCAGGTATAGATATATATACATGTACATGTCAATCTTCTTATGTACTTCATTAAATATAGGTATAAACTATGTGCATCTCTTTTTTTATACAATCTAATACTTCATTAAATAAATTTTGTTTATGTAGATAAGGACTACACCTAATATTAGAGTCAATATTGCATCTACTGGAAGACAACTCGGCACACCTTATGGGGTATAGTATAAATTTCTATCTAGACATTGTACTAGATCTTTTTAAGTTAATATGTTATCATCATATATTATATAAATTTTCATGTTGATACATTGAATGCTTCTTTCTCCAGGATTCAGGTCATGAGGGACCCTCTACATCACATCGAGAAGAGGGTCTGACTATTGTGACACCATCTATGGTATGTATCTTATAATTCTTAACTTAAATATGAACTCTTACAATATTGTAACTTAACTTGAAATTATTTAGTACACATATATATGTTCACTAAATATGATTTCATTAAATGCATGTATGTAGGTGGACACTACCATTAGGATAGGTTATCCTCATAATTTTGATCAGAGCCAATTTGAACGCATGTCGACATCCTTTGAGGTATTAATATGTAATACTTAATTTGATCTTATTTTGACTCTTAATTTAAGATTTAATTGGACACTTTGAATTTGACCTTGTATAGGAGTTAGCTAGCACTGCATTTGGTGTTGATACTGCACAAGATACTGCTAGAGGGTTTGATGAGCATATGGTAAGTTTGTAACTTAATTTATGAATTCTACTATATTTGATAAATGATTCTTTTAATAGTTAATTTCAAGTAATATTTTAATATTATTTTTTTATTGTACAGCATGAGACAGGTGGATCTGGACCACGTCTCGGGGACAAGAGAGATACTGCTATAGGATCTGATGAGCATATGGTAAGTTTGTAACTTAATTTACGAATTCTACTATATTTGATAAATGATTCTTTTAATAGTTAATTTCAAGTAATATTTTAATATTATTTTTTTATTGTACAGCATGAGACAGGTGGATCTGGACCACGTCCCGGGGACAAGAGAGATAGTGCTACAGGATCTGATGAGCATATGGTAAGTTTGTAACTTAATTTATGAATTCTACTATATTTGATAAATGATTCTTTTAATAGTTAATTTCAAGTAATATTTTAATATTATTTTTTTATTGTACAGCATGAGACAGGTGGATCTGGACCACGTCCCGGGGACAAGAGACCACGAGTTGTTATTGATGATAGCACTTAGATTTTACTATTTATTTGGCTTTGATATGTACTTTTTTATGGACTTTACACATTTTTTTGCATGTGCACATACTTTATATATATGGATAGTTGCATAATAGGATTAGATCATATATATTTTGTGCATACTTTATATATTTTGTGCACGTTAGATATTATGTGGAGTGAGCATCATGTTACCATCTAGACATATATATGGATTAGATATTATATGGATTATGTGGACTTGAAATTTTACTATTTATTTGGCTCTGATATGTACTATTTTACGGGCTTTACATATTTGTTTACACGTGCACACACATACTTTATATATATGGATAGTTTCATAATAGGATTAGATCATATATATTATGTGCATACTTTATGTGTATTGTGCGCATTAGATATTATGTGGACTTGAAATTATGTGCACATTAGATCATATATATTGACTTGAAATTATGTGGACTTGAAATTTTGCGCATACTTTATATATTATGTGGACTTGAAATTTTATTTATGGAAGTTGTGCTTAAACAACTTTATAGGCATTATGTGGACTTGCAATTTTATTTTTGGAATTTCATTTATATAGTTCTTGTGATTAGATAAACTACATGTGCATACATCATGAACTAAGTATCGAAACATATCTTATAATTATAACATATTCTAAATTAAAAAGTATCATTTAACAAATATAATGAATAGAACTTGATTAAAACATAATTATCTCATTCATAAATTTGACCAGTAGTCTCTCATTTATGTATATTGTACACAAAATGTAATCAAGAAGACATATCTAAAATAAAATAAACAGTCTATTTAAATAACTTTGTTTTCATTGATGCCTTCTACTTGTGGTAGACCTGAAACAAAATTTTACTAGATTCATTCCGTTATACCATCTGCATCCTCTCTCTTTTGCAAAGCATCTATAATTGTCTTGTGCTCTTCCATAGAGAGAGTCCATAATTGTTTATTAGCAGGCCTGCCACGATATCTATCCAATTTTATATTAGTTGCCACTACCAAATGCGAGTAATGTATAATCTTTTTCTCTAATTCATAATCTTCAAATGTGGGCAATCCATTCTTTCTTGTTAGATATTTGCGTAGCCAAGTGCCAACAACAACCACAGATCCTGTTGGATAGTCATAACCATCATCATCTACTCGAGGAGTAGTTAGCTTATGTTTTGGCTCTACACATCGAGCCAACCAATACTCTGTCCCCTCTTCATTGTCCTCTGGTGCAACAATAGCATAGACATGTCCTGTGCACAAAACAATTTTATTTTAATATTTAATGAGAAATAAAAACAAAAATATACACTGTAAGATTTCATAAATTTATGTACTATTTAATAAATCAAAACAAATTTCAAAAATAATTTTACCTTGTTGTATAAGATCTGAAATGCGATCATAGTCATTTGATGCAAACATTTGATCCATATCTTCATCAGTTCTTTCATGCAGATCATTTGCATCTATGGGTGTCAATGATATTTGTTGCCATTCTTCAACCCATTCTTTATTCTCACAAAATTCCCAATCTCTGGAAACACAAAACTGACAAAAGCAAGCAAGTTGCCTTGTGAATATAGTCCATATGTTTGAATTAGAACTCTTAAACGAATGCCATTTAGCTGATCCAATGATGGTATTACAATCATGCCGAATAGGAATACTATCTTCCTCTATCAACCAGAAGAAACATCGAATTGCAGAGTTTTCAGTTGATCCTTTTGACAACTTTGAATTGCACCAATCTACAACTGCACAAGCATCTCTGAATTTCATTGCATCCTCGAATTTCAATTGTTCTCTAGCAAGAGCTCTTTTTATACAGGCACCGGCTCCATCGTGTTCCCCCTTACCATGTCCCGCTTCAAAAAAACTCCATAAATGTTGGACATTGGTTATCTTGTGAACTTTGCATAGCCAATAAAACATTCTTGCATTTTTGAATTGTCCAGTGCAATTATCTGACCATATCATATGTTGTTTCATGTCAATTTCTCTTTCCTTAAGATTATCATAAAATACCTCGAAGCAATGTTGGACAAACTCTGAAGAGTGTAATCGATTATCACTAACATAGAAATGATACTCCCTCAAAAATTTTCTATTATCTTCTGTACTGTCATGGTCATGTCTATATATAATGTGCACAAATATGGCCACTTGCACTGAGTTGTAGTATTTTGATTGAGTTTCCTCTTGTGGTTTTAGAGTATAATTTTCTGCAAAATCCACAACTGATACTATTGTTCCAATTGGAAATGTGTTCTTGCATATGCGAAACTATCCATCAAGCCATCGGGCATGTTGGGAATGTTTCACATATTTTGGAACAAAATGAGTTTTAAACTCACTAATAAATGCATTGACACTATTTTGTTCTGTAATCAATTCTAAACGTTTCCCCATCTTTCCATCCTTTAGAGGGTATTCTATATTTTTAAATCTCCTAACATCAACCATTTTTTGTCCAAACTTAGATGAAACATGTTCATGCAAACATTCACCTATCGAAGAATAGTTCCCACATAAATTGTAAAGACCATAAATGCATGAACTGGAAAGAAATAATTGTTCATTAGGTGGTTTACAAAATAAACTTCCAATAAAATCTTTTATAGTTTCAGGTGGAACATAAACACCACAATCCTGCACAAGATCATTACCATGCAACATACAATGAATATATCAAAAAACATCATAATAGTAACGAAACTGGACATGAGTTTTACAACAACAAGATATTCTTTGTTTATTGATTTTAACATACAAGGGTTTGCATTTTTCAAATGATCTTTGACTAATTCGTAAATTCATTAACACAGATTCATCACTAAATTTTTTAAAGAATTCAGTTTGAGTCATGTCAAGAAGATGTTTTGGATGAGGATCATGAATTTTTGATCCCACCCTTAACTTTAAAACATCTCTAACATTTGATGAAACTCTAGTGTTATCATGCCAAAATTTTGTAATTAATTGTTTAGTTTCATCATTTAATTTCATGTCCGACCTTTGAAGTCTACCACTAAAACTCCAACAATGGTTTAGTGGATCAATTTCAATTGTGTCTCTTCTTTTGGCCGCTCTTGACAAGGTTCTACGATGTAAGTTCAAATAGCCACTTATATCACTTAACATTCTTTTATTAACAATCATTTTGTCAACTATAGCAGTCGTTATAACTCTACGTGCTGCATTCTTATCTTTAGATCAACTTGTTTTTCCTATAGAATCGATGGCACTGGCAACAATAGATACAACTTGCTTATATGATTCATCTTTTCTTTTTGGTTTTGCATAAATACCTATTTTTTTCATGACTTTACGCATTTTTAACATTTTTATTAATTGTAGCATTAATTGACATTGGAATCCTAACTTTTTATTATAGAAAAATTGTTTATATAATCTGTTTGCATGTGTTCTGATTTGTCTCCAAGAAACTAACCCATTAGGATTATCTAGCACATTGCTATCAATAGTAAACAAATTACATTCATTTTCTTTTAGAGATGGTGGTGTAATATTTTCAATTTTTATTTCTTTTCATATTGGTGTATGAAATTTATATCCAGCTTCATTTAAATCAGCAATTTGATTGGCATCATAGTCATCAGGATTTAAAAACATACCAGGATTCACATCCACATCAACATTTGCATCAACAGTCATACCCGTGTGTGGTTCTACATTTCTTGCATCCATCATGATGTCTTCAATGGTCTCATCTACAATGGGCACTAAACTAGATGCTTCAGAAGTGTTATTCAATTGCCGTTGTTGTGATCTTCGATCTCTTTGGCATTTTGCCTCCTTCTCTCTTTGTGCTTGAATTTCGTCCACTGTCATTGTCCTCTTTTTTTTCTTTTGACGTTGCTTAGAACCCATTTTTACAAACTTGTCTTCAAAAAATCGTGTAAAAAATATTAAAAAGCACTGCCAAATGATGTAAAAAATCTTTGTCAATACGGATTTCAATAATAGTGTGGTAAATCAATGCAATCTGTTTTTTTTTTTACAGTAATGGTTATTTAGAAACGGGGGCCCGTTATTTAAATAACGGGCCCCCGTTTTAAAAATGGGGGCCCGTTGTTAAATCCAACGGGCAAAAAATGAAACGGGCCCCCATTTTATAAACGGGCCCCCGTTTATAAAACGGGGGCCCGTTATGCAAAATTTGAATTCACAACCCACCACTTGCCTCGGGATTAGGCCCGGGATAGGCCTGGGATGGCGACACCTGAGACATGAACCTGCAAATTCAAAGCTCAATGAATGAAAGCACAAATATGATGAAATGAAATAGTTTACGTGCCTCTAATCAAAGAATTTTTATACGGAATTGAAACCCATTTTAGATTATACTGTCTAGATTCTAAATATGTAAATTAATTTAAAAATTGATTATTTTAACTATTTTTCATTTAATTTATACTAAATCAGGGTAATAAATTTGAAATATTAACTAATTTTCTTAATTTAATAACTTATTTATTTTAATGAATTTTGAAAAAAAAATTATATGTCATCAATCTACACAAAATTCTTTTCAATTTAAAAAAAAAAATTCAAAAAATACTAAGTTTACGTCAAATTATGTGGGTCGTACACGTCAAATTTTTAAAAAGATAATTACAGCCATTAAAAAATTAATTAAAAAAAAAATATTTGAAAAAAAAATACAGAAAAATATGCTCATCAATCTTCAGTGTGTTACAAACCATTTCCCAAAACGGTTTGAGAAAATAATTTTAATTGTGTCAAAAAGTGTGGGTCATACACATGCATGGTATGGTCCTGAAACAGGCATTTTTAAAACATAGTTTTAAGAACTTCATTCAAAAAGTTATTTTTTATTATGTGGGTATTAAAATAAATTACATATTTGAAAAGTAAACTCAGAGAGCTATCTTTTATATTAATGACTTTTTCCAAGATTCAATCTCTAAGTGTTTCAAAATTTAAGCTCAAGTGAGACAAAATCTGAAAAAGAGGGAAAACACTTCCACTTTTTGGCCAAAAAGTGGACTCATCTTCTTGCACTGACCCAGATTGCATCAAGTATCCAGACTACAATTGTAGATAAGTTTTCATCCCACACAAGATCGACAAGAACATGTTGTTCTTCTTAGATGCAATGAGGATCATATCTTGGAATGTTAGAGGTTTGAATGCCTCTCACAAGAGGGCATAGATCAAGCAACGACTGGATTCCTCCCAAGAAGACATCATTTTATTACAAGAAAAAAAGATTTCAGATGAAGCCTCTCAAAAGATTTTTTAAAAATGGACTTTATGGGATTTCATACATATTCCTATAGTAGGGGCTTTCGGTGGTGTTCTGACCTTGTGGAATACCAAGACAATCAAAGAAAAAAAATTGAGCCAAGGGAAAAATTGGCATCTTATTCTTATTCAAAATTTTGATTTATCCTTTGTTCTCTTTAATATTTATGGCCCAACAGCCCCTCAAGAGAAACATGCTCTTTGGAATACTATAACTTGCTAGATCCAACAATAGGGAGTTCATAAAATCATCTTAGGAAGTGATTTTAATGTCATCTTATCTCGAGATGAGAAATAGGGAGGAAATCCTACAGTGTCTAAGGTGATTGAAGACTTTAGATCTTTCGTGTCTGATAACGCCCTTTCTAACATTTCACCTTCTAATGGTCAATTTACATGGACAAGTCGGAGATCTACCCTTCAAATTGCAAGAAGATTGGACAGGTTTTTCACTTCATATGAATGGATCCTTCAGAAATATACCTTTAGCTCTAAAATTCTATCATTCTCTGAGTCAGACCATTTTCCTATCAAATTATGCCTAGATAAACATGAATTTTCTCATCAGAGTTCTTCTTTTAAGTTTGAAAGAATGTGGTTTCAGCACCCACATTTTCATGCTCTGCTTCGTCAATGGTGGGTTAGTATCTGCAAGGGGAACAAAACGTTTCAACTTTATATGAAAATGTAGTTTGTAAAAGCAAATATCAAAGTTTGGAATAGGGAAGTATTCAAAACTATCTTTGCAGAAAAAACAAAGGTAGAGAAGGAATTAAAGGACATCAATGAACTTATCTTTTCTACTAGGATTAATCCAAAAACTTTCTAAAAGGAGAAGCATTTACAAAGCTACTGGGTAGAATTGTGCTTGAGAGAGGAGGAATATTGGTGACAAAAATCAAGGGAATTATGGCTAAAAGAAGGAGATAAAAACACTAAATTCTTCTAGGCATCTGCAAAGATTAAGCAAGCTACATCTACTATCTTTTCTATAAATGCCTCTTCTTCAGGGAAAAATTAACCAATGAACAAGAAATTAGGGAAGAGGGTGAACTCTTCTATAAAAATCTTCTTGCTTCCTCCCCTCCTTTTGTTCCTAAGGAGTCGAGTGTCGACATATTGTTAGATTCCATTTCTTGTCTGATTTTACAATGTGATAATGATTATCTAATGCAACCTTTCTCTCTTGCTGAATTACAAGAGGTGGTAGTTTCGATGGCTCCTGACAAGTTTCCAAGCCTTGATGGTTTCATTATAATATTCTTTCAAAAGTGTTGGGATGTTTTAGGCTTTGATATTTTAATGGCTTTGGAGGAGTCAAGACAAAAAGATTTTATTCTCAAGAACTTCAATTTAACCCATCTTGCTCTTATCTCCAAATCCAATAACTCTCAATCTTTTGTAGATTTTAGGCCTATCTCCTTGTGTAATTCAGTGTACAATATTTTCACAAAAGCTATCTATCTCTGGTTAAAATCCTTGATACCTAAAGTAATATCTATTCAACAAGGAGGTTTTGTTCCTGATAGGGAAACATCAGAAGGTGCACTTGTGGCCCATGAAGTTCTGCACTCAATTAACTCTTCACAATCCCTTGCTTTTATAGCTAAATTAGACATGTTGAAAGAATATGATAAAGTATGTTGGTCCTTTCTTTTGAGAGTGCTTACAAAGTTTGGCCTTTTGGATAAATGGTGCAAATGGATCAAAAATTTACCTCTTTGGGACACATTTTTCAGTTATTGTTAATGGTAATCCTTCTGGTTTTTTTTGATCCACCCAAGGGGTTCAAGAAGGTGACCCACTATCACCTTTTCTCTTCATTATCATGGCAGAATCTTTTAGCAGATTGGTTAATAAGCAGTTGAGCCAAGGTTTTTGGAAGGGAGTATGCATCCCTAATACCGCAATTTCTATCACCCACACTTCATTTGCAGATGATACACTTTTATTTGGCTGTTCCAATATACAAGAAGCAAGGAATATTAAGAAAATATTGGACATATATACTTCTGGATCTAGATAGAAAATCAGTGCACAAAAATCTAAACTATTCATATTCAATACTTTTGAAATGGTGTCTAACAACATTATCCAGACATTGGGCTTTCCAATGGATTCTCTTCCATCATTGTACTTGGGTATCCCTTTCTTTATGGGAGTAGGGAAAACTTCTTTTTTGAATTTTGTGATTGACAGATTAAAAAGAAAAATTTCCTTGTGGAAAGCTAGATGGTTATCTCTATCAAGCAAAATCCTTCTTGTCAAAATTGTTCTGGCTACAATTCCAAACTACTACATTTTAGTCCTTCAAGCCTCGAAATCTATTGTCTCTCATATCGAGAAAATTATTTAGAATTTTATTTGGAAAGGTAATCTTTCAGAAGATAAAAATATCCCGCTTGTGTCTCTCAACAAAATGACTCCAAGCAAATCTACGGGCGAGGTGGGTCTGCATGATCTTTCAAAAAGGAATAAGGCCTTTGGGGGAAAGCTAGTTTAGAATATGTATGAAAAACCACATTCTTTGTGGTGTCAAATTATGAAAGAAAATTAGTTATATACTGCTACCTCTTCACATATATTTACTATCCTTGATCCTCCATCAGGCTCTGCAGTTTGGAACTTCATGATGGACTCTAGGAATGTGATTACTAGATACTTATTGTGGCAAGTACATAGTGGAAAAGAAGTCAGCTTTTGGCATGATTCATGGAGTGGTATCCCCCCTCTTAATCTTAAGGAGTCCATAGTAGATGTGATCCCTATATTTACTACTCATTGGGGTTCTCACCTTTATGATTACATAGATGATCTTGAGAAGCCTTGAAATCGTGTCATTTGGAAGAAGCCAACTCTACTCCCAATCTCCCCGGGTCAAAAGGTAAAATTTTCTTTGATTCTCAAGAACCGCATTATCTTTATCTCTAATGGTTTGGATAAATTGATATGGTTACCTACGAAGAATGGAAAGTACTCTATCAAGGAAGGGTATAAGGAAATTCATCAAATGTATGTTCAATCCTATTCACAAAGAGCCTACAATTTCTATTGGAATAATAGTGTTCTTCCCAAGGTGGGGATGTTTGTTTGGCTTGCTCTACATAAGAGAATAATCACTAGTGAGATACTTGTTAAATTGAATATTGCACATTCATTTGCTTGTGTACTTTGTGGTGAACACAGTGAAATGTTAGATCATCTCCTCCTCCAATGTGATTTTTCTCACTATTGTTGGATGTTTGTGCTTGATAAACTTTCCTATAGCACCCCTCTTCTAGATAATGTATGGGATTTTTTCTAGGCATGGCCAGTCTTATACTCATCCTCTCTTTTTGCATGTATTTGGAAAGTGATCCCATCCATAGTAGTATGGTCACTTTGATGGGAAAGAAATAAGCGTATTTTTAAAAAGCAAACATCTCCTCTTTTTGATGTTTTCAATTATATTGAAAAATCAGTATCGGAACTGGTTAATGCTCATGTTTCAAATCAGTTCAATTCAAATAGGGAATTTACTTCTTGGGATGGTCAAGTTATTAATTTTTGGAAGGGCATCTCTATTCCTATATCACCTTATCTTCCGAGAGTGGGAACTAGTAAAATTGATAGAAATAAAGAGAAATGGTGTCCTCCAGATTCAATGCATTTCAAATTAACTTTTGATGGCTCCTCTAAAGGGAACCCAGGTGATGTAGGGATGGGAGTATGCATATGGGATCACATAGGATGTGTTTTTACTTTGAAAATTTATTTTATCCCACTGGGTACTAACAACTTTGCAAAGGCATATGCTTTACTTGAAGGTATTCTACTAGTAAAAAAATTGAACATCTATTATATTCACATTGAAGGCAATTTAGAAATTATTATCAACGCTTGCATAAAGAGAAATATTGATAATTGATGGATAAGATATTTACTTGAACAAGCATGGACACTAATTGATACATTTACAAACTTCACCATTTCACATGTGTATAGCGAAGGGAATCGGGTTATAGATCATTTGGCAAATATGGGAAGTTCCAAGAAGGAAAATAATATGATGGGTCTAAATTGTGATTTTGATTCCTATCCAGTTCTTAAGAGGAAAATTTTGGAGGATATGGGTACAGGATAATATTACATATAGCTATGCAGTGGTCTTGTTCATAATGATAAAAAATTGGTATGTGTGGTATTGTAAGTGCAGGGTCTTGTGGTTTTGTTGTATCTATATATTGTGAAGGGATATCAATTTGAGAAGCATGCTGGATTGTAAGTTGGATAAATGCATAAGTGAGATAGATTGTGGACTACTATGTAAATGTGTACAACTCTCGTGATGTTTTGGTTCGAACTGCATCTTGTTCAATATATTCTAGAAAGCATTTGATACTAGGGGATGTTTTATGGAACTCAATATTCTGGACACTATAAGATATTGTATTTTTTGGCATATTTGAGATTTAAATCTCACAACCTTTCTATTCATTGTAGAGCAAGGATCAGAGTTTTTCTTACTGGTTCTTTTCTTCGGGAGCTCTTTGAATCAGATTTATATAATAAAATATATTAAGTGGCACTGCCACCTTTTTCTAGAAAAAAAAATATTCACTCCCATTGCCAGATCATAACACCCATTTTAATAATATATATTTATTTTTCAACCAAGGCTATAATTTTTCAAATTTATTGAAAAATTAAAACTATAATGTATAAAGTAAATCCTAGCACATCTTAAGGTATCATGAATGAATTGAATGAAATAATAATTTTTTCCTATAAATTTAAGACCCATCAAACCAAACACATTTGAATCAATGATATCTAACAATCCCTTTTCTTCTAAAGAACAATAAGGAAAATATTCTCCATTTTTTTCCAAACACACAATGTTCACATGGTGAAAATTGAAATGCAAATAGTTATCATGTACATATAATTTTTATCCTCCATCATAGTCATCATAGAATACAACAACTAGTTGTAATGATTCATATAATATAACTAACCTAAATAAATCAAACATAATTCATTAAACTACCACCAAGAAAAATAAATAATACTTCATCACTTTAATGAAAGGAGTTTTTCGAGGAGTTCAAATTATAATTCTTATTTATACACTCCACTTGCTGACATTTTTCACAATTTCTAAATTCATTATTCTCTTCCTTGTAGAGTTATAATGACATTCAGACTAAGATGTCTTAGTAAACTTTTTATATTCCCTATTGGTTCTACTTTATCCTTGGCCCTTCCTCAAACATGTAATGTATGCTTTGATCTCTCCTCTTGCATTTTATCCATATGTATTTTATAATAATTGTGTAAGTATACACTTCTCTTCTTCATCCATATTCACATCAATAGATGTTGACTAAATCATAATAAAATTAAATGCATTCAAATATTATGCCATAGTTCCAATGTTTTTGATTACGGAAAAAATGGGTTTTATAGGGACCTGAAACCATAGAGTTTACTAGAAAGATAAAATATTCAAATAAAGATCACTAAGACAAGAAAGATGCTAAACAAACACAAAAGGATTGCAATCATGAGATAAAATTCAGCTAAAGACCAAAAACAAACAAACAAGCTAACCTAGGGACTTTAATGTTTCAACAATTTCGGCTTCTAGGTTATTCATCTCCCAAGCCACCTTCTTAATCTCATGGATCTCCTGAGGTGCATAATCCATTTTTCTTTTCAAGTTGGCTCTAGTCCTCTTCGAAAGGCCAAAATCCTCTTTCTAATTTTTATCTTTGTTAGCCTCCAAGTCCACAAATAGGGTCCCCTGTGGAGTATTTTCCAACTTATCCACCAAGGTGTTCATTGTAGTAGCAAAATTATTCACAATGTTGTGGCTTTGCTTCATGATGGAATTCATAGTAACCTGGATTTTGCCAATTTCCCCTTCCAAATGTTTTATCTTTTTCTTATTTTTCTTCTTCATCTTATCCATGGGATCACTAGTTTTTTGAAGGCACTCAGCCATCAACATCTTCTCTTCTTCAGTACATAAAGTTCCAGGAGTCATCTGAGGCCACTTGAAACAACCCTGTTCTTTATACTAAGGTCCTTAATTTCAAGAAAAATGCACTTAATGATTCTGAAGTTGTCAACCACCCTATTTCTAGCTATTGCTATAGGATCATCTAGAAATTCCCTGCCAGGCTTGAAGTAGTGATCTTCAGGTCTAATGTCTCCAAGGAATTTGGGCCTATTTTCTCTATCAGTTTAAGGGTAAGAGGTATGGGAGCCATTAGTGGAATCTGGGGCAGCGGAAGAGTCCTCCGATATTTCATGGATGAAAAGAATAAGGCTCGCATACAACACATGATATTTCCTAGGGATTTTTTGGTGCTTCTTGATACTTTTTTTTAGAGAGAAAAATAGGTAGTAAGGAAATGAAATCCTTACCTTGTGTCAAAAATTATTGAGGAGGGAAAAGTGGTAGCCATAGACTCTAGTAAATAATTATTAGATATTTTGACCAATGCCACCCTTTCCTCATCAGTTTTGGGAAATATGATCATCATTTCATCTGAGAACTTTCTATCATAGAAGAACTTCATCCCCTTTGTGGAGAGCCCAGTAATTTCCCCATTGAGATTTTCATCAATCTTAATCTTTCTCCAGAGAGAACAATCCCATCTTCCTTCTATTTTTTGGTTAAATATTCTATAATTTTAGGGTTATCACCATGGAGCTTCTCGAGAAACAAACTCAACTCCCCCTCTCGATAAGACTCCAGACATTCATATTTTTCTTGTTCTTCTCATAGTTGTTTGACTCAACTCTCTTCCTACTTCCCCCATTTTTTGATAGACAATTCTTCTATAGATTGCAGAGAAAGTAATTTGAATAAAGAGCCAGCAATGAAACCAAAGCACCCATAAAACATGCCAGCCCTTGCTACGAGTAGAGATGATTAAGGCACCACCACCATATCCAATGATAACACTATACCAATATATATTCCTCTCCATCATTATTAAAAATGAAAAATTTACAATGAATGATATCATAATCAATTAAGGCTCTGATCTCAACTCCCAAATCACAATAAGTCGGCCATGTCCATCGACCCATATTCTTAACCCCTTCATTGGTGAAGTAGTTGGCCACCTTATTAGCTTCCCTAAAGGAATGGGAAATTCTTACCTTATCAAAGTTGGATAATATATATTTAGCTTCCTCTATCCATTTTTTTATAGTCCATGAGGGGGAAGTTTTTCCAAGAAGGCACTCAATGATGTTTTTAGAATCACCTTCTATCCATATATTTTTTAAATTCCTTTTACTTGCAAGATTGATTACCTAGAAAGATCCTATGGCTTCGGCTATATAATTATACTGTGAGCCCAAGGAGAGTGCCACAACCAAAAAAAAGTTGCCATTATGATCTCTTAGCACTCCCCCACTCCCAGCCGACCCAGGATTACTCTTGGCTGCCCCATCAAAATTAACTTTTATCTAACCCTCTGGGGGGTGAATCCAACAAACACTATTACGATTCTTTTTCACTTTTTTGGAAGCCTTGGAAACATCAAATTTGATATGCCATTTTTTTTCCATCTTGAGGTCATGCCATTGTAAACCATAGCCTCCACCTTATCCTCCTTACATGGGATGCAATTTATGTTTTCCACAATTAGCCTATATATTCTCTTGTATACAATATTCTCTAGAGCCTCATTGTCCTTGAATATTCTATTGTTATGCTCCTTCCACACTCCCCAAGAAATGTGGGAAGAATAAGTCCATAACCTATGAATAGTGGGATTCAAAGATGGAGTATTCCACTGAACAAAGAGGTCCTCCATAGAGATAAGAAATACCCAAGATAAGTTCCATAGAGAAAGAAGTCTTCCCCAAATAGAAGTCACATACGGACAGTGGAGGAAAAGATGATTAACCATTTTCATCTCTTCCTTACAAAGGTAGCATCGATTGGGAATATAAAAGCCACATTTGCATATATTATCAACCATGAGCACTTTGTTTTGAAGAATAATCTAGAAGAAAATATTTACCTTAGGTATAAGGTATTTAATCGATTCTTTAGCCCAAAGGGGAGGGGTGTGGGAGAAGAGGACGTCCTCAAGACAGTTGAAGAGACCGATTAGCTGTTAGATGGGTTGGGAGTCCAAACTAAAAGATCATCTTGTTGATGCGATCCCATATGAACAACCAACAAGGAAGATTGGATTAGTGCAAGATCCATGCTTATATGGCAAAGATCCACCCATCCACCATTCCTCCAATATTCCTTAACATGAGTCCCATATAGAGCCTTACAATTTTCAACCCACCCATTGAAGCTTTCATAGGAAATTAAGGGAACCTTCATAATGCATCTATCTTCCCAAAACTTTGCTTGATTCCCTTTTCTTATACTCCATCCAATTCCCATTTTGATAATTTTCCTTCCTCTAACCATATCATTCTAGAGAGCCAACCCCCAAGGTAAAATAGTAGAGTCAAGAAAGGTCTTAAGGGATCCAGAATTGGTCAAATATTTACTCCTTGAAATGTTGTTCCACTCACCATTAGAGGAAAATATTCTCCATATTTTAAGCAATTCTAGTTTTCTTTTAAAATATAGTTTATTTACTAAAAGTACCACTTGGAAGATCTCACAAATTATTTTGCAATGAATACATGAAATATATTAATTAGAAATGTTTTGATTAGATAGAGTGGGATAGGGCCTTAAACAATTAAATTTTTTTCCATTAAGCTAGAAGAGGGGTCTCACAAGTGATGAAACTACAAAAAAACTAAAGAGAAAATAAATAATTAAAAGAGGACTGATCAACAACAACAAAATAGGGGGGACTATGAATATACAAACCAATACATAAGCGTATCTAATTATTACCCAAGAGATTGAGGCCCTTCAAAACCTATCATTATTTATTTAAATTTTTTGAATTGTCCATGAAGGATTTTCTCTTCTCTTGCATTTTCCTCCTAGGAGAAAGTGGTGTTCAAATTAAATTTTTTGTTACCTTTTCTATTCTACTTGGGAGGTGAACTATAAAAACTAGCCTTCAAATCATCTCTATTATGCTTGGATTTCTTCTTCTCCATATCTTCTTGAAAAACTTACAGTGAGATAGCCATATTTTTTACCATCTCCTTGTATTACTCCACAATTTCTTGTATATTTTTCATAAGTTTTTTCCAGTTTTCCTGGAGGCTATTAATATTCTCATCCAAATTCTTCTTTTCCTCCATTGAACCAATAATAGCCTTGATATTATGAACTTCCTCCTCTAGATTATCCCACTTATCACATAGAAGACCATATTTCCTCATCAATCGACTTAGTGGGCCAATCTGTAGCCTTAGCTAGAGCTAAGGCCTATAATTTAGTGCATTTTATCTTGGCTATTTGAGGTTGAGCTAGTTTCCACTTTAATATTTCAATATAGATATTATATGCATTAAAAAATTCATTCACCTTTAGCACTTATCTTCTCAAAGAGCTAAAATGTAGGTGAGTGAATGATTGGATGGTCCAAATAATCCAAAATTTGAGATTCCCTACCCCTAGGAGAGGAATGGTGATGAATAGTAGGGGATTTCTAGCATATGAGGAAGTAGAAGGGGCATCTTTAGAGGAGGGAGACCATGTTGAACTAGAGTCATCATAAAGAATGTTGATTTCTAGGGGATCATTAAAAGCATCATTTTTCTTCAAAAAAGATAGGGGAATTGGTAGACTAGATCCTTAATTTGATAGTGAATGGGGGGTTGGAACAAGAATTATTCTCCTTCATGGAAGGTTTATTAAATAATGGAGGGGGAGAAACTAGGAGTTTTAGCCAAAATACTAAGGTTAAAGTCCATAATGATGGAATGATTGGTGATGTGAGGAAAAGAGGTCATGACTGGGGTTAGGTAATGATTAAATTAATAGAGCTAATAAATTAGGGCTTGATGAAGGGACATCACATTAAATTTAAACTAGAACATGAGTTCATAGTCTAGACAAGAGAAGAGTGAATATAGATAGACAAATTCAATTTAACATTATACCTAGAATGGTTGACCATGGGGAACAAATTTCGGGAATTAAGTATTTTAAACTATCTATTCAAAGTGAGATACCTCACAAGAACCTTTTCAATATACTTCCACACTCTTTCTAGGCCCTCATGGTTTAAAAATTAATAATCATTCTAATTTTAATAATTTATTATATTTTAATAATAATTAAATGGGGATATTAGTTTTGGTGTAATGTTGTTTATTGATAATATCTTTGTATCCAACCTTGGAAGAGTAGTTACCTATGTTAGCTCCTACCCAAATCAAATTATCCTGACTATTTCTAAAATTAAATATTCTTTTATTTTAAAATCTCCTTAATCGGAGATAAGTCTTCTCGTGGAAGTGGAAAATGGTCAATTTTTTTCCATTTTCAATGTAAGGAATCATTATTATCAAAATTCACATAATTACTAATAGAGGAACCCCATTATCTTACCAAATAATCTCTAATCAAGGATGTATCCATTAAGTTGGTTATGATTGGGAAGACTCCCCAAGAATAAAAGCAGAAGGAAACATTTCTTCCACCAACAATGTCCCAAGTGAGATGTTATAAGTTTAAGTCTTTACATTTAAGGATGAAGTTCTAGACCCTTGAACCTTTTGGAGGATTAGAGACTCTAATAATAACAGTAGGATTGAAGTCTTCTAGGTATTTTCCTTGAAGAAGTCAAACCTATTTGAGATGAGGTTCCTTGAAAATATTCCAAACTAATTTCTATCAAAGAACTTTGTTTTGCCATAACTGGTTTCTCAGCCCTAAACCACCTACTTCTTTCGGTTTGCAAATTTTTTTCCATGAAATCAAAACCATCTTCTTACTTTCAACTATCCCTTGTCAAAATAAAGTTCCACATTTTTTGAATGAGTTTCAGATTCGCACCAACCATGAGGGGAAGACATGATATCTAAAATAGTGGTAGAGAAGAGAAGGCTGCTTTTAGAAGAGTAGTTCTTCCTACCCATAATAGCCATTTTCCTTTCCATGATGTCATCTTCTTATCCATCTTGTCTCCAAATTATCTCCAAAACTTATTTGATCTTAATTCATTTATCTAGAGGAAGTTGACCGAGTCTGAATCCAAGGGTATTCAGGATCAATGTTTTTCATAGGGAGGTCAATGTGAAAGGGAAAGATATTAGATTTGTCTTGATCAGTCAATTTGTTTGATGCTAGAGAATATTTGTTAAGGATTTGATTTAAGTGACTAGTTTCTTAGGCCTCACTAGCTCCAAAAAGAATAATATCATTAGAAAACTATTGTTGAGTGATAGATTGCATTGAATTAGTGACTCTAGTGCCTTTTATAAGACTGAATTCTTGTGCTTTACATATGCTTCTACCTAAACCTTCAACCACGATAATGAAAAGAAAGGGAGAGATTTGGTCACCTTGTCTAATCACTCTAGAAGAATCAAACAAACCTTTTGGAGTCCCATTGATTAGAATAAAAAATATTGGAGTGGTTTTATAGAAAAAAAATGAGATTTATCCACTATCTAGAGAATCTAATTTAGCTTCCATTCATTTGCAAAGGAATCTCCAATCAAGTTTGTCATAGGACTTATCTATGTATAACTTTAGAATCATGAGTGGTTTCTTATTATTTTGAATTGGATAAATGGTTTCTTGAGAAATGGTGACTCCATCTAGAATTGATCTTCTAGGCACAAAACTAGTTGCTCAGTTGCTTATTATTATTTTGACAAAATAATATTACATGCAGTTTAATGTAATTTATTAAAATATATTAATGATAATATTAATAAAAATATAATACTAAATATATAAATAATAATATTATATACATATCAAATTTGGCAGAAGTGAACTACGATAGAATAGTGAACTAGGATGTTACCTATGGAGGGCTTTTTGATCAACCCAAAAGCAGAATTTGTAAAAGATGACAAAAGGGAACTAGGTTGCTACCTATGAAGGGCTTTTAATTAGCTAGAATGCAGAATCTGTTAAAGATTATGTGTAAATAGTCATTGACTGGACTTATGGTCTCGAGCAAGGCCAAAAGTTTTCTCCTCTCTGCTCTTTCCTACCGGTGCCCACACTGAGCGGAGATTGTAATAATATTTATTAATTAATAAAATATGGCTAAGGCCTTTTACCGAGGAAAATAAATAAATTATATACATATCAAAAAATAATATACAATAATATAATACAATAATATGAAGATAAGATAATAACAAGATAAATTATAAAAAACATGAAGTGTAGTATTCAATAATTTTTTTGTCTTTAAACCACTAAATAGTAAGAGACATCTATCTACAAATATTTGATTAGTTGTGTTTTAATTTTCATTAATTTTATATGCTAGTTGTGTATTTTTTTTCATTTATGTATACTCTTTAATAATTTATGATTTATGAGATATTTTTATTAATCCTTACATTTATCTTATAACAATTTATATCCTTTATAACTAGATTACAATTACCTTAATATTTATAATCTATTATTTTAAAAATTTTATAATTTCAATTATCATAGAAAATAAAAAAATTGAAAGGTTTTATAATAAGACAATATCTAGCTCAATTATAAATTTGTAATAATGTTATAATAAATAATTGCTTGATAAAGAATATAGAATAAGATAATATTAATTATAATATTTATGATAAAAAAATGTCATTACCATGCCATTGCTTTTGCAACCTCACGAAACTAGGGTTCGCTACAAATCTCTCATGAGATTTGGTTCTTGGCAATGGCATATTGACCCATGGGCTCCTACGACTGGTTCTCAATGTCCTTTCAGTCATAGCTTTCAAAATCCTACAAAGCTTTCTAAGATAGTGGTTGGTGCTTGGGCTAGATTGACTAGGGTTGATATGAAAAATGTGGGTCTGAATAGTGAGAAGAAACCATCTTTTATGGTCAACCTAGCATGTGAATGGCCCCAAAATGATTTGAATGGGATAAATTCAAGGGCTTGTTGGATGAGGAATGATAATAACCATGTGAAGGATTGGGTACTCCATTCAGCACCACTTTTTTTTGCAACCTACCACAAACCCTCTCCAAATTGACTTCAAGGAGGATATTTCACATGAGGTAGATGAGAATGTGGATTATTTTGAAAAACTTGGTCTAATTGGGAGATTTTGTGGGTTGTGGTTTGTAGAGTGGAAAATTGAACCCTAGTGATTTGCCACCTAGGAGATAGAAAGGAAATCACTAGGATGATTTTCACTTGGGAGATACTTTACATTCAAAAGAGGGGTTGAATTCACTAGATCCAAACCCTTGAGTGAATAAGGATCTGAATAATAAGTGAATTGCAAGGGTACAATGCAATTTACCCTATTTTGTAAGTAGAAGAGTTGACTTGTTGACTATGGAGAAAATAAAGACCAAAGTGGTGAAATAAGGAGCTACAGATTTGGGATCACATCATAACTTTAGATCTGAGGTATTTAGAATTATACAGATCTACCCTGTAAATTTGGAGAAAAGTCGCTAGCACCAAGTTGAAAGTGTACTTGGTCCTCTGAAAAATCCGTGAGTCAAAAAGGGTTTTTTTGTCTCTACAAATGGAGCTCAAATATGCAATTATAGGTGCGCCCCTGCAACCTACACACATAAAAGAAGGGAATAAAGGTTGTGGATAGGGGTTTTCCTTAGTCAAACCTCAGTTGAGGAATCAACCTTGAAAGAAAGTAATTGCAAATGCTTAAAGGTAAATAATGGAAATGTATACCTTGTAGATTTGCAATTTGTTGATGATGGTTGCTTTACTCCTTGAATGTAATCACAAGTGTTGCATGAAATGGCATGTAACATGACAAAACCAAATTAATCTTGTAATGTTGCTCTAATGGATGAATGAAGAAGACACATGAAGAAGATGTTTGAAGACTTGAAGACTTGAATGCTTGATAATGATAATGAAGGCCTCGTCCTAAATTTTTCTTATGCAAATGAGAGGACTAAATCCCTTTATATACTTTCCTAAGGATAATTTTCATCTCATTGAAGGCTGACATACAAATTAGGGTCAAGGGTCAGGTGGACCCATTTTGGGGCCACACAAAGAAGCCCTTGTCCTACCCTACTTTGGGGCTTGAACAAGGTCACAAGGCAGTATAAGAGATAAAACAAGGGAAGATTCAAAAGGATGATGCAGAGAGGGGTCCTAATTGAGTAGGGATATGGAGTCGCCAAGGTGAGGACCTAAGGTAAGGAAGTAACATCATTTCAATATTTTCACTAACCCAACACAACATTCTTATAGTTCTTAACAATTACACAAAAGATTTGCAAAGCTAAGAGTTCTATTTTTCAAAATGAAACAACATCACAAAAGATTAATTTCCTATTCTCCACACACATTATACATTTCATGATAAGATTATCTAAATAAATAATTTTTCCCCTTCATGATCTATCAATCATATAAATTACATGGACTACCTAGAGAGTATATGCAAAAAGTATTCCATTTACTTACTCGACATGATGCACTCATAGGCAAAACAAAACACTTTGGTTTCAATGTAGAATGAAATAGATACTACTTAATACATGCCTCTTAATATTTATTGCAAACAATCAATTATTTCTATTTAATTTTTAATTATATCATTTAATAGCATTTCTTTAATCTTCATAACTAGATAGAGAGAGAAGGGAGATAATTTTTAATAGTCAATCAATTCGCACACATGCACGTAAACCAATAAATCACACAAGCATGACTTAAATTTATCCCTATATGCCTATCATCCTTATTTTACTATTCTTACAGGTCATTATTCGAGTTGATCATATAAAACATGCAATAAAATCTTCTAAAATTCAAGTATACACTAATCTCCCCAAGATCCACATAAGAGTTTTAGGAAAACACAACATACAGATATATTAATTTTCTAGAGAGAAGGAGGAAGAAATAAATAAATCTAATTCACTATGAATACACACTCAACATTTTATCTACAAACTCTTATAATTACGACACTATGTCCAATTACAAGTAAAACACAAGTGCATGATCATTCGTTAAGACTTAAGACAATGCATTATTCAAGCTATAAGCTAACAAAATAGTATAATATCAGTTAAAAAGGTACATCCAATTATCTCTGAAAATGAGAGTAATTGTAGACCAAAACATCTTACACGAAAACAATGCACATATAATCACACAACAACCACTAATCATCAATCAAGAAGAGAAAGAAATAAATACACATGATACACTTGTTTAGGGTTTTTAGAAAGAGTGAGTTAAAGAAACAGAGCATGAAACATCTAAGATCTTCAAGATCCCAAGTGTTAATCACAAACATACATCAGAGAGACAAGCACATGATAAAAAAATACTACGTATTACACACCAAAATAAGGGCACAAGTTACATCAAAGATCCCAAAAGATCCCAATGTTTGTAAAACCTGGCTCTGATACCAAGTGTAATTCCTCATCAAGAAACCCTAAAGGAAACAGCTACAAACACTCAAAAAGAGTGCAAAGTAATTTAAAAAGAAAAAATTATACCAACACACTAATGTACTAGATAAATATTGCAATAGAAGTTACACAAGCGGAAGACTTAACACAAACTCCTAAAGGGTTTCCAATGAAGATTACCTGATTAATCCAATGAACATTAAGGTGTATTAATCCAATTAACAATGAGATTGATTAAACCTACTCATCATAGAATAATTATCACATGAACATAGCAATTAAATCCCATAAGAGATTAAACTAAGCATGATTGAATATATACAACTGCCATTAGTTACATTATGTCACTAAAGCTACTTTCATCATAATTTATATTACTGCATTAAGTTAATAACTTCATATGTACAATTAAGATAAATATCACTTAAATAACATTATACATTTTAACCATAATACCATACATACATCCAAAATTAAAAGAAACCAGAAGAACACATACGCTATACAACACAAATTGATAACAAAGTTCACCCTTAATGGGCTACATCTCTAGGTCCGCTTCAAGTGCAAGACCATTCTATAAAATAAAATAAAAGATGAAAAATACATAAGGTTTACATTAATTACATCCTTCCATCAAGGTGTACATAAAAAAATGATACAAATGACCACATAAGGGTCAAAGATATACAAATATGATCTAAGCTATTAAAGAGGATCCAAATGGAACAACAAAATGAAATGAATCCAAGAGAAAAATCTAGAGCACCTGTGAAGCTAATCCATCGCAAGAAGGTATGAACAAAATACCCAATGGATAGTGGCACTACCACCTGACCATGTGGCCCAAAAGGAACCACCCCTCTAGGCTAGGAGATAGTACTAAGGCCCTCAAACAAGCCACAACAAAGCATCATATGGTCTCACATGTACATCAGGTACTTCACACAAGACATAAGCATATAAGCATGACTCTCACAAGAGTGCTCCAAGTAAAGCCAACAGATGAATACACACTAGTGAACATAAGGCAAGAGTGCCATCGCATAGCTAGTATAGGTTACCTTGGTAGGCCTCCATGGGTCCCGGCCCCCATCCTGGGTTACCCTGGTAACCTCTCCTGAACCTCTAGTGTAGTACCCCTACTCGTTTGAACTCATTAGACTCATATTTTATTATTGTTTGTTTTTAGAGGATACATTATCATGATGTGTTATTCTAATTTTTATGACATTATTTCATGCTTTATCTGGATATGAGATGAGTAATTTATTGCAGTATTTTAGTACTTGTGATTTATGGCATTTTATGGATTATTGCTATGTACTGACACTTTATTTTATCTATGCAATGTGGAATTATATGTTGTGTGTCTGAGAGTGTATTGGGTGCAAGGGGACAATTTTCCTTCACTCATTTTGGTGAGACAGGGAACGTCGCGATTCTCCTTCATCGGTGTGTATGTCATGTTTTCTATATTGTATATATGTATGTGTGGTTCGGTGATGCAGGATATTATGGATACAAGTATCGGGTAGGTACGAGGTATCGTCTCCACCTTGCTTCATAGGTCTAAGTGTGCCTTATATTTTCCGATGGAAGTGGAGGAGATAGTAGTTGACCCTATTTTACTCATTTACACTCATGTGAGTGTCATTAGTTGGTCGTCCAGTCAGTTAGTTCGGCCTTCGTATTTTATCATTTGATCTTATGAGTAATTGCTTGAGATTTGTTTAGTTTGTGTGTTTTAGTGGATTTGATTAATTAATTAGAGTTTATGGAGTTATCTCATAGTTGATTTATGTATACATTGAGATTATAAATTTAATTAATTAAAAGAAGTTATTAAATTAAGTTGCAAGCTACATGATATTAGAAATATATTTTATTTAAATTTTAGTGGAAAAATAAATTAGATTAGTTGCATTTATTGTTTCCTAGAATTTTAAATAAATAAAAGAATAAATAAATAAATAAAAGAATTAATTAGAATTGAAATATTGATTTAATTTCTTTATTTAAGAAATTAATTAATATGCATGAGAAAAGAAAAGAATGAAAAATGATTTTTAATTATTGCATGTTAACTTATCCCTTTGTTAGAAAATTAGAAAAGAAAAGAAAATTGCTTTTATTACTAAATTTAGGTTTTTGGAAAAAAAAGATATTCAACCTAGAATTTTAGTTTAAAAAGAGGAATAGGTCATTATTTTAGGATACACGGGAAATAGGTCAGGAATTTAGGTGAAGAAATTTATTTGGAAGCTTGTTGAAAAGATTAGGGCTTTTCTACAAATTTCTTCCAAGAAAGCTATACCAGGTTGGGCGGCTTCTTTTGATTTTTGTTTTAAGAAAATATTTCTATTTCTTCTATCTTTTGAATGATGTGTGTGTTAAGATGATTGTCATATCCTGTCTGATTAATTCTAATCTTAGCTAAAGTTCATACCTGAAGTTAATTTCTAGTTTAATGGAAAGAAGTTATTTCTGGGTGTTTGTGGATTAAATTTTGAGAAAATTGGGAAAATTATTATGACAAATTTTGCCAAGAATTTTGTTGTGCACGGAAATTGCAAGATTTGGGAGGTATGGGATTTATCAGAGAAATCATTCCCTCTTGTTTGCATTTATTTCGATATTGGTTATGATAGTATTTTATTTGTATCACTATGAAATTATCAATTACTCTAGGAATAAATTTAATTATAAATTAAATTTATTGGGTTATTTACGTTTTGGAAAAATATTGTATTTTAATTACAAAAAAAAATATATTGTAAAAGATTAAATTCTGTAAAAATGAATTTATTGGAAAATTATTGTTTTATTTGTGTTATTGAATTTACTGAAAAGAAATTAATTTTAAAAAATATATATATAAAAAAAAAATTAACCCTCGGTAGCACTACTGACAGTAGTATGGCTACCGTATGGTATCAGTACTACCGATGGTAGTATGCTACCTACGGTAGCATCTACTACCGGAAATAGCATGTGCTACCATGTGGTAGCATGGGCTACTGTGCGTAGCATGGGCTACCGTGTGTAGCATATGCTACCGTGCACAGTGGCAAAGATTAAATATTTTTTTTTTCTTTAATTCCCCTGTGCATACCTTGACATAGAACTTTCGGGTTTCGTGCCCAAGGTTGTGTATTTTGAGTTATTTATTGATTAATTTATAATATAATTTATATGTGTGTGTGTGTGTGTGTGTGAATCTATATGTATGTATTTATTTTTTATTAATATGGGTATTATATTATTTTAGCTTTGTTTTAATACTATAGAAATTAAATTATAAGTTGTTAAATATATATTCTGTAATATAATTATAAGTGAATTATTTATAGGTATTCATATAATTATATTATATGAATATAATTTAATTTATAGTTATATTTATATTTTATGAATGTTATTATATTATAGTTCGGGTGTTTTCAAAAAAAATTGTAAATTTGGAGATTTTACATTTATGCTTGAAAACATTAGGAGATTAGTTTTTGTGTGATTGAATGAACCTTATTGGACAAATGACAAAATTGATTTATTTGTATAGTTGTAAATTCTTATTATCTATAAATTCCTTATTTGCAAGTTATTTATGCTTTTGGCTATTGTAAGAAAAAATTGCCTGTATTAGGGTCTTGTGTAAAAGGTGTTTGCAGTCAAGCTTAATTCCATTGCAATTCTGGTTGAGTTGTCATTATGTCCTATGTTATTATATCTCCTTGGTCAAGTGTTGTTCTATAACCTTATTGATGTGAGCCATTGTGTGTTTTGTCAAATGGTCAATCTTGGGTTAGTGATTGTGTATCCTTCACCTGTGGTTTGTTAGGATTAGTTATGGCTATCTATTTTTCCATAGAGTTCTCATAGAGAGACCTTTCGTGTTAGTGTCCTATGAGAGAGAGTGGCTTTCGAGCGGGGGCCATGCCTGAAGTGGATGACAGGATAACCTATCGAAAGTCAATTAAAAAGTGATAACCTAATAATATATTGGGGGGGAGTGAAATAAATATTAATTAAGATAATGTACCTCATGCATAGGTGTAGTGTTTTTATAGGGCTCATAATGTTACGAGAAGGCTTGGAATGGCAAACTTATCACCTTGTCTTCATGAAAGGATTGGTAGGGTCCACATGAGACTTAGTTTGAGCCAGAAGCCGGGAGAGGTTACTAGGACAGAGAGCCAGGACCTAGGAGGCCTACCATGGTAACCATCAAGCTATGCGATGACACTCTCTCCTTAGAGTCACTAGTGTTGTGAATTGAGTCACATGGATGTTTGTGGACTAATGTAGTTCTTTTGTACTTGTCTTACTTTGTTTGCTTGAGGGTTTTCTACTATCTCCTAGCATGGTGGGGTGGTTCCATTTCGGGATCACATGATCGAGTGGTAGTGCCACTTCCCATCGGATGTTTTGGATTGTATCTTCAGGTGAGGAAAGGCTTCGCTAGTGTTTCTTGGTTCCTGGTTCATGTACCAACTCATGTTCGTGATCATTGTTTAGTTGAGACCTTGTGGTCATTGTATCAACTTTTATGTAACCTTGATATTGTAACTTTGTATCTGTGGCATTTTTGGAAGCCATGTGATTATGGATATTGTAATAGTATGTTAGTGGAATGTATGTTAATTCAATTGCTTTGATCTTTTTTTTAAGTGTTTTATGGAAATTTGATACATTGGAATACTTTAATTTCTTCATTATGGAATTTAGATGTAGGTATAGTTTTGAACTTAAGCATTTACTTTATCTAATTAAATGGACAATTGGATTAACCATGGTGTTAATATAATCTATGATTAATCTTCATTGGAAACCCTTACGAAATCATGTGTTAATCTTCCGTTGTGTTATTAGACGTGCAATGGTTATAGTTAATGCACTTAATCTTTAAAAAAAAAATTATTTCACCCTTTAGTTGCCTAGTTGTGTTGTTTTCCTTTAGGGTTCTTGGTGGGGCATTACATCTGGCCCCCATCCATGTCTCATGTGGACCCAACAAAACTTTTGTGCAAACAAGGTAATTGGTTTACCATTCCAGGCCTTCCTAGTGCATGCTAAGTCTATACTAGCAGTCAACCATGAGCGAGGCACAATTAATCTTGATTAATGTTTGAACCCAAACCCAATTAATTAATTTATTTATCACTTACTTAAAAATATATTCAATGGGTTACCCTTCTAACCTCTTTGGGTGCAGCGCCCACTCAGAATTCACTCTTCCTTATGACACTACACAACCTCCAAAGAACCCTAAGGAAAAACACAAGAGTCAGCTAACATAAGGAGCTCAAAAACAACATTGAATAACAATATGATTTAACAAACCTTCTACCAAGGTTAATCCAACTAGAGGTATGAAAGGAACAACTAGTCTATCCACAAAACAAGACAAAAACCAAAATAAAGCAATTACAACCATACTTGACACTTAATCACTTAAAAATCAACTTGCACAATAAACTTACATTCAACAACATGCCATCATGACATGAGAATGACTTTACCAAATCAACACCAAAAATTCAACAAGCAGGGTAAAAACTCAAACAAATCTACTTGCACTCTAAATTCATCCCTGTTAAGGAATCATAACGATTACTCAAATATAATTTAAAAACTAACATTCTCTAATTGCAGTGATTCAATTACTCACTCATTCATGATCAAAATACACCTCACTAGGGAATAATGCATGAAGATGATCTAAGTAAACATAAACTCAAATAAACTTGTTCAATACTCGATTTTAAACCATACACCTTAAAAAGAATAACATCAACTCGAAGCCTAAATAAACCATTATTTAAAGACAATTATAAAATCATTTCAATTTAAGCCAATTTGGCTATAAACAAAATTCATTTGAATTTGAATTTCAAGTTAATGAAAACAATTAAAAAAAAACATTTAAAAAGCTAATTTCAGTATTGAAACCAAATAATCCTTTCCAAATTAAAATCATTTCGATTAAATGTATTTGATGGCTAACAATATAAGCTCTATTTTTACAAAATTATTTACGATTATATCGAGTTAATCTCAACATTTACTTTATATTGCTAATTTTGAAATACACATTATATATAAATATTCATTTATAATTTTTGAATTCTAATACCCATTTAAAAACTCAAAATTCCATTTAACACCATATTCAAATTAAAATTTACAAATATATATATATATATATATATATATATAACGCATTAAATTAAAATATTGAAACCCTGAAAGATATTTACTGCGTCGTTTTTATGTTGACTGCATTTTCTTTTGTTTGATAGGGCAGAAATCGTGGCATTGGGAGGATTTTATTCCCCCCAAACCACAGGCGTGGAGGGAGGCTTTCCCTCCCCCATAGTTGTGGTGAGAGAACACCACATTATGGTGTCTCTCCCTACCATGGTGGGTCGAGAGGCACCACAATGTGGTGCCCTCTCCCCACAATGTGGGGTTGGGGATGCATAGCACCCCACCCCACAATCAATTATATATATATATATATATATATATATATATATATATATATATATATATATATATATATATATATATATATATATATATATATATATATATATATATATATATATATATATATATATATATATATATATATTTATATATTTAAAAATTTCTTATGACAAATCTCTATCTTCTGAGACAACAAATTTCTATTTTTTTTTTTTAAATTCCTCTCAAAAAAAAAAAATCAAATCAACCCAGATAAACGGGGTAAAAATAGATGTATTATTATTATTATTTTTAAACAAAATCTCTATTCTTAGAGATACACATACAACAAGGTATTATATTCAATTTAATTTCCTTCCCAAAATAAACTCTTTTATGCAGAATTTCAACAGTGATACAAATTAAAATCAGAAAAAAGTTGTAATTAAAACAACATAATCATCAAAGAGAAATATCTTCCTGGGGTTCCATACCAGTTTTTCTTTTTAAACGAACTCACTACCAAGCTAAATAAAACAACAAAGCCCCCCCCTTTTTTTACATTCACATAAAACAATCCAAACAGACATAAATAAGAACAATAAAAATCTGTTTCTCCAATTCCTCTTCTTTCCCAATAGAGAGAAAACTAGAAACAAACAACAAACAGACACAAGTAAATAACAGAGGTTTTAAAAAAAAACCCAACCTTCCATAGCCTTCCTAGTAATAAAACTGAGAAGAGCTCCAGATCTCAGAGCTTCCACTAAACTCCCATAACCAGCAAAGAGGAGAAATTTTCTCCAGCATGAGAAAAATAATAATCCCCCCTACTTTTCTAAAAATTCTACAATATAAAGCAATTTTCTCCAAAAATCCCATTTAGGGAAAAATTCTAGTTTTTAATAAACATTCAAAATCTTATTTTATTGAAAACATTCACATGACATATATAAACCAATTTCTATTATTCTTTCATTTTTCAACACAAAAGTCAATAATTAATTTAATAACTAATTAATAGAAATCAACTTTATTTCTCTTTTATTTTTTTAAACAACAATACTTAAAGAATAATTTAATTTTTATTAATAATCCAACATTCCCTCAAACTAGACAATTAAAATAGTCAAGTAACTAATTAACCACAAAATGATTCTAATGTTATTTATTCTTAATCCTCTTTAATCAATACGACACATTAATTACTCATTAACTACTCAAGAAGAAAATACTCAATCACACAGAATGCATAACACACAAAACTCAACTTACACTAGATAAGGATATGACCCACATACCGACGTTGTAAAAGTGGCCTACTTGGCAAACTGACAAGGTAGATAAAAGACTAACGATGCTTACCACAAGAAAGGCTAGGGTTAACATTAGGGCCTTAAAACTACCTCCTCCACTTCCATTAGGTTAATTAGGTATGCTCAGACCTGTGGAGCTAGGTGGAGATGATACCTTGTACCTACAATTCCCTACATCACCAAACAACACATACATATATATACACAAACATGTAAACACACTAGTGAAGGTGAATCATGATGTTCCATGTCTCACTGAAATGAGCGACGAAAAATCATCTCCTCGCACCCCATACACTTCCACACAACATGACGACATATACATGAAGCAACTTGCATGTACAATAAATGTGTTAGTCCATCATTAGTAACACATAAATAAAATTGACATTTCCTCATTAATAAAATATGATGCAGAAGTAGAGTTAACAATTACTCATCAATAAGCAATAATCTATAATCAAATTCACCAATTACACTCCAAAGCATAATACCAGAATAACACATCACAACCACAATAAAACAACCATCCACGTAAGCCGCAAAAAAGTTAACCTTGGTCAATGAGGTCAAACAGGGTCTGAGCAGGGTAGGGGTACTATAGGATGAGCTGATTGAAAAAGGGCAGCCTCAGAAGGATGAAGGGGTAGTTTGGATTGAGGAAGAGAATCTAGCCATGGAAAAGTGTCTACAAAGAACCGTGAAACTTGTGGAAAAGATGAAAAATGAAAATGAGAAAAAAACCATGCAGCTTGAAGGGAAAGTTGGTAAAATTAGGGAGACTATGAATGCTATTATGAAACAAAGCCACAAGATTGTCAAGATCTTTTTGGCAACTATGAATATGCTAGTGGATAAGTTGGCTAAGTCCCAATAGGGTTCCCTGATCACGGACCTAGATTTCAACAAAGAAAAAGGCCAGAAAGAGGAGTCATGTCCCTCTAAGAGAACCAGAGCCAACTTGAAGAGAAAGGCGAAGTCCTCCAATCAAGAGTTCCAGGACCTAAAATAGGTGGCCCAACAGATGCACACTCTGGAAACTCAGATAGCTGAGACTTTAAAGTCTTTAGGTTAATGTTTATCTAGTTTTATTTTTTATTGTCTTTTTGTTTGGTATGTTGTCCTTTTGTCTATTTGACAACTCTTTCATTTTGGTGAACTTTATCTATTTATTTGACTTTAGTCTATAACTCTATGGTTTTGGGTCCCTATAAAACTTGCTTTTTCCCTAATCAAAAACAAAGAAAAAGTTCACACACAGGGACTTCAGTCCCTACCTTTGATCACACTCCTAGAAGAAAGTTTGCAAGTGAAGCCTTAGGTTTTCACTTTAGCAATACATAGGGATTCCTCCAAAAACAACTCAACCCCTCTTGCAAGATGACTTCCCTATGAATTTCCCCAAAACTGATCAGAAAGGAAACCACAAAATCCTACAAGGAAAAACAACCCCTCATTCTAGAAATTTCCCAGAATATAAAGAGGTTTCCCCTAGGAAGGAAATTTCCTAAATCACTCATGCACAAATAGAATCCAAAAAAGAAACTTCCCTGACAAAATTTAATTAAAAACTTTTATATGAAACTAAAAATCATTCCATTTATTAAATAATAAAATATGATTCTAAAATTAATAAATCAATCTTTTATTGACTCTAATAAAACAAGAACATTTTATATATTAATTAATTTTAACTTTAGCATTAATTTATTAATAAATTAACAAGGTATTATTAATACTTAATACCTTAGTGCTTATAAATCACTCTTTTATTACCAATAAGTGATAATAATTAATTAAATATATCTCAACACTAAACAAAGCTTATAAAGAAACAATATTTAAATTCCACCAACATACTAAAATTGTTGGTATTATGGATGACTTTGTCATGTGTTGCATTGATTTTATCATTGATGTCAACACATCTCTTTTTGGAGAACTACATTGTTGATTTGGCACTATGGTTTTTTGTTCACCTACAGGTTATTTTGTTCACTGGTAGGTTATATTGTTTACCAGCAGTGATGATGACTTGTTATCATCTAGAGATCATTTGGTTATTCGAAGACATTGATTGGAAGCTTGGTTTTGGTGTTTTGTTTATTGATCTAATCGGGTTGATAGATTTGCCTTTATCGGCAAATAGGTCTAGGTTATAGACCGGCAAACGTTTCATATTCCAGATCTGCATGACACGTTATGGAGATTGTTTGTTATGGAGATTGTTTATTGATTGGTTAATGTATTGATCCGACATGTTAAAACTCATTTCTAATTGATTTTCATTGTAATATCTTCTATAAGCCGACCTATACATTTGGTCTTAGCTTTTGTATAAATGTAAGATCATATTGAAGATTGGATATGTACATGGATATAGAAATGGTATGAGTGAATATTGATGAGAAAATATTAGCAGATCCTTGTGTGAATCAAGAAAACATCATTTGAAGGTTGAAGGGAAGGTTATGAAGATGTTTAGAGCTTAAACCGGTACTGAATCCAACATTGCAGATGCTAGTTTGTGCAATACATTATCATTGGATTTAACCATCCAATTGTGTAGTTAGTGTGACTCCTATTTTGTGATTGAGAAGTGAGTTCTAGGTGGTTGGCCTTTCTGCATGTGCAGACCCCATTTGTATATACATACTATCTATAGCAGTATCATGTGATAATGGGTAAGGTTTTCCCACAATGGTTTTTTCCTCATCGGGTTTCCACGTCAAAATATTTGTGTTATATATTGTGGATGTTGTTTCTCTTTCTCTTTTACACATTAAGTTAAACTGGTACTATTATATCTATTAATCATTTTTACCAACACTTAAGTTTGGTTTACCGACATTAAGTTTAAATCGAATAACTTGCATTTGGATTATAATTTTACATAACTGGTTCACAACTAATTCACCCCCCCCCCTCTCAGTTGTCCTTCTGGTTCTTACCAATTGGTATTAGAGCTAAGTCCTATTTTTGCAGAAGCCTAACAGCTTGAGGAGATCCTATGGTAGCAAATATTTTTCAGGAAGGATAGTCTGAAACTTGATGGAACTATGGTATATGGAAGATTAGAATGGAAACACATTTGAATTGCATTGGAAGATATATATGGGATATTGCAAAGAATGGCTATGTTGCTCCTTTACCGAATCAACCTCATCCACCAACATTGGCTAAGGACTTTGAGAATGATTGCAAAGCAAGAGAAGCACTTTTGAGTGCATTATCAGATCAGAAAATTATGGGATTATCAAACCGATCTACTGCTAAAACTATTTGGGATAAATTGGAGACACTGAATGAAGGAGATACCACTGTCAAAAATTGCAAAATTGGAATATTACCGGGTCAGGTATGAAAACTTAAAAATGGAAGAAGATGAAAGAATTTTTGATTTTATGGAAAGAGTTAATGAAATTGTTTTAGGAATACAATGATGTGGGGGATCTCTAAGTGAAGATGAAATTGTGTCTAAAGTTTAAAGAGAATTTCCACTAGCATATAAAATGAAAGTGACTGCTATTAATGAATTGAGAACCATGCCTAATACTTCAATTTCTAGAGATACTTTGGTTGGAAAACTTTCAGCTTTTGAACTTAAAGAGTTTGGTCCTATTGCTACTGTAAAAACTAATTTAGCCTTTAAAGCATCATCATCATCATCATCATCATCATCTGATAAAATTGATTGGAAAACACTCTATGCAAGAGAACTTGAAGAACTTGAAGAACCAGAAGCACTATTTGCAAGAAAGATGCCTAGAGGTCTAGTAGGGAGTAAGTATGATGGTAAATCACATTTTAAATGTTTTAATTGCAATAAAGCTCATTTAGATTCTAGATGCTAGACTAAGTGAGGAAGCAAAAAGATCATATAAGCCTAACCCTAATTATGAGAGATTCAGATTCAAGAAAAAAAGAAATAAATCATGTTACTATGTAGATGAAGGTGTTACAAACATGCTTTTTCCTATTTTTTAGTAAGTTTCATTTTTGGCTTTTTTAGCTCAATCCTCGGTATGGATATTTTTAGAAAGTTTTCCCTATTTTTGGGGGGATGTCTACTTTTTTCTTTTTCGAAGTGGGGACTTAGGGTTTACACTGGTACCATCAACCCACGTCGATCGCAATCAAAGATTTCCAAGTTTTGACCCAAAAAGCTAAGTTCCTACATTTTAGGGGTCATGGCGCTTTGGATGGTTTACCTGAGTATGGATTTCAAATATCATTCTAATCTGGCGAAAATTGATGTGAAATTTTTTTCAATTATTTCTCTAAGTCTGGCTAATCAATGTTTAACGGTGAATGTATGTCAGGAGATCTTCAAACTACATCCTATGGATGATGGAGAAGGTCATGTTCTTCATAAAGTCTGCCCTACTTTTTGGTAGAAAAGTGGCGTGGAGGAGACAAAGTCTGCCCTATGATGTCTTCCAAAGCCCATGGTTCCTCCAAAGTCTGCCCAAGGTGAACTCCAAGAAGTCTGCCCAAGGTACAAAGGCAATGGTCATGTTCTCCAAAAGTCCGCCCTCCAAAGTGCACATGTGAAAGAAAGTCTGCCCAAGCAAAGGTTCCAAAATCAAAGTCTGCCTTGTCTAAATTGAAAAAATTGGAGGAAGAAAAATTCTACCCTCCTAAGATCATAGCCAACTCAAGGTCCACCTTGCAATGAAGGATGAAGTCTTCTAAAGTCTGTCGTGAATGGTTAAGGTGTGAAGAAGTGAAAAGTCCACCTAGGTTGCAAGTGAAAGGTGCTCAAAATTAGAAAAGTCTACCCTAGCAAAGTGGTGTGTGAGCTCCAAAGTCCACCCTATGGAGAAGGAGCCCAAGAAAGTCCGCTTTGTCAAAGTTAAAAAGTGTTTGGAGGAAGAAAAGTCTGCCCTACTCTTGATTGCCTTGGAAATAAAGTCCCAAAAAAGTCCACTATATGCAAGATGTTGTGAACTCCAAAGTCGAGCTCAAGGTGGGATAAGAAATAAGTAAAGGGTGCTATAGACTCACAAAGCCTGCCTTGAGGAAGTTTTGATGGTGCAAGGAATACATAAAAAGTCCACCCTCCAAAGTCCACCTTGAAGTTGAATGCATAAAGTTTATGAAGTTTTCCTTGAAATGGAACTCCAAAATGTCAACCTTAATACATAAGGAATGGTTCCTAAGTTTGTCTAAGTTTGCCATAACAAGGAGAATCAAAACAATAAACTCCGCCTCATGAGAAAACATGCTAATTTTGAAAGCAAAGGAATATTCCAAGGTGAGGTCAGTCAGATTTCAAGATAGGATTCGAACTAGGAATCAAATTAGAAAGTTTTGAAAAGAGATATTTGTAGATCAAGTTCGAATATGAACTGGAAACTGAATTAGAAACTTGCATTTGTGAAGTGAGATGAAAGGTTCAAACTAGATAATGATGACTATGCAAGTTGAAGCTGAATTAGAAACTTTCTTCATGAACATTTAAGACTAAAACCAAATAGATACAGATTTTTGGAGAGGATCTGTGTATTTCTAATTATGAAATTTGACTTCATTACAAATAAGACATTATTTCCTTCATTCTTCACACAAGAGTTTGAACTTTCACATGTTGAAAGCAAAAGTTAAGAGACATTCTTGCAGGTTGAAGGGTATTAAAATAATATTTCTGCAAATTGAATGTATTTTGGAGAAGTTAAGAGAATTAAGTATCATCTCCAACCTTATTCTCCCACAACATACACAGATTTTGGAGATAAACCACCTAATAGGAGACAGATCTATCAAAGTTTCTGAGTTTTTAAAAGTTATTTCTATCTTCTTGTCTTTTTCTTCTCATCCTTTTGAAGGTGGATTTATTAGATTTTCTGAGGTTTTTAAGTTTCTTGGAAGAGATTTTAGTAGATTTGTCAAAAAATTCAATAAGAAAGATCATGTTGGACTGAATATTTACACTTTCTTTCCTACTTCCCGCTTTTCAAAACAAGTTTGGATGAAATTGATGTTATTGCAAACCTGATTTTTGGATTAAAATCAGAATCTAGAGTATGGAGCTCTATTACTATTTTAGAAATTCCTACATGTAAAAACTCCATTTTAATGACTAAGTATGAAATGAAGTAAACAACTTCAACCACTTGGTCATTCAAAACCTCAAATTTTTAAAATTTTGATTCCTAACTTAGGCTTCATGTGTTTTCACAGATTTCAGTCACGATGAAGTTTTAGGTAGAAAAGGATGCTCCTCCAGAATCAAAGATCAACTTGAAGTGGAAGAATGTTAGTGATACAAACCTCAAACATATCAATCTATGTGAGTTTAAGAAAAGGATGTTCAGCTTGGACAACCTTGTGCCCATTATGACCGCGCCTAAGATGATGAAAAAAGGCATCGTACATGGTGTTGGATTTCTCCCTACTATGTAGTGCATGGAGTTGGTATTTGAGTGTGCTAGGCACTATAACCCTGACATCAAAGATATTGTAGCACCAGATGGAAGAGTGTTGGCTAATATCAATGATGAAGCCATAAGGGAGGCATTTAGAATCCCATAATATCATAATGTTGTATATGTGACCAAGGATGAGGCCAATCAAATGTACCAAGACCACATGGAGGTGTATGAGGCCACCATCAATCATTCATGGCTGGATAAAATGAAAAAGAGGGCCTCTAAGCTATCAAATAAAAACTTCGTGAGGGCATATTTCAAAGAAGACATTGGAGACATGATTGTCCTTTTGAACCGAATAATGGGTAATCCCTAAGATGCTCCATTTGAGCCTTGGATGTATTACTTCATTAATGAGATAATGAATGTAGTCAAGATGATTGACTGGGCTCAGATAATAAGCAACAACTTAAACAACCAACTGAGAAATTTGGAGGGAGATAAAATCTTCTATATGAGCTCATATTTGTTCTATTCCCTAGCTAGAACCTATAGATACGGAGGCCTTACCTATAGAGGAGAGGTGGGAAACAAGGCAAATCAATTTCCTATTTACGATTGTTACCTCCATCTACACATGGAAGAGAAATTACATTTCAAGAAGGTGAATGATGCATTTTTTATGCATATCACATGAACACTACAAGGTGGACTACATCAGAGACACTCTCAAGAGTCAAAAGATCTCATAAGGAGATTTGGGTATTGGTATATCCAATACCCAGAATTCACCTATAACAAAATTTAGGGATTCTCTGGATCTCATTACAAACTCCCAATTTATCCCACCAATCGAGTTGTGTTGCTAGAAGTTGTGAGGTAGCTTGAAAGATTCATGACGGTTCAAAGGGAGAAGCAGAAGAAAGAAGGAACATCTTCTCTTACTATTGCGAATGGATTAGAAACATGTCCATCAACACAAGCTACTGCCACTGCTGAAAAGGAGCTGGCATGGTACCCCTTTTACTTATACAAGGCAAGAAGAAACTTTGATCCATTCTGTAAGATGGAATGGGTAGAAGGAATTGTGTTTGAACGCAAAACTGATCGAGAGGATTATTGGGATAATGCAACTAATAGTTTCAAAATCAGAAGAAGGTTTTGGTCAAGAATTCCCTTAGGTATGGTAAGAGCAACAAAAGTATTCAGGGTTACTGATCAAGTAGAAGATTGTCCTGAACTTGAACAACCAGGTTTCGAGAAAGTAAGAAATGAGCCACTTGTCATGATTGATTGGGCATATGGGGAGAAATAGGATTTGGTAGACCTTATGAGGACAATGGTCGAGTATTCTAAGTGGTGGACATCTGAGAAGACAAAGAAGCTAAAGTCCAAAGGTGTTTCCTTGGCTTATTATTTGATGGGAATGGTTGACGCAATGTCTTCCAACATGGTATCTTTTTAGGCAATGCTCAAAATCTAGAGTGTTGGGTATCGAAAGAGGAAGGAACCTGCTGGAAATTCTAGAAAGGCCAAGGGAAAGAAAATCATTGGGGAAAGGTGTGAATCAAATGAAGGTCATTCAACTTTGAGTGTCGCATCTATTGTGCCTGACCAGAATACTATTGACGAATAGGAGATGGACACAGAGATGGAGGATAATGAAACAAGAGTGCCTTCTCCTTTCGTTGAAGAGACAATGAGAGAAGCTATCCAAAATCCAGCCAAGGAACAAGCTGAGCCTCCAATAGTTTTTTTTTATGGTATAGTTACTGGCCCTAGGGAAATAGATGGTGAATTTGATAAAAATATTAAGGAGCAATCAACCATTCATGATTGGTTGAGAGAAAGGATAAGGGATAAGGTTCCCAATGAGACCCACTCAGAAGAGACTACTACAGCATTTTTGGTGAAGGTGAAAGAACCAATTGTGATTAAACCACCTAAGCCAGGAAAAAAATTCTCTTTCATTCAAAGGGATAGTGCAGGGTTCAAAACAATTTAGATAGTTGTACCAAAGGAAGGAAAGACCTAGAGTGATTTTTCTCTATAAGATTATAAGATCACTATAGTAGAGTTTGGTAAGCCTAATTAGGCTCAAGAGATCCAATATTTTGATGATTCTTGCAACGCCCTCAAGGCAAGACTAGCCAAGGAAAAGGAGAAAATAATTAAGGTTGAGGAAAAGAGTCACGAATGGAGAAAATATGTTCTCCCTATAACTAAGCCACTTAATCATGAGATACTAGTTACCCCTCCGCAACATCTTCCACAAGAGTCGATGAAAGATTATGAGGACATTTGAGCACATTCAGGCAAGTTAAGGAATGGACCTCAGATGCTTTGGCATGGGCTGACATACTTGTGGAAAATTTGGTATCAACGCATGAGTCGGTTTCTTCATTAGTCAGCAGAATTTAGGACTTGGTTGAAAATTGGGAGGATATGGAAGAAATCCAAGATGAAATACTCCCACAATTGAGGATTATTCGAGGTCTATCAAAGCAAGACTCGATAGATGTAGGTGTCATCCAGGCTAGGGATAAGTATGATTTTAACACTTGGTATTGTGCTTTAGTCACCAGGATTGAGGTCCTGAAGAAATTTGAGACTAAGTGTTTTGAGATTGAGAAGAATGTCCGAGAAATTTTAAGTAAAGTGTTTCATGTGGCATCAGAAATTTGGCAAAGGGAGGGCATACAATAAAAACACCTAGAGGCAGAGAACCTGAGAGATACAATTCAGTTGATATTTTTTAAAGTCTCGACGATGATCGATAAAGGGGATCTATCAAGAATTATGAGATTTCTCCTCATTGACGACAACTTTCGTGCCCAAGCAGTTGAGTGGGAGTGCATCCTTTCCATGTGTACTGGTGATGTGGACATCATCGACTTTCAGATTAGTAACTTGCCAAGTGTCACTATAGAAGAGGTTCGATTCATTGTATCCAAATACATTGAATCTACAAAAAGGGAAACTGGACACTCACCTGAATTAGAATAAAAGTTGTTCCACATGTCACTCTCTTGTTTTGAAGAACCCTAATTAGGGTTTATAACTTTCAATATAGGCCCTTGATCATTGTTTGATCTCAATTGTTCTTTATTTTCAAAAAAACTATATAAGGCTACCTCCTCTCATTTGAGAGTGTGAGTTTTTTGATATATTATCACGTGAACGTCATTTTTCAAAGAATACATTGCTTGTGTGCTTTCTCTTAAGGCTTTGTAATCTTTGTTATTTGAGTGATTATCATGGTTTCAATTTCCTCAACACATTAATTAGAAGTTAATTTAGATTTACTTTCAAAGTTGTTAGAATTTAATGAAGGATTTGATAAGTATTAATTAACGGTGTATCTCTGCTCATACTTTTGGTGAATGGATGATTTCCATTTCACTGTGCAAAGTTAGTCTGAGTCTATCCCCTGTGTATGCCAAAACTTTGATCATAAGCACAACCCATTGAAGATTTCACCCACTTTGTGTAGTTGTCCTTAGTGTGGAAAATTAATGTGTGGTTTCCTGAGAGCACCAAGTTAATACCATCTCCAAAATTTGTAGGTTTAGATCAACTTTCTTAACCCTATCTCCTTTTTCCCTTTTTTGAAAGTCCAAGTCCTGGAAAATCCAAAAAAAGAGAAAGAGCCTAAAATTGATAAATCCATCTAAGTCGAGAAGCTTAAAAGACATTCATAAACATAAGTCTCCCTTGAGATTTTCAAAATACACTACCCAAGTAGCTATCCCACTAAAGTCGCTTGTTCACACATATAGACTTTGGCATCAACAATGATTTTTTAGGAGAGGATAGAATACCTTTGGGTATCTTATTCTAATGTTTGGTAGATGATAAAATGTAAACTAATAGGTCCAAAGGTCATGAAGGCATTCAATGTAAGTAATGACCTTCATGATGTCAATATCAACATTACACATAATCAAATCCCATATTGTGAATAGTCCTTTTCCTCCATCTAACTTCTATAAAAAAGAAGTGGAAAAGAAATGGGTTTATGAACCAATCCATAGAGAACAAGCAAGAGTTCATCTTGCCAAGACTTATAATTGTGTCTATCTAATTTGATTACAACATAATATTCTTTTATTGTGGCTCATGTGGAAATTAAGTGAAACAAGGTGATGAGGTGCCTAAGTAGCAGTGTTTGGATGCTTAGATAGATATACAAGAAGCAATACACCCAAACAAAAAAACTATGCCTTTAAAAGAAACCCCAAAGAGTTAAATAATTTATATAACATGTTAAAAAAACTTCACCTCCATTTTACATTGGCAAATTACAAAGGGCTTAAAGCCTATCTGCACCCATCCCCCACCCCACCATTCTTTGACCTCTACATACATAAAATGAAGTTTCCACTTTAAAAAGGTTCTCATAAAAAAATTTAATTAAATATCATATAAGAACTTTAAGGTATGTCGCTCACTTTATAATAAGCACATAATTCCTTAAAGTTGCTCAATACCTTTTGTAAAATATTGGATGGAACACATGTAATAAAAGTCATGGGGTCAACAAGAAAAAAGATACTAGCATGACGATATGAATGCCAACATTATGGCCACAAGGTGTTGAAAAATAGGATTAAATTTTATAGTGTGAAAATATGTAGATAATTTTATGCATCCAAATAAATAGATAGAAATAAACATAGATGGAAGTAGATTACAATATAAATGCTAACTATAACTCAATAATTATGTGGAGAAACCCTTACAGGAAAAAAAAGCACACCCAAAGATATCTGACACTTGTATTAATCCTTCAAATGAGTTACATCAAGACAACTTTGAGCTCTCTAAATCACTACAATACTTCATTGCTTCAACAACCTAAAAATTAACTTGTTTTTCTTCAACTCAAGCACTAAATATATAGGCATGAGAGAAACCACAAATCATGAATGGTTTTTGTATATGGTGAAAATGGACAACAATAATGATAATATTGAAAGGCTAAATGAATTCAACCACAAAACCCTAGCCTAACAACAACAAAGATCCACCATAACATATGAAGATTACCTAAGACAATGCAAATCAAATGAAATCACAAAGATTATACCATCACATGTCCAATAGGGTTTGGATCTCCTTTCTTCCTATCTCCATTGATCTTGCTTGATATATTTGCTCTCAGATTTTATGTGTACACAAGAGCTCAACAAAGAATGAAAATGTGGTTGCAAGTAGGATCGCCTATGTTCAAAAGCGTAGTGTAGTCAAGTAGTCAATAGGGGGTTTGATAATGAAGGAAGCATCTTGTTATATAGAAGACACTATATGAAATGGAGGGATAAGATTGACAGGTGTAAAAGGAGGTCGGCTATGATTAGAGTGTAGGTAAAAGAAATAATAAAAATAATGAAAGGGGTAGGTAGTGTATGAATTAATAGATGAATGACATGTGTCATGGGTAGAAAAGGTTAATGAATTAATTAAATAAATAAAGATTTATTTAATTAATAGAAGAAGTGGGATAATTAAATAAATAAGATATTTATTTAATTTAGAAAAAGGAAAATTTAAATAAATAAATGTATTTATCTAAATGAGAAATAAGGCTAGAAGAGGATAGGTGAATTAATTAAATAAATAAGGATTTATTTAATTAATAGATGAATTAGGCTAAAGTAATTAAATAAATAAAGATATTTATTTAATTAGATTGGACAATTTCAGGTGTCTACAGTTTCTAAAACCGTTTAGGCATAAATCACAAATATAAGAAACTTAATCTTTCAACTTTTGATTTTATCTACATTTTAGTAATGTCCTCATGAAAACTAAAAAAATTTCATCATTACCTTCTCCAAGCTTACATTTAACTTCCCCTTTTTCATGCTCTTTCTAATTTGAGAACTAAAAAAATACCTTAAAAGTCATCATAGTTGCATTTAACAACTTTCATGACAACTAAAAGATGATTACAAATTTCCAATTAATAGTTAAATAAAAATATGGTCGAAGCAAGGTTGAAATTTTTTCTCAACATTCTCCCACTTATCGAACACCTTGTAGAAAGCATAAAAGGAAACTAAATAAATCAATCTCTAGAAGTAAAGGCCGTGACCTCTCTGCACCAACTAAAGTTTTTGTGCTTACTGGTTTAGTAAGAGTCTACAACATTCTCTAAATTGTCTACATTTTGTAACATGATTGTACCTCCCTCAACCATTTGGACTAAGTAAAGTGATACTTAACATCTATGTGCAAAGTAATACTAAACATTTGTGTGCTTCCTATGGGCATGATACATTGGGTTTTAAGCCAAACAAATGGCTATTTGACTATCACATCTAATTCTTACATATTTACATTGAAAACCAAAACCTAAACACAATCTCTCTAACCACACTGCCTACTTACAAGCATTTGCCACATCCATGTACTCAACTTTTGTAGTGGACAATGCAACTCTAGGTTATCTTTTGCTCATCTAGCTAACTACTCCAAACAAAGTAAAGACATAGCCACTTGTGGACCTTCTACAATATAGATAAACAACAAAATCTAATCAATAAAGCCTTGAAAATCAATCACCCTACTCATATCATAAGATCCATGATAAAAAATGCAATGGTTAGAAGTCCCAAATAAATATCTGAAAACCCTTTTCACATTAGTCCAATGTTATTTATGAGGATTCACCATAAATCTACTAAGAACTCCCACTGCTTGGCCAATATCAGGTCTTGTACAAACCATAACATACATAATGCCTCCTACAACACTAACATATGGAACTTTATACATCTCTTCAAATTCATCACCTATTTTAGGACATTGTTCTAGAGGTAGCCTAGTGCCAACTAGAAAGGGAATACTAACCGGTTTACAATCATGTGTGACAAAACACTGCAAATAGTGTTAGCACAATTATTTTGATTTAACAATAATTTTATGTTAACTTGATCCCTATTGATTTCCATACCCAAGATATATTTTGTAGCCCCTAAATCTTTCATATTAAAAGTACCAGACGATTGACTCTTGAATTCCCTAATCATTCCCTTATCATTTCCAATAAATAACATGTCATCAACATATAGCGAAATGATTAGTATTTGATCATAAATTAATTTAAAATAAACACAATGATCCTCTTCACTTCTAATAAAGTCATGATTCAATGCAAAGGCAAAAAAATTTTGATACCACATTCTTGGTGACTAGTTCAAACCATACAAAGATATTTTTCACCGGCAAACCATGTGTTCTTGTCCCTTCACAATTAAATTATCAAATTGTTTCTTAAATATTTCCTCATCAAGGTCCCTGCTGTCATTTTATGACACCCTTGGTCCATCAGTAAGAACCGATCAAAGATACGATCCATGGACCAGCACTGCCCCAATTGATCAAGGAGAAAGGTCAAAGAATTATGAAGTGTGAAGTGTTGCCTTGCCCGAAGGAAGTTCCTCCCTTAGCCTTTTCTTCCTTCCCTGGAATTTTGGAACCCTGAGGTTCTGAAGTTCCTTCTCTTTTCCTTCTCTTGTTTTTCTTCTCCGGAATTCCAGAACCCCAAGGTTCTGAAGTTCCTTGTTCCCCTCTTGATTCCTGAGAACTCCAAAACCTCAAGGTTCTGAAGTTCCTTCCCTTTGCTGCCTTTGCTTTCTTTCCCAGAACTTCGGAAACCAAGTTCTTCCCTTTCTTTCCCCTCCTCTTCTATTCCCCAAAATTTTGAAACCTCGAACGTTTCGAAGTTCCTTTCACCTTTTCTCCCTTCCCTAGAACTCTGGAACCCCGTGGTTTCAAAGTTCCTTTCCCTTGCCTTCTCCAGAACTACAAAATCCTGAGGTCCCAAAGTTCCCTCCTAGTCTTTCTTCCTTTCTTTCTTCAGAACCTCAAGGTTTCAAAGTTCTTTTCCTTTGCTTCCCCTCTTCTTTCCCAAAACTCTGAAACCCAAGGTTCTGAAGTTCCTTCCTTATCTCTTTTTTCAATTCCCCGAAACTTCAGAACCCCGAGGTTATGAAGTTCTTTTCTTGTCTTCCCCACTTTGAGAACCCGAGTTTCCAAAGTCCTTAGACTTCTTTATGGCTAGAAACACTTCCAGATGGCATGATCAACACTCAAAGCTTTAAATTCTCTAATGACTTTTGTGACTTGTGCACCTTCTTTTGTGGAACCACAGGGGTGCATTTAATTGTTTTGGCGATATTTCCATCAAGAGAGGTATAGGCCTATGCTTGTTGTGGTGATTTATGTCATGTCTGCATGCTTTAACTTTGCAAGGTCAGTCAATCCATCCTTCTCAGGATTGCATTTTTAGGGTATGGCTAGGTTGCTTGCATGTACAAAAGTCAAACCAATGTTCTATATAAAGGTTGTTAAGCCTCATGGTAAAGGGTTCTCTCCCTACTGGCTTGAGATATTCTATGCTCTTTTACTTCTGTTGTATTTATCTTGCAGTTTTTCAACTGTAAAATTGGCCATTGGCCTTATAATGAATAAAAATCACCATTCTTGCCTTAATTCAAACTTATGTATATTGTGTATGTTTCCTTACCTTCATCATAGCTGTATGTTTTATGGCTCTTCTCTTATATATGTTGTGTTAAATTATTTCTAAGTGTGACTTGTGGGAAACCTTCTCCCCTCTTGACATTCAATGAATTCTAACCTCCATACATGCATTGGGGTCACTCATACAATTGATGTTTGTGCATCTCTTGGGTATTTTAGTTGATTCTTTTTGTCAATTTTGGTAGGGAGAGGAACAATCTCTTCTTGGTACATCACCTCCTTTTATTTTAAGCAATTCTCTCTTCCCTTTACCTCTACAAGTTGTTAGGATAGGCTTAGGAGTAAGTTTTAAAGTGTTGAGTTGGTTCAACACCTGCACCTGGATTGAGAAGAAAGTTGGTCTTCTTCGAAGATTCAACCCCCCTATTCAACACTTGCACCTGAATTGAGAAACTAATGGCCGTTTACTTGTCCATACCTCATAGGGAATTTTATCAGTGATATGTTAACCAAATAACAAGTAGCATGAATTGCTTTAGCCCAAAGAAATTGTTCAAGCTTTGCACTGCTCAACATGCTTCTAGCTCTATACATTGAAGTCCTATTCATCCTCTCTGCCACTCCATTTTGTTGTGGGGTATATGGAGTTATTTTTTGACTAAAAATTTATGCATGCTTACAATAGCCATCAAAGACCCTAGAGAGAAATTCACCACCATTATAAGTTCTTAAAACCTTTACTTTTCTATTTGTTTGTTTCTCAACAAATGTTTTGAATTCTTTAAATATAGAAAAAATTGAATTTATCCTTCAAAAATTAAATCCATGAATATCTAGAATAATCATCAATAAAGGAAACATAATAGCGAGACGTTCCCAATAGATGATACATCCATAGGACTACAGACATCACTATGAATTACCTCCAAAACTTGTTTAGCTCTAGATTTTAATGCTACTCTATGTTGCTTCCCATACACAATGTTCACAAAAATCAAAATCAACAGAGTAACCTGACAAACCATCAACCATCTTTTTATTTATGAGGGTTTTGTGACTCTTTTCACCAATATGACCCATCATATGGTGCCACAACTTACATGATATAGAGTTATCAATTACATTAACAAAGTTACAGAAAGTAGAAGCATCAAGTTTAAATAGGGTGTCACACCTATTACCCTTAGCTAAAACCAAATTCAATCTATTTAACTTGCAACCACTATTTTCAAAAGTAGCATGCACCCCTAAATCATTCATTTTAGATACATAAATTAAATTTCTAGCTAAACCAGGATGTGCAATACATCTTTAAGGGTTTTAACCCTTCCATCACTGAAAATCAATTTTACCTCCCCTCAACCAGCAATTTTTCATGTGTTGTTATCCCTGAGGAAAACTTCCCCATCATCATAAGAAAAATATATTAAAAAACCCATCCAAAAAAATTAAAAAATACTAAAAACCATTCCTTATGAGGAGTCATGTGATAAGATGCACCTGAATCTATTAATCAAGAGTTATCATAAGTCATATTAGTAGAAATAATAAAAAACACATTTCTAAATATGTTAAAAAACACATATCAAAAAAAAAAAAAAAAACTAAAAACCATTCCTTATGAGGAGTCATGTGATAAGATGCACCTGAATCTATTAATCAAGAGCCATCATAAGTCATATTAGTAGAAATAATAAAAGCATTAGTAGCTTCATCATTAGAGGATTTATCAATAGAGGAATTATCATTGTTTTTCTTTTTATTCTTACATTCATTTTCTAAATGCCCCCATTTACCATAGTTCTAACACCTCAATCTACTCTTACTAGGTGTTTTAGACCTTCCTTTGGATTTATAACGATCCTTATACTTTCTGTTTTCCTTTCTTCTTGTCCTTACATTTCTCCTCAGATCTACCTCATACATGCAATGCATCTTTAGACCCCTCTAAAATCCTCCTCATTTCTTTTGAAAATAAAGCAGCAACAAGGGAATCCAACTACAGATCATCAAAAAAAGAGCCACTAATTATAACAATAATATTATCCCAAGATTCAGGTAGTAAACATAACAATAAAATACATTTATCCTCATCACCTATCTTTCCATCAATTGACTGTAACTGACTCAAGATTAGATTAAACGAATTCAAGTGTTCTGCAATTGAGTCTCCATCATTCATTTTAAGAGAATAAAAATTTCTTTTCTACAATAACTTGCAAATGAGACTCTTAGTTTGGTATATCACTCCTATCCTATTCCATAATTTATATACAGAACACTCATTAGAAACATTTAATAGAATATAATTAGATAAACACAAAAGAATAGTGTCGTGAGCCTTTTATCTAATTTATTTTGATCTTCATCTAACACACTATTTGATTTCTTCTCTTTATTAACAATAGCCCATTGATTGGTTTCTTCCAAGAGGTCCTCCATCTTTAAATTCCAAAGCTCATACTAAGTACCATTGAACATTTCAATGTCCAACCAAGATGAGCTAGCCATGATCTCTTATCACACTAAATCTATAATTGCAAGAAAATACAACACACTCCCATTGCAGAAAAAAACCCAATCAAACACTCCAAGAAAGGCATCTCCTTCTCTAATCAAGCCAGCTTGGCTCTAATACCAAATGTTGAAAAATAGAATAAAACTTTATGGTTAAATATATGTACACAATTTTATGCATCTAAATAAACAAGTAGCAATAAATCATAGGTGGAAATAGATTACAATATAAATGAAAACTATAACTCAAGATTTATGTGGAGAAACCTATGGCTAAAGTCGTGCTTCGACTCTCTCCAGTCAACAAAGAATAGAATGTTGAGTATCCTATCCTCTCTTGAATAAGGAAATCCCTAATTCTGTTTTAGATGATTAAAGGGGACAACCTCAAGGTTCCACATGTCACGTCTTGACTATGGGATAACTCAAGGGTTTGATGTGTTTTGTTGGTAACACAAGGGGGCTTATGTTTCCAACAAGCTGGCCTGCATCTGATGACACTATGATTCTCAAGCTAGGAAAATAAAAGAAAAAGAGAAGGGTTTAGGAGACCTAAGTGCAATGATAGAAATGGTTGGTGTTGTGGGTAGACAGATTTCCATAAACCAATTCTTGTTTCACTAGAGACACCCTCACAACTCATCAAGAACAGTGCAAGCTCCAATAGGATGAAGGATTTTTAAACTGGAGGTGCTCATTTAGGCACCCAATTTTGGTGTAGCCTGAAACAAATACCCATGGTTGAACTAAGCATAGTTGTGGGTTCAGACTAACCATACACGATGACCTACAATCAGTAGGTCCCCAATGGTATGAACTGGAAATACATCAAATACCCCCCACATTTCACCATCAGAATCGTTGAACTCTAATTTAACCACCTGAAGGGAAAACATGCACATAGTAGAAAACCAAAATAACCAACACCATACTTAAATGTTCATATATTGATTTCAACTGTCATTACAAAAATTTCTTACAATAGTCCTATTCTACTCCTAATCTGAAAACTACATCTAATTATTCTAAAATCTAACTCCTAAAAACCTAACAAATTCTAACCCTTTACAATGAGAGAGGCCTTTCCTTTTATAGATTTTACAATTTAGATCAAGGGCCAAGATTGAAACCATCCAAGGGTTGTAATCTACCTTCTAGAAGCCTCGTAGCTTTAGCCCATGCCTAGTTATTTTCAATTATCCTCCCAATTGCCACTTTCAACCACCTTCCCAGATACCTACAATTGTTTGACATAAATTTGGTCAATCAGGTAGTTGAGGAATAATGGACCTATGTACCCCCTTTTTTCAAATTGCATTAATGGAGCCCACAAGTAGCGATTTTACAATAAGGCAAATATTGTTTTACAAACAAAATGACTTTTTGGAAATTTTTGATGTGCATTTCTTTGTCTCTGCACTTTCTGAGATAAAATTTTGAGTGTTGCAACTGTCTTCAATCTTGTTGTGTTGTGGACTTCAACTTCTTGTTAGTTGATGATGCATATCTTCGTGCTTTGTCTTTTATCTCTGCAGTGTGCTCTTCATTGGCAACGCTCCATGATCACTGCTTTGATCCTGCGCGTTGCATCTTCACTTCCTGGCTTGATCGCGATCATATCTTCAATTTGCGCTTTAGGTTGCCACCCTAGCTCCTTCCAATAGCATCAATCTAGAAACGCGAATTCAACTTGAATCAATCACTTTGAAATTTTTTAAGTAATTTTAACAAATATTAAATATTGTCAATGCAATGTCGGGCTTCGTATCGACAAATAGGAAGAGAAAATGCAAGATGTTTACTTTTAAAATAATCCGAACCTCCTTTACTTCATCTCATTTTTTACTTAAGATCATGCCACTTTAAAGGGAAAACTTAGGCAGTTTGAAGGAAAAGTGCCAAAAAGTTCCCTTGTTTTGAATTTCACACTTTGCCAACTTAAGGAAAAAGTTAGGGATTTTGAGGGAAAAGTGCAAGATGTTTAAAATGTCCCCCCCCGACTTTTTATTTCTCTAACTCAACACTTGGCCATTTAAAGGGAGAACTTCAAATTTTTGAAGACAAAATGCAAAGTGCCCTACCCTTCTTGTAAAATGTTTTCCCTTATTTCTTTTAATTTGACATTTCACACTTAAGGGGATTTTTAGGCGATTTTTGGTGAAAGTGCAAAAATGACACTTTATGCTTTGAGTCCCATGACCTATCGAAAACCCTCCCCTTTATCACCTAATTCAACACTTCATCATTTTAGGGGAAAAGTTAGGCATTGTAAGGCGAAATGTCGAATTTTCATTTTAAAGTGCGCACATAAAGTTTTCCTTTCTTTTGGCCTTTCGCTCACTTATGCGCCACTTTTCAAGGGAGAAGTTCGACTTTATAAGCAAAAAAAGAAGAAACACATCATTTTCAAAAACGCCCCCCTTTACTCTTCTTGCCTTATGAACTTGACTTATTGCATTTTAATGGGGATTTTTAGGCAATTAAAGATGGAAAAGTAGAAAAACGTTTCATTGTTTTTTAATTTCACCTAAATCTCCCCCCTTTTTTTATTATCTCCTTAGGGAAATTTTCGTCATTGACAAGGGTTGTGATTTCATGAAAAGCTCGAACCTTTTATTTCTGCCTTGACCCTTATAATATCGCTTTTTTTTTTTTTGTTCATTGACAGGACTATTATTGACACTTTGAAGACCTCTGCGTGAAGCTTGCAATTTTATCAGGAGGTTCCTTAGGAGAATTTTCGGCTAATGAAAGCGAAATGGGGAAGGCTGATGTTAAATTTATTTTACTTGCACCAACTCATGCTAACCCGAATTTGGGGTATTTTTGGTATTTTGAGGCCCAATATATAATTTTTTCTATGTCCATTTAAAGCGATCAAGCCCGATATGTGATTCTTGATTTTCGACTTGAGAGCTTAACGACTTCGGCGGGTATTTCTCGGTGATGCAAGGCAAAATATAGGGCAGAATGCAAAAATCATGATTTGCACTCGGAGGAAAAAGTTTGAACTTCCCATTTGGCGTTGGCACTTTTGCTTTGAAGATTTTAGTGTATTTCGCAGGGTATTCTTCGGCAAAAGAGAGCCCGATAGAAGACGATTTCACAGAGAAAAGTCCAAACATTTTGCATTTTGTCTCTTGCGTTTTGGGGAAAGCTTCGAATCTACTACCATCGATTTCTATTTTGGCCTTATGAATATGTTTCAGCCTTTGCTCGGGATTTTGATGGGGCATACTTCAAGGTTTCACAGAGGATGCTAGCAGTGGCGACAAAAGTGATTTCAACAAAATGCCCGAAATCCCACCTCTTTGGCGTCGACTTTCTTAAATTCAAACTTTATTCTGCTTTGATTTCAAAAGGCCTATCATTCTGGGTCATTTTGGGGTTTTACTGACCCTTTCATGGGAATCAGGAGTAAAATGTGACTATGGAGCGTCTTCTGAGAATGGGACATGAATTCAGGGGCTTCTTTACAGGATTCTAGGCAATGCCTTTCTCGCTCGCTCTCTATCGAGCAACGAGAATAAAACGGGACTCATGAAGCATCTTTTGAGAATGGGACACGAATTTAGGGACTTTTTGTCGGAAAAATTCAACCCAAAGAGATCCAACACTTGAATTAATCCTTCAAATAAGTTACATCAATACAACTTCTCTCTATAAATCATTGCAACACTTCAATTCTTCAAAAACCTATAAATTAACTTTTTTTTCTTCAACCCAAACACTAAATATATAGGCATAAGAGAAAACACAAATCACAAATGGTTTCTAAAACCATTTAGGCATAAAATCACAAAAGTAAGAAACTTCCTCTTCCAACATTTGATTTTATCCACCTTTTAGTAATGTACTCATCCAAACTTAAAATCTTCCTTATCTTCTCCAAGCTTACATTTAACTTCCCCTTTTTCATGCTCTTTCTAATTTGACAACTATAGAAGACACCTTACAAGTTTTCATAGTTGCATTTAGCAACTTTCATGACAACTAAACAATAATTACAAATTGCCAATTAATAATTAAATACAAATATGGTCAAAGAAAAGTTGAGACATTTTCTCAACACAAGGACCCAATCCTTACCATGCACATTTCATTGAGAATCCAAACACAAGCCTTACCATGCACATTTCATGAAGATGAAACTCAGAAATGTTGAATCTAGGAAAAGAATTGAACTGCTGTCATAAAAATTGGAAAGCTAGTTATCAACACTATCCTATATACATGATAGGTAGTTATAAAGAATAGAAATCACCAATCTCAGCTAGACATATTCATTTAAAACTATGTTATTGGGAAAGGAATGGACACAAAAAAAATGATTCTTTTGCACCGAGCATAATTTTTCACGTAAATGTGTTAGGACTCATTAAATTTGAGTAATTTGAGAGGCCCATTTCAAAATTTTGCTATTTCATTTTCAGAAAGGCACCTAGTCTCATTCAAGTGGCCTAGTTAGAGAGAGGGTAAAATGTAGCCAGTTGATCATCAAGAGGTAAGGCTTGTGAAATGTGTCCTACACCTTTCATTTGGCCTATGAAGTGTTCTTCAACTCTCAGTTTTCAGTTTGGATTAGTTTATCAAGTACCCATTTCAAGGGGTGAGCTGAAAGTGCATCATAGGTGCAAATACAGATTTTATTAAGTAGCCTACTTTGAGCTCCTATATCTTTTTTCCAGATGATTGTCATGTTGAAATTCAAGGTGCACTGAATTCTATGCATAAAAGTGAGTCCACATGTCAAATTTTGAGTCTCTAGCAATCCATTTGCTCAGTTTAGTAAGCTCAATCCGTTTGCAGTTTATGGTTTGCAAAAGTCCCTGTTTCAGCTGCTAGTCAGAGCCTTGCTTTGCACACGTGTAAAATTTGCCCCGGTGAGTGTCATGTCAAAATATTTTTTTCGGGCTATTGCTAGTATAAAAGACAAGCTATGTTTCAAATTTGAAGCTCCTATCAATCTGTTTGATCAGTTTTCAAAAGGGTTTCTTGAGCCACCTTATTCAGTTTTCCATATTTTCATTGCTACATCAGTTAAAGTGGCCATTTTCATGAGCACACTATTTGTACCCTATCAGCTTCCCGGTCAAACTGAATATTCTAAGTTCTGATATGTACTTCAAGGTACCTATGCCTCAGATTTTAGGGTCTACGGAGATCGTTTGATATTTTTAAGAAAGGCATCATGAGTTCCCTAGGCATTGACTTCATTAGGTCCGTAGTGTCGACAAAGCCAGTTGGTCATCTTTGACCATTAATATTTCTTCACTCGGGATTCATCTTGAGAAACCGCTTGGTAGAGTTCATGTTTGTATATCAAAGTACATGCCTGTCAGTTGGCGAAGTCCAAAAAGCTGTTTTGACCAATTTGAAAATTACATCTTTGCGATTAAATGCAAAAATGTGGCACAGGGGCCTGAAAGTTTCAAAACTCAGTTTAATGATCAGAAAATGGTGTCGATCGATTCCAGAGGCATGTTTAAGGTTCCTGAGGTGTTTTCAAAGGTCAATTGCATGAAAATGAATTTTATTTTAGTCGGGCCCACTTTGGGGCCCGATCTGGCTCATGCTCGTGCATTGATTTTATTAGCGACTTGGCTCACTGGGAGAATTTCAGAATATTTAAATGCAGATTGTGATCACGAGACATGTCATAAGAGTTCAAGATGCTAATAGAACTCCAGACAATTTCAAATTAGCGAGTTTAATGCCAAATTTTCCTTCAGCGACTGAGAAGAGACATAAAAAAATGCATTTGGCACAATTCTTGAACAACGATCCATCTTATACTTCATGCCGCAAGAGCACATGTCATAAGAAAGTTTTGAATAAATGTGTAATTAACTAATTCGGCCATGCCCCTCCATTCACATTTCTCCAGTGTGAATTCAACAAGAACAACAATGAAAGTAAGTTGGATTAGTGCGGACAATAAAACACAATATGTTCAATTATGGAATGATCAAATAGGTTGAATCCACAAAGGGAAATTAGAAGTCGTGGCCATTGTAGTTCTTGGCAAATGCCTTGGCAGCTTAAAGAAAATTCCACGACTTCTCCAGCAGCCTCTCCACATGAAACATTGCCAGGCGTAAAAACTCCAAGGTAAATACACATTGGCAAGTGTAAAGTTAAAATGTCCTCGCTGCTTTGTCGTGGATGTTAGGAGGCATTGATATTTCAAAATGCTGATTGGAGTAAAACATGATGGTGTTGGGGAGGTTTTAAAATTCAAAAAAAATGCAATGGCGGGTGTTTTGCCAAGTAACTCTCCTGCTGCACATAATGTTGTTGGAAGACATTAGAAGTCTTTAAGCATTCATCCCTCTGTAGGTGTCCCAGGTCTGCGTGGTTTTTGGGAGGCATGGAGAGTTTTAACAAGCGTAGATATGTAGTTTGAAGCCAAAATATCCTCCCTGCTATTTGTGGCGGTTGAAAAGATTTAAAAAATCTTCAAACAAATGCATGTGGCATGTGAAAATGCCAAAGTTCTCTTCTGTGGCTGGAAACAGGCAACATTAAAAACTTAAAACAAATGCCAGAATCTCCAGCAAATCCTATTTGGCGTGACAAATGAGAACAGAATTAAAATCTTTTAAAGCAAAGGTAAATGGTAGGTGCATAATCCCAATCTCCTCCCACACAGCAAGCAGAAAGGCATACAAAATTTTAAAGCAAATGCCATTGGTGCCATTAAAACTCTTTCAAAAAATGCACACTCCTAGGCATAGCATATATCCCACATTTGTTGGGCAAAGGGACATTTTGATATTTAAAAGCAAACACAAACACATATACAATGTCAAAGATTAAAGGCTTTTGATGCATGGTGTCGGTTGGGCACCTAGTGGACCCCACGCATGCGTGCATGATTCTCGGGGCAACCAATGAGCTAGCTGGTGACTAGGTGGACCCCACGTATGTAGAATTCCCGAGGTAGGTGGGTTTTGCAGTGAAAGAATGAATTAACGAGTGAGAAGGTTCGTCACAATCGGACGACTGTCGTAGTTTTGCAAGCCAAAGATGCTCGAAGATTAACCATCGCGAAACAATGAAAAGGCACGTGCAGAAAAAGGCATGGTAAAGATCGCGCAGGTTGAGGAAGATCCAACGGTTGTCGTTGTTTCGCTATCCGAAGGTGCTCGACCGTTACCCTTCGTGAAATAGTGAAAATGAGCTGGCAGGTCCAGGTGGCAGGTGAGCTGGTGGAACCCACAAAGGTGGCGATGATGGAGCAGTCCAGTGGCGTACAGGGGGCGGTCCGTGAGGCAAGTGAGGTGGCTGCCACGTTGCAAATAAGTGGCAGATGGATGAGGTGTCATCCCAGGTGGCGAAAGGTGGATTTGTGAGCGAATCGCAAGCTGCCACATGCTAGGGCATTAGGAGTAAAAATTGAGAAAAATTAAAATTAAATATATTAGTGCAGACTATAGTGTAAAATACAAAAATTTAAATGATGGTCTACATTCAAAGTTTAATTCGCCTGACATGTTATTTTTGCCCGAAATAGAAAGTATCATATACTGTTGGAAAGCTACCAGAACAAGGAATCTAGTCATGTAGTTAGTTTTAACAAATATGAGATATTTTGAGAGCAGTTTCCATAGGAAGGAGAAAGGAAAATATTCAGTTGAAGAAAGGGGACACTTGGCAATGTGTTATGCAGACCTAATCTTTTTCCCTCCTCTTTTTATTCTCATTTCTTCTCAATTGTAAGGGTTCCAGAATTTTTGGAGAAATGCTCTAGATTTCATGGTTCCCAACTTCTGAATTTCTTGACCCAAGTTTGTAAAATTCTATGGATCTCTTTAGGGTATAGAGGTTACATTTCAGTATTGTAGATTGTTTTCTAGTTGCAGGTTTTACTTATGTTAGGTATGAGTAAATTTCACATTAAATTGTCTCTAGGCATGTATTTCATTGTTATAAATTGAATCCTCAAGGAGGATGGAATTTGTCAATTTCTAGGAGATTGTTGTGACTATTTGTAGGTATCCTTCAATGAAGGTTTTAAATTCTGTAATCAGTCATAAATAATGGAATATGTATTCAAGATCTGATGATTTTGTGAAGGAATTGAGTAATGCATTAGTATAAGGTATTGATGCAGGAATATCTTGTAAGGAAAATAAATTTGCAGCTAAGATTTGCATTTACAGTTCTGTGTGTGACTCCATGCCCAATGAACAAGGCACTGGTCTTTGAAAGATTTGGGGATACTTTCAGATTTACAAATTTAAAGAAAAATCTATTTCCCTTTATGTTTAGGGGTTTGTGTTCCATTCATTCTAATCTCTATTTCATCTATTGTTTGTATAGATCTAGCCAATCTGTAGTGTTTCCTAACTTGTTGAGCTTGTGAAATGATCTATCTACTTATTGTTTGATGCTATCATAAGTGTATAATGAGTTAATTTCATGCATCAAAAGGGTGTCCCCCTGTAGGTCTAGCGGAACCTGAAGTGTAGGAGGATCAATTAGGGTCCTATGTTATGTTGTCCAAGTCCTGATGTGTTTCATAGATTGAAATTGGCCATTTCATAATTGGATTGCAAGTATACTTGGGTGAACCAGTTCTGGTGAACAACAAAATGTCCATACATTAAAACAAAAAATACAAGAACAAAAAAAATATACAAAATTAAAAAATAAAATTACCATAATATTAATTCAATGCACATAATAAAATTACCATAATAGCAATTCTATGACACTGGCTTTGACCCTTTAAAACATGTTGGGCATAAGACATAGATACATACACAATACAATTTCATGCTGGGATGATCACTCATGAAGACGTAACTCAGAAATGTTGAATCTAGTAAAAGACTTGAGTTGCTTTCATAAAATTGGAAAACTAGTTATCAACATTGTCCTCCTATATACATGATAGATAGTTATAAAGAATAAAAAATCTCACCAATTTCAAAAAAGGCAGATTCATTAATAATTTAAGTTATTAACTTATTAGGAAAGGAACAGATACAAAAAAGATGATTTTTTTGGACCCTAAGTACAATTGTTCAAGGAAATGTCCATAAATTAAAAAAATACAAGAATAGAAAAATATACAAAATTAAAATAAAATTACCATAATATCAATTGTATGCACATAATTGTCAGATTTTGCAAGGAACAAAACCAAGTCAAGATCTAATTGTCACATGCAACTCCAATCAACAAATGATCAAAGATAAAAATATCAAAATGGAGATAGAATCTGAAAAAAAGAGAATAGAAATAATGAAAGAGAATTAAGAAAATACTCTCTTCAATCTCACTAAATGAGTCACCTAAGTAATGAAGGTGAGAGGAGAGAGTTGTATATATAGAAAAAAAAGGGTATATACATCCAAGAGGTGTATTATACCCATAAAAAGTGGGAGGTTTTACATTCTTAATAAATGCTTGAAATGGGTGGAAATAGGAGTTTTAGTTTAGAAATGTAAACTAAGAACTTAATTGATCACTATTCCCACTAAATTAATTAAGGAGGGAATAAATAAGATCCAACTTCTAACTTAAAAGAGATTTGGATGTTGTATGTGATTATTCTTCTCTTTTTTTGTTTATTATTGATGTGATTAGTCGTAAGAATTAGGTTAAGTGCTAGGAAATTGACAAGAATCGACATACACAGAAAGATACAAAACTGGAAATTAGAAGAAAGCTTAGATCTAGAAATGAGGTGCAAAAAGGAACCTATGACTGAAATTTTGGCCTGAAAGTGTGTTTATGTTGTGAGGTTCCCTAGACCAGAGGTGTCTTCATCAACTTCAATTTTTAGATTCCAGATCAGTATGCTCCATAAATAATGATTCATTTAAAACTATGTTATTGGGAAAGGAATGGACACACAAAAAATGATTCTTTTGTACCAAGCATAATTATTCATGTCAATGTGTTGGGACTCATTAAATTTGAGTAATTTGAGTTGCTATTTCATTTTCAGAAAGGCACCTAATCTCATTCAGGTGGCCTAGTTAGAGAGAGGGTAAAATGGAGCCAGTTGATCATCAAGAGGTAAGGCTTGGGAATTGTGTCCTACACCTTTCATTTGGCCTATGAAGTGTTCTACAACTCTCAGTTTTCAGTTTGGATTAGTTTATCAAGTACCCATTTCAAGGGGTGAGCTGAAAGTGCATCATAGCTGCAAATGCAGATTTTATTAAGTAGCCTACTTTGAACTCCTTTATCTTTTTCCCAGATGATTTTCATGTTGAAATTCAAGGTGCACTGAATTCTATGCATAAAATTGAGTCCACATGTCAAATTTCTAGTCTCTAGCAATCCATTTGCTCAGTTTAGTAAGCTCAATTTGTTTGCAGTTTATGGTTTGCACAAGTCCCTGTTTCAGCTGCTAGTCAGAGCCTTGCTTTGCACATGTGTAAAATTTGTCTCGGTGAGTGTCATGTCAGAATGTTTTTTTCGAGCAATTTCTAGTATAAAAGAAAAGCTATGTTTCAAATTTGAAGCTCTTGCCAATCCGTTTGATCAGTTTTCAAAACGGTTTCCTAAGCCAACTTATTCAGTGTTCCGTATTTTCATTGCTACATCAGTTAAAGTGGCCATTTTCATGAGCGCACTATTTGTACCCTATCAGCTTCCCGATCAAACTGAGCATTCTAAGTTTTTATATGTACTTCAAGGTACCTATGCCTTAGATTTGAGGGTCTACGGAGATCGTTTGATATTTTTAAGAAAGGCATCATGAGTTCCTTGGGCATTGACTTCATCAGGTCCGCAGTGTCGACAAAGCCAGTTGGTCATCTTTGACCATTAATATTTCTGAGAAATCACTTGGTAGAGTTCATGTTTGTATATCAAAGTACACGCCTATCAGTTGGCGAAGTCCAGAAAGTTGTTTTGACCAGTTTGAAAATTACATCTTTGCGATTAAATGCGAAAATGTGGCGCAGGTGCCTGAAGGTTTCAAAACTCAGTTTAATGATCAAAAAATGGTGTCGATCGATTCCAGAGGCATGTTTAAGGTTCCTAAGGTGTTTTCAAAGCTCAGTTGCATGAAAACGAATTTTATTTTAGTCGGGCCCACTTTGGGGCCAACCTGGCTCATGCTCATGCATTGATTTTATTAGCGACTTGGTTCACTAGGAGAATTTTAGAATATTTAAATGTGGATTGTGATCGTGAGACATGTCATAAGAGTTCAAGATGCTAATAGAACTCTAGACAATTTCAAATTGGCGAGTTTAATGCCAAATTTTCCTTCAGCGACTGAGAAGAGACATAAAAAAATGCATTTGGCACAATTCTTGAACAATGATCCATCTTATACTTCATGCCACAAGAGCACATGTCAAAAGAAAGTTCTAAATAAATGTGTAATTAACTAGTCCGGCCATGCCCCTCCATTCACATTTCTCCAATGTGAATTCAACAAGAACAACAATGAAAGTAAGTTGGATTAGTGTGGACAATAAAACACAATATGTTCAATTATGGAATGATCAAATAGGTTGAATCCACAAAGGGAAATTAGAAGTCGTGGCCATTGTAGTTTTTGGCAAATGCCTTGGTAGCTTAAAGAAAATTCCATGACTTCTCTAGCAGCCTCTCCACATGAAACATTGCCAGGCATAAAAACTCCAAGGTAAATGCACATTGGCTGGTGTAAAGTTAAAATGTCCTCCCTGCTCTATCATGGATGTTAGGAGGCATTGATATTTCAGAATGCTGATTGGAGTAAAACATGATGGTGTTGGGGAGGTTATAAAATTCAAAAAAAATGCAATGGAAGGTGTTTTGCCAAGTAACTCTCCTGCTGCACATAATGTTGTTGGAAGGCATTAGAAATCTTTAAGCATTCATCCCTTTGTAGGTGTCCCAGGTCTACGTGGTTTTTGGGAGGCATGGAGAGTCTTAACAAGTGTAGATCTACAATTTGAAGCCAAAATGTCCTCCCTGCTATTCGTGGCGGTTGAAAAGATTTAAAAAATCTTCAAACAAATGCATGTGGCATGTGAAAATGCCAAAGTTCTCTTTTGTGGCTGGAAACAGGCAACATTAAAAACTTAAACTAAATGCCAGAATCTCTAGCAAATCCCATTTGGCGTGACAAATGAGAAGGGAATTAAAATATTTTAAAGCAAAGGTAAATGGCGGGTGCATAATCCCAATCTCCTCCCACACAACAAGCAGAAAGGCATTCAAAATTTTAAAGCAACTGCCATTGGTGCCATTAAAACTCTTTCAAAAAATGCACAGTCCCAGGCATAGCATATATCCCACATTCGTTGGGCAAAGGGACATTTTGATATTTAAAAGAAAAAACAAACACATATACAATGTCAAAGCTTAAAGGCTTTTGACACATGGTGTCGGTTGGGCGCTTAGTGGACCCCACACATGCATGCATGATTCCCGGGGCGACCGATGAGCTAGCTGGTGACCAAGTGGACCCCATGTATGCATAGTTCCCGAGGTAGGTGGGTTTTGCAGAGAAAGAATAGATTAACAAGTGAGCAAGTTCATCATGATCGAACGACTGTCGCAGTTTTGCAAGCCAAAGATGCTCGAAGATTAGCCATCGCAAAACAATGAAAAGGCATGTGCAGAAAAAGGCATGGTAAAGATCGTGCAGGTTGAGGAAGATCCGACGGTTGTCGATGTTTCACTATCTGAAGGTGATCGACCGTTACCCTTCGCAAAATAGCGAAAAATGAGCTGGTAGGTCCGGGTGGCAGGTGAGCTGGTGGATCCCACAATGGTGGCGATGATGAAGCAATCCAATGGCATACAAGTGGCAGTCCAGTGGCAAGTGAGGTGGCTGCCATGTTGTAGACAAGTGGCAGATGGATGAGGTGTCATCCTAGGTGGCAAAAGGTGGATTCATGAGCGAATCGCAAGCTGCCACATGCTAGGGTGTTAGGAGTAAAAATTGAGAAAAATTAAAATTAAATATATTAGTGCAGACTATAGTGTAAAATGCAAAAATTTAAATGATGGTTTGCATTCAAAGTTTAATTCGCCTGACATGTTACTTTTGCCCGAAATAGGAAGTATCATATACCGTTGGAAAGCTACCAGAACAAGGAATCTAGTCATGTAGTTAGTTTTAACAAATATGAGATATTTTGAGAGAAGTTTCCATGAGAAGGAGAAAGGAAAATATTCAGTTGAAGAAAGGGGACACTTGGCAATGTGTTATGCAGACCTAATCTTTTTCCCTCCTCTTTTTATTCTCATTTCTTCTCAATTGTAAGGGTTCCAGAATTTTTGGAGAAATGCTCCATATTTCATGGTTCCCAACTTATGAATTTCTTGACCCAAGTTTGTAAAATTCTATGGATCTCTTTAGGGTATAGAGGTTACATTTCAGTATTGTAGATTATTTTCTAGTTGCAAGTTTTACTTATGTTAGGCATGAGTAAATTTCACATAAAATTGTCTCTAGGCATGCATTTCATTGTTATAAATTGAATCCTCAAGGAGGATGGAATTTGTCAATTTCTAGGAGATTATTGTAATTGTTTGTAGGTATCCTTCAATGAAGGTTTTAAATTCTGTAATCAGTCATAAATAATGGAATATGTATCCATGATCTGATGATTTTGTGAAGGAATTGAGTAATGCATTAGTATAAGGTATTGATGAAAGAATATCTTGTAAGGAAAATAAATTTGCAGCTAAGATTTGCATTTACAGTTCTATGTGTGACTCCATGCCTAATGAACAAGGCACTAGTCTTTGAAAGTGTAGACACCCAAAAATGGTCAACGCTTGCGAGGTCATACTTTAACATTTGCGCATTGCCTCATTTTAGGTTTTTGCGTCGCATTAACATTTCTCCTATGTCACGCACTTGATTTTTATCATTTGCGAGCATCGAGTCATTCTTCTACATTCTTCAATCATCTCGTCTTTGAATTTGGTCTTGTCGATAACATTATCCAATCATGATTTTGATTAATTTTACCCTGTCGCATCAATGTGCGTATTCATTTGTCATCATTTTGGACATCGTCAATCCTAATTAGGGTTTTGTCCTCCTGTCAATCTTATCAATCTTATCAATCGTATCATCAATTTTTGTCATTTTGGACATTGTCAACCCTAATTAGGGTTTTGTCCTCTTATCAATCTTGTCGATTTGTCATCATTCCTTCAATCTTGTCGTTTTACGATCGATTTGTCATCGATCGTTGTCATGTTCGATCTTGTCATCTTGCGATCAATTTGTCATTGATCGTGGTCGTTATCAATTTTATCATTTTGCGATCGATTTGTCATCGATCGTGGTCATTATCTTGTCATCTTGCAATCCATTTTGTTGTCGATCCTTGTCCTCTTGTCGATTTTGTCATTTTGCGATTATTTCGCTATCGATCATTCTTTGTCTCAATTATGTCAATTTGGATCAATTTGTCATTGTTCCTCGTCAATTGGCGCATTTATCAATCAAATCATTTTGTCGCATTAGTCATTTATCAATTCAAATCATGACATTAATTATCTTTAATCAAGACCTAATTGTCATTTCTAATTCGTCTTCTAGGGTTTTATGATTTATTCATTTAACCTAATTTGTCATTTCTTCCTTTAGGATTAAATAAATTACTTATTTATCCTAAGTCTTCTCATTACAATTAAATCTTTATTTAATTGGCTAATTATTCTTCTTTGTGAATTGATTAATAAATGAAAAATTATTAATTAATTCACTAATTCTTAAATCCTATTTTTCATCAATTTCTAATTCCAATTTCCTAATTTGTCATCAATTTCAATTTCCTATTTTTCAAATTTCTAATTCCTTTTCCCTCCTAATTCATCTCCTAATTCTATGGGAGTGGCATTTCAATTTGTCATGAAATTGTCATAATTGATTAATCAATCAATTTTGACATGAAATGTGTCATAATCAATCAATCAAATTGTGCATGGAAATGCATAATTTGTCATAATTTGTCATATTGATTTGCAATTTCTATTTGAATTTCATCATGCCAATCTTGTCACTTATCCAATTCTTCTATAAATTGGATGATTTTCTTGAATCAAAGCTAATAACCCTTCTTCAATCCCTTCGAATCACTTCATGAATCCCGAATTTCTATCAAACTACCGAACTTTCGTTTCTAGTACTCTTGAGCTTTTCATCAATCTTGCTTTCAATTGTGTGAGCACTTGTAGGTGAGATCCACAAACCTATTGAAGAGGAAAGAACAACAATGGAGCCGCATGGAAGGAGTATTCAATTCTACATCTGGTTTGCATAATTTTACTTTTGAATGCTTTGTTTCCATACCTCTATTGAATGTGCTTTGGAATTAGGTTCATTTCAATGAGTGTTCTCATGATATTGCTTTGATTGTTTAGTGTTTTGATTGATCTACTTATCTTGTGATGATTCCTAATTTCTATGCTACAGAAAGATTTGGGGATACTTTCAGATTTACAAATTTAAAGAAAAATCTATTTCCCTTTATGTTTAGGGGTTTGTGTTCCATTCATTCTAATCTCTGTTTCATCTATTGTTTGTATAGATCTAGCCAATCTATAGTGTTTCCTAACTTGTTGAGCTTGTGAAATGATCTATCTACTTATTGTTTGATGCTATCATAAGTGTGTAATGAGTTAATTTCATGCATCAAAAGGGTGTCCCCCCCTAGGTCTAGCAGAACCTGAAGTGCAGGAGGATCAATTAGGGTCCTATGTTATGTTGTCCAAGTCATGATGTGTTTCATAGGCTGAAATTGGCCATTTCATAAAAGGATTGCAGGTATACTTGGGTGAACCAGTTTTGGTGAACAACAAAATGTCCATACATTAAAACAAAAAATACAAGAACAGAAAAAATATACAAAATTCAAAAATAAAAATACCATAATATTAATTTAATGCACATAATAAAATTACCATAATACCAATTCTATGACACTGGCTCTGACCCTTTAAAACATGTTGGGCATAAGACATAGATACATACACAATACAATTTCATGCTGCAATGATCACTCATGAAGGTGTAACTCAAAAATGTTGAATCTAGTAAAAGACTTGAACTGCTTTCATAAAATTGAAAAACTAGTTATCAACACTGTCCTCCTATATACATGATAGATAGTTATAAAGAATAAAAAATCTCATCAATTTCAAATAAGGCAGATTCATTAAAAATTTAAGTTATTAACTTATTAGGAAAGGAACAGACACAAAAAAGATGAATTTTTTGGACCCTAAGTATAATTGTTCAGGGAAATGTCCATAAATTAAAAAAATACAAGAACAGAAAAACATACAAAATTAAAATAAAATCACCATAATATCAATTCTATGCACATAATTGTTTGATTTTGCAAGGAACAAAACCAAGTCAAGATCTAATCGTCACATGCAACTCCAATCGACAAATGATCGAAGATAAAAATATCAAAATGGAGATAGAATCTAAAAAAAAAGAGAATAGAAATAATGAAAGAGAATTAAGAAAATACTCTCTTCACTCTCACTAGATGAGTCACCTAAGTAATGAAGGTGAGACGAGAGAGTTGTATATATAGAAAAATAAGGGTATATGCATCCAAGAGGTGCATTATACCCATAAAAGTGGGAGGTTTTACATACTTAGTAAATGCTTGAAATGGGTGGAAATAGGAGTTTTAGTTTAGAAATGTAAACTAAGAACTTAATTGATCACTATTCCCACTAAATTAATTAAGGAGGGAATAAATAAGATCCAACTTCTAACTTAAAAGAGATTTGGATGGTGTATGTGATTATTCTCCTCTTTTTTTGTTTATTATTGATGTGATTAGTCATAAGAATTATGTTAACTGCTAGGAAATTGACAAGAATCGACATACACAGAAAGATACAAAACTGGAAATTAGAAGAAAGCTTAGATCTAAAAATGAGGTGCAAAAAGGAACCTATGACTGAAATTTGGTCCTAAAAGTGTTTGTTTATGTTGTGAGGTACCCTAGACCAAAGGTGTCCTCATCAACTTCAATTTTTAGATTCCAGATCAGTATGCTCCATAAATCATTCTCCCAAAATTTTAACAGAGAAGTGTCGGTCACTGGAGCAGCGCTCCATTGACTAGGAGTTTTTTCCTGTTGAAAATCTGGAATTAAGTGTCTCAATCTGCACTCTACGAATCTACAACTCTCTGTTGTTGGATCTGGAATCTACACACAAAAAAAAGGGGAAAAATGGTGGGCTATATAGGGGCTTGACTAAGTCAAACCTCAGGTAGGAATTAACCTCCAGTACAACATCGATATTTGAAAAAGATAGCTTACCCTTGTAAGGAAGAGACTAAGTCTTATGTAAAATGATGAATTGAAATGATATTACCTCAAGATTGATGATGGTGGTGATGGAATGGTCTTTGGATAAGGCCTTCAAGTGTTGATGCAATAACATGACATGATAAGATAAGATCAATCATGAAAACACACTTGTGTGTAAGTTGTTGTAGCTTGATGATCCATAGTGCTCAGGTCTAAAGATATTAGCTCATAATGCTTTCTCTAGGATGTGACCTCAATAATGCCCAAAGTAGGATGAAAATGAATTAAGAAATATTCCTTTATATAGGGATCACATAGTATTTCCTATTTTAGGCTAACTTCAAATGATCATATTAAAATATCAGGATCAGATAACAAATGGTAGGAACTGAAACTCCAACATGTTTGATTTTTGGCCCTTTGGGAGGGAATATGGGACTAGGCACCCTAGTCCACTAGAAGATACAATCCAACACATAGGATCCCATCACCAAATAAGCATATGACAACAATTTGTTAGTGATAAGACCATAAGTAGGCTAAAAATGAGCTATGCAAGGGCACACTAAGCAAGGGCCCAAAAAGGAGTGTGAAATTGTAAAGGGGTTACAATTTACGAGACTACAATGCCAAAAAATGTGGCATAACCTCCTCAATTGAAGACAATAGTGGTTACGAGAGGTGACACATAAAGCCAAAAGTGGGTGTCTAACCCAACTACCCCATAACATACTCAACTAAGAGCATAATGTTGGTTCAGAGGTAGCACAAAAAAAGCCAAAAGAGGGTATTTAACCCAACTACCCATGTGTGGAAGCTAGTGGAAATGTAGCTAATATCTTATATTAACCACATCTAATAAACATGAGCAAGTTTAAATAATGTGTGGGAAAAAATAAATACCCCTAACAAAAAGAAAAAGAAAAATCAATGGCCCCCCCACCCCACCTAAGCATAGCTTAGGTGAGCAAAAAGATGGATCCCATCAAATGAAGCCTAATGAGGTAGATGTTGATGTGTTTTTTATGACACCTCAAACACAGAAGAAAATCCTAAGTATTGTATCCTCTCTTGGACAAAGAAACCACAAATGCTAAACAATGTGATTAAATAATAAGGCAACCCCAAAGTTTCTTCAGTTAGGTCTCTACATGCAAATTGGATAGAATCAATGTATTTGACGTGATATTGATGTTTGCACAAAGGGACTTACACAATTTTTCCAGGACTCTATCACTTTTTCACAAGGAAAATTCTAGCAATTCTAAGCTCCAAGACTTGAATAACTTGTGATTTTGCAATTAAGTTCTTGAAACTAATCCTAGTGAAGACTTTGTAATAAAATACAAATGGGATGAGGGTTTAAAAATATACTCTACTTCTAATGATGAAAGAGATTACCATCAACTTAGTGAAACCAAACCACACTTTATCTCACCGTGAGGTAACAACTACACAAAGATGATGCAATCCTCTAAGGTATGCTAATGATTTTCAAATCAGTTATACACATTAACACCATAAGCAAGTGAATCAATGAGCATAAAGAAATTGAAATTAATCTTTTTGAAATAAGTTCAAACTAACCATACACTATAATTTGCAATCCAAAAATTATAAATGGTATGAACATAAGAGGTTTCAACATAAATCAACAATAATATCTTCCATTCAACTATTCAACTCAATGTCAACAAATCTAAACTAATTGAGAAGTACAAAACCATGCTAACATCCCAAAACAACACAAGTTCTCACCAAGCTTCAATGAGTTTGCATTTATTCTAGCAATATTTCAGAAACAATTTCACAAAACTCTCTTGCTACAAGTGAAATGAGCAAGTCTTATATGGATTTTCAATTACAAATGGAGGGTCTAGATTGATTATAAATCAACGACCAAGATAAATCAAGAAACCCTAAGTAGAGTTAGTTACAACTACCACCTAAACTCCACTAACTCTTATTAAATATATACCAATGACAAATAAAGTATCTTCCTTGGCACAAATTGTGAGGAGCAAGAGAAAATAGGAAAATTCAATGCTACCTAGGAATTTAACAAAGTATCCTCTAGGAATGTGTGCCCGTTGTCTCTTTCCTTGATAAAAAATTTTAAATGAATATAGACATGATATCAAGCTCTTACATTGGTTCACTTGGTGTGGCCTCCACCTTATACTCCATGAATGTCAAGTTAGTTGTGCACATGGAAAATATCCTATCCCATTCTAGTCCTTGGTCCTAAATACCATTCATGAAGGTTATGAATGAAGAAGCATCCTCCAAGTGATCCTCCAAGATGGAACCTATGGCCTTGAAGAAGATAGGTTTCATTTTATCTTTCAATTCATTCACATTCATGTCTCTATCATCATTCACTTCTTTTCCAAGCATTACCTCCACATCAATAAGGCTTCTATCTTGAATTCCATTGACCATGCCGCCTAACTCAATGCAATTTTCCTTTGCCTTCTCCAAGATTTCTTTTCTCATCATCAATAGAAAATACCATCAGTGAAAGTCACATGCCTAATTTGCCTCCATTACATTTCCATCCACTAAAGTTTTCTTAGGAATATCCGCCAACACACACAAATGTGGAATGGTCTTTTCCCAAACAACCTGAAATTCATCACACAATGCAAGTATGACCTGAATCCTACCCTGAATGGATAATCATACAACTTTCCCATATACCTATACCAACTCCTTGTTGGCATTATGTGAACAGGTATAAGGACATAATGATATTGTATGTTGTCATTGATGTCAATATGTCATATGAAGTGAATCGGCATATGTGTGAACCGGTATATATATGCCAAAGTGAAGTGGTATATTTGCTCAAGGTGAACTGACATGTAGTTATGGGAACAGGCACATGGAAACATTGTATGACTACCGGTTGGTAGGTAGTTTCCACTTCAAGATTTCTGGTTGGAGTACCTCAAGCCTATGTGACTCAATCGGTGATCTTTTTGTGATGAGTTAGAAGTATAATAGAGAACAGATCATGTTGCCACGTAAGCCCTATGGGCATGAAGGATCTTACATGAAGAAGACTATTCCTAACTACCTTGGGAATGTGCGAAGTTTGTCAAATGGTGATAACGCATGATGGGTTATCAGCCACCATGAAATTGGCAGATAATGGATGATGGAGAATGTCTTGAGATCGATTCAAGATTGTTGCATTTAATGCAGTATGATTCAATGGTCAGGATTGAACCGCTTGAATTTCTTAACCTAATAGGTTTAGGGTTTAGGGTTTTTTCTATCGACATGTCTGTTTCCTATAAGGTCTAAGTTGTGTTTCTTTCTAAGGTTCTTGGCAAAAGTTGTGTGTGTATCCAAGGGAAGTGATATGTGATTCTTGCCAGACCAAAGGAGAGAAGAGATACCTACAAAGTGAATGTGCAGAAGGAGAAGAGGAGCCAAAATGGATCTACATTAGCATTGAGTGTTGTTACTAGATTATTGTAATTCCTGTTGATCTTTAACCACTTCAACAGTTGTGAAATCCCTTAACAGGGTAGCCTTAACCGGCTTGATACAAATCCCTTAATCTAGGGTAACTTGAAGTTATTGAGTTCTGAGAAGCTATAGAGCTCTAGAGATCCTTTAGCTATTGAGTCCTTTAAATCCTCTAACAAGGTAACCCTAACTGGGTTTAACCCTTAACTGGGTATTATAGCCATCCCTTAACCGGGTGATCCCTAACAGGATCAATTCCTAGCAGAACCTATTGTAATGTCTTTAACTGGACAAGGCTTCTAACAGAGCGGACTTCTAAAGAGTTCAAAAAGCAGCTTGTGGGTATTCATCCCCACCATGGTTTTTCCTAGTTGGGTTTCCACATGAAAAATATGTGTGTCATGTGTGATGCTTTTATCTTGTGATGCTTTGTTATTACCTGTTGAGCATATGATGGTTCTGTGTTTTATGTCTGTCTATAAAACATATTGAACTAACTATTGTGAAGATCTGATGATAGTTTACCTATTCATGCATGAGGATGTAATGGTACTATAGTATTGAGCTAAGAGGAAAGCTTAGTTAGTAACTGGTTTATGATTGTTTTAGTTGTTCTGGGTCTTACCGGTTGCACTCTGTTTAGACCAGTGTCACTGCTTGCCAGTCACTTGGAGTATTTGCTGACAAACCGATTTTGGATAGTATTTTTCGTGTACTGATTCACCCCCCCTCTCAGTACCAGTTTGGTACTAATCATTCATCATTGAGTTATCAATTGGTATCAGAGCCCTTTAGGTCCTCTGTGTTGTAATCTTAACCGCTTGAGGTAAAGATCCCAGTCAAATGATGAAGAGGGAAGATCCAAAGTTTAACAGGGAAAATTTTGGTATATGGAAAGATAGGATGAAGATATTCATCAAAAGCATGGGTGCTCAACACTGGAGTTATGTTGAGAATGTCTATGTTGTCCCTACCGGTACTCTCACTGATGACCAAAAGAGAGAGATACAAGAAAATGGGCAAGTCATGGAAGCCCTTATTAGTAGTCTATCTGACATTGAATTTATTGATGTTCAGGACAAGGTAAATCCCAAAGAGGTATGGGATGCTCTTGAAAATATCTATGGTGGTGATGAGCAAGTAAAACAGGCTAAGGAAGAAAGCCTAAGAGGGAAGTTTGAAGATATGCGGATGGTTGAAGGTGAGACCATTCAGCAGTATGGAATAAGAATCAAAATAGTGGTTGGAGAAATCAAGAGTGCAGGTGGTAAAACAAAAGATTCCACTGTGGTAAGAAAAGTCCTGAGATCCTTGTTGTCGGTCTATGCAATAAGGGTTGCTGCTATTCAGGAGCTAAGATCAATAGACAAGACTAAGATATCCTTAGACTCCATCATAGCCAAGCTGACATCCTATGAGCTAAATAGTTTTGATGGCAGTGTTCAAAAGATTGAATCAGCATTTAAAGCCTCTGCTTTACCATCCACAAAAGGAAAAGAAGCTAGCACTAGTGGTGAACCTAGTTAGAGTAGAGAAATGAATGATGAGGAGATTCTAATGGCATTTGAGGCTCTCCTTGCCAGGAAGCTTCCTAAAGGAATTGCTAAATACAAAGGTAAGCTACCTTTGAAATGCTTTTCTTGCAACCGAATAGGACATATTGCTATAAACTATCCTAATGGTGATAACAAGGACAAACCAAAAAGGTTCAGGAAATTCAAAGGAGGAAACCGAAGAAATTGTTTTGTGGCAGTTGATGAAGGTGTCACGGATGAGGAATCAAAAGATGAAGAGAATGAAGACATTGTGTTTGTTGCTGTAGAGGAAGATGTGGTAGACAAGAAGGCTCTTGTCTCCCAGTTTGATAATTCCAATGAGTGGATCATTGATAATGGCTGTTCTCACCATATGACAGGTGACCAGAGCAAGTTTCTATCCTTGAAGGAGTATGATGGTGGTGTGGTTCACTTTGGCAATGATGCACCATGCATGGTCAAAGGCAGAGGGTCCATCTCTCTGAATGGAAAGAGTAGTGCTGACAATGTGTACTGGGTTGATGGTCTCAGACACAACCTTCTGAGTGTTGCCCAACTAAATGACAGTGGCCTCACTCTAGAATTCAAGAATGGAGTCTGTAGAATCAAAGGAACAGAGGTTGAATTGGTGGCCATAGGCATGTAGACCAAAGGTAACCTATTTAATCTGAATGCAAATATAAGTACATGTCTTATGGCTAAGCTTGATGATAGCTGGATATGGCATAGGAGACTCTGCCATGTAAACTTTGATAACATTGTGAAGGCCAGTAAGATCAAGGCAGTTAGAGGATTGCCGGTGCTAAGCAAACTGGATAATACCTTGTGCAGAGAGTGTCAATTGGGGAAAATGTCTTCCTCAACCTTTAAAGGTAAATCTTTCACTGCTGACAACTTTCTTGATCTTGTGCATACTGATTTGTGTGGTCCTATGAAAACCAGAAGTGTGCAGAGTGATAGGTACTTCATGATTCTCATTGATGATTGTTCAAGAATGATGTGGGTCACATTCTTGAAAGACAAGTTTGAAGCCTTTGTGAAATTCAAGGCTTTCAGAGCATTAGTGGAGAAGGAAAGCGGTAAAAGAATCAAGTGTCTCAGAACTGATCAAGGAGGGGAATTCACTTTAGGTGAATTCAACAAGTATTGTAAAGAATTTGGCATCCAGAGGCAACTGTCTGCCCCCCTAACTCCACAGCAGAATGGCCTAGTAGAGAGGAATAACCACACTGTGGTTGAAGTAGCTAGAACCATGTTGATTCGAGGAAAGGTAGCTCACACCTTTTGGAGAGAAGCGGTGAGCACTGCAGTCTACATAATGAACCGGGTACTCATCAAGAAAGGTAAGGACAAAACTCCTTATGAGTATTGGACCGGTAAGACACCTGTGGTTAGCTACTTTAGGGTATTTGGTAGCAAATGTTACATCAAGAGGAGTGAACATCAGGGCAAATTTGAAGCTAAATGTGATGAGGGAATATTCCTAGGATATTCCACCAAGAGTAAAACTTTCAAGTGTTACAACAATAGGACTCAGAGAATTATGGAAAGTATCAATGCAAGAGTTGATGAATCCTCTGAGAAAACTAAGGAAATCAGTAGTGAGCAAGCTATAAATGAACCAGTTACAACCTTCTGGGAACCAGTTGTCAGTCAACCAAGTACCAGTAATAGTGTTCCTGAACCGGTGAATGCTGATACTGATGAAGATGAGGATGAAGAGGAAAAGCAAGAAGAACCTATCAAGAACATTCCTCGGTATGTCAAGCTGAATCATGATCCTAAATAGATCATAGGAGATAAGGATGCAGGAATCCTTACAAGATGAAAGATCAAAGAAAAGTCATGTATGATCTCTGAATTTGAGCCTAAATCATTCAAAGAGGCTCATAAAGATGAAGACTAGATCAAGGCAATGGAAGAGGAACTTGACCAAATAAAGAAAAATGGTACATGGTCCTTGGTACCCAGACCGGAGCATAAAAATGTCATTGGCACCAAATGGGTGTTAAGAAACAAGCTGAATGAGGATGGCACAGTGATTAGGAATAAAGCCAGATTGGTGTGCAAAGGATATGCTCAAGAAGAAGGAGAAGACTATGGAGAAACCTTTTCTCCTATAGCCAGATTGGAAGGAGTTCATATACTTCTTGCATATGCAACTTTTAAAGGGTTCAAAGTATATCAAATGGATGTAAAATCTGCATTCCTAAATGGTGTACTTGAACAGGAGGTGTATATTGAGCAACCAGATGGGTTTGCCCTATCTGAAGACAGTGACATGGTATGTAGGCTACATAAAGCCTTATATGGTCTAAAGCAAGCACCTAGGGCATGGTATGAGCACCTACATTCCCATCTTGTGAAGATTGGATTTGAGAGAACAAGTGAAGATAGCAATATCTACTTGAAGTATGAAGGAGATCAGATCCTAATCTATGAGGTTTTTGTTGATGACATTATCTTTGGTGGAGATGACAAGATGAGTCATGAGTTTGCTGATGAGATGAAGAAAGACTTTGAGATGTCACTCATAGGGGAGATTAAGTTCTTCATTGGACTATAGGTCCAGCAGATGAAAGATGAAATCTTTATCACTCAGTCCAAATATGTCAAAGAGGTGTTGAAGACCTTTGGCATGGAAGATAGCAAACCGGTTGGTACACTGATGGTGATCGGTTGCAAATTGACAAAAGAAGATGATTCCGCACTAGTTGATGAGAAGGAATACCGATCAATGATTGGTAAGTTGCATTATGTAGTGCATAGCAGACCAGATATTGCACATGCAGTTGGCATTACTGCAAGGTTCTAGAAAAGTCCAAGAGAATCCCACTTGGTTGCAGTCAAGTGGATTCTTAGGTATCTAAAGGGAACAGTTGACTATGGATTGTGGTACCCATACAACAATGATTTCATTCTAAAAGTATTCATAGACATTGATTGGGTAGGTAACATGGATGATTGGAAAAGCACAACCGATGGTGCATTCTTTCTCGGTGGTAGACTAGTCTTATGGATGAGTAAAAAATAGAGTTGTATCTCTCAGTCTACAGCGGAAGCGTAGTATGTTGCAGCTTTCATGAACTGCACTCAGACAATCTGGATGAAGCATGTTTTAAATGGCTTCAAAATCCTTGTATCTGAACTGGTAAGTATATTCTGTGATAACACATGTGCTATCAATATTTCAAAGAATCCAATTTTACATTCTAGAACCAAGCATTTTGAGATTAAGTATCATTTCTTGAGGGAAAAGGTTTAGAATAAAGAGATTGCACTGGAACATGTTTCCAGTAAGGAGCAATTAGCTAACATATTCACCAAGCCTCTCCCAAAGACTACATTTGTGCATTTAAGAGGTGAATTGGGGGTACTGCCCCTTCAGGAGGTGAACTAAAAGTATTTGTTCCACATCAGTTTGGTATTGCTTAGTCAAATTTTTGTTGATTGATGTGTTGAAGGATGGTACTCCTTAGGGGGAGCAGCATAATGAAACAGGGATGCTAGTGCCTCCACTTTGGCATTGTTGTCAAAGGGGGAGAAGGAGTGAAGCAGAAAAGATATCTGCAGAAAATGGGGGAGAAGATGTGAAGCAGAGAGATATCTTTGTATATTGCCATCAATGCCAAAGGGGGAGATTGTTGGCATTATGTGAACTGGTATAAGGACATAATGATATTGTATGTTGTCATTGATGTCAATATGTCATATGAAGTGAACCGGCATATGTGATATGTGAGAAGAGAGAAACGACATATGTGTGAACCTGTATATATATGCCAAAGTGAAGCGGTATATTTGTTCAAGGTGAACCGGGATGTAGTTATGGGAACCGACACATGGAAAAATTGTATGACTACCGGTTGGTAGGTAGTTTCCACTTCAGGATTTCTGGTTGGAGTACCTCAAGCCTATGTGACTCAATCGATGATCTTTGTGTGATGAGTTAGCAGTATAACAGAGAATAGATTGTGTTGCCATGTAAGCCCTGTGCGTGTAAAGGATCTTACATGAAGAAGACTATTCCTATCTACCTTGGGAATGTGCGAAGAATGTGCGAAGTTTGTCAAATGGTGATAACGCGTGATGGGTTATTAGTTGCCATGAAATCGACGGATAATGGACGATGGAGAATGTCTTGAGATCGATTCAAGATTTTTGCATTTAATGCAGTATGATTCAACGGTCAGGATTGAACCGCTGGAATTGCTTAACCTAATAGGTTTAGGGTTTAGGGTTTTTTCTATCAACCTGTCTGTTTCCTATAAGGTCGAAGTTGTGTTTCTTTTTAAGGTTGTTGAGAAGGAGAAGAGGAGCCAAAATGGATTTGCATTACCATTCAGTGTTGTTACCAGATCATTGTAATTCCTGTTGATCTTTAGCCACTTCAACAGTTGTGAAATCCCTTACCAGGGTAGCCTTAACCGGCTTGATACAAATCCCTTAACAGGGTGACTAAAAGTTATTGAGTTCTGAGAAGCTATAGAGCTCTGTAGATCCTTTAGCTATTGAGTTCTTTAAATCCTCTAACAAGGTAACCCTAACTAGGTTTAACCCTTAATTGGGTGATCCTTAACATGATCGGTTCCTAGCAAAACCTATTGTAATGTCTTTAACTGGACAAGGCTCCTAATAGAGCAGACTTCTAAAGAGTTCAAAAAGCAACTTGTGGGTATTCATCCCCATTGTGGTTTTTCCCAGTTGGGTTTCCATGTGAAAAATATGTGTGTCATGTGTGATGCTTTTATCTTGTGATGCTTTGTTATTACCTGTTGAGCATATGATGGTTCTGTGTTTTATGCCTACCTATAAAACATATTGAACTAACTATTGTGAAGATCTGATGATAGTTTACCTATTCATGCATGAGGGTGTAATGGTACTATAGTATTGAGCTAAGAGGAAAGCTTAGTGAGTAACTAGTTTATGATTGTTTTAGTTGTTCTGGGTCTTACCGGTTGCACTCTGTTTAAGCCAGTGTCACTGCTTGCCAGACACTTGGAGTATTTGTTGACAAACTAGTTTTGGATAGTATTTTGCCTATACTAGTTCACCACCCCCTCTCAGTACCGGTTTGGTACTAATCATTCATCATTGAGTTATCACTCCTCAATGAATGCATTTTCTTTAACCAATGCACTTCCAATCCATTTCTTTGTTGCTTGTGGTGTCAATTTCATTCATTCCAAATCTTCAACTGACTCCTTTGAAAGTGCTAAAAGAGAGATGAATGTTCCTTTGGATTGTTAAATTGGATTCATCAAGTGTCAAATGTAATCCTTCAATTCCTTGTTTTTTGTTTTGAGTTTATTCGTCTGTTATTCTTCTTTTGTCAATCTCCTTAATTGCTTTCACAGATTCATCAAATTCCTCTATCTCTTATTACTTTGTTGTCAGTCCCAAATCAACTGTCAAAACTTCATACTCTTTTGGAGTGAATTCCTTTTTTGCTTTCTCAACCTTTGGAACTACAACTTGCATTTTGCAAGATCCAAAAAATTCTTTTATACTCTTGGAGCATTTATTGGCCTTCTTCTTCTCTACAATCTTATCAATCCTTCCTAGAAAATCCTCCAAGTTATTAGTTGGATCATTCTCCACTATGCGAGCCTTCTTTTTCATTTGATTCCTCAACCATTCAAGAACTGTTGACTACTCTACATCTTCATCAAATTCTTCAATCTCTTGGCATTCTCAAATTGTTGATACCATTCCTACATTGAAATCTTTATTTGGAAAACTCATTTTCACATCTTGTAGGACCTCTTCAATTGGTACTATTACTAGCTCCACTAACTGTTCATGAGGAAGAACTTCCACATCTTGAAAAGGATTCTCATCTTGGTTTCTTTGTAGAATAGACTTCAAATATTCGTTTAATACTTTGACCATCTCTAACTCTTGGGTTTGATTCATTTTCCCTTGATGGTTCATTCCCAACCATAGATGTCCCATTCTTGTCTATGGAAATAGAAACCTCCTACAATGAATTACTAGTTGATGAGAGAGTCATACTCATCTTTTGCCTTTTCTGCTTTGGTTCTTCACTTGAAACTTCCTTTCTTTTTGTCTTCTTAGGTTGTGAAGTTTTAGCTATATCTTTCCTTTTCTTGTGACTTCAACCCTCTTCCTTGCTTCGTTTGTGCTCAGTGCTAATTTCTTTTTGAATTTTCGTTATTCCATTATTAGAAGACTGTGACTCCGTATCTCCCATCAAATCATACGCTAGGAGGATATCTTGTGCTTTCAACTTTGCAATCTATTAATACATCCATTTTATTGTATATGCCACAACTGGTCTCATCAACTCATTAGGTCTACTATTTCAATTTCTCTCTAAGTGGAGGAAGAGGTCTACTCCTTTCTTCTTCAAACTGATGTTGGACATAATTTCCATCATCTTTGACTTGATCCAACAAAAGAAATAACTATCAAATTCTAGTCATCTATCTTGGTAACCTAGAATACATTCTCGTTTGGATCCCAAAATCATCTACTACATTCTCCCAGTGATCCTCAAGATGCATTTTGTGTCGGTATCTTCTTCCACTTTCTCTCCCTATATTATTATAAGGATCAAAATTCATTCTTGATGGGTAAGCTACAAAAGGGTAGAATTGCAACTCCTTTGACTTCTTAGCTGCCTGAATTGAAGGATATACTTCGATTAAATTTCCAAGAGTCATCGGGAAGGTGACCCCAACTATGTGCTTATTTTTCTAAATCTTGCCATACATGGATATTTTCCTTGTAACCTCCAACAATATCATCTTGTATGTTGCGAACCTCGGAAGATTGTAGGGAGAGGATGAAAATCCATACAATTGGATGTAGGTGAACTTAGGAAACTAAATAAACTACCAACCATACTTCTTCACCAAATCCCTAGCCTCTTGTGACAATCTCATATGAAAGCCTACTTGTAAAATTCTCATAATATACATTGAAAAGGCATCATTCACTCTTTGAAAATGAGTAGTATTGTGTAGGTGCAATTGAGGGTAACATTCATATACTTTGGTTTGTCCTTCATTGCTCCCAACTGGTCCTCTGCATGTTAACCCATTATATCTATAGCTCCTTGCCAACATGTAGACAATAAATGAACTCATATATAAATATCATGAACACTCCAACTTCCTCAATTGGCCATCTAGATTGTTACTGATTATCTTAGCCCAATTTATCATATTCACTCCAAATACAATTTCTTCAACATAGTAGAACATCCATGGCTCAAACTTAGAGGCTTGAGGGCATATCCCATGACTTTGTTCAACAATGTGACAAGATCTTTGTATTCCTCTTTAAAATCCAATCTACAAAGTCTCTTAGGAATCCTGGAATGGCAAGTTCTTGGTTTCAACAACCAAGAGTTATTGATGATTTTTGCACAAGAGTTAGGTCCATCCTCATATATCTTCTAAGCCTCTTCCTTTGTCATGAACACTATGGAATTATATAGAGGAATATCAAATCTCTAAAATAGCCTCCTTTATAAGTTAAGCTAATACTTTGCCATTAGGAGCTGCCACACATCTTTCCTTGGGATCATAATGCTTGGCAACTTCCAATATCAACTCGCTACACTATATTGCAAGTAGGAAACCAACACCTTGCACAATTCTATTATGTATCATCTTCTTAGCTATCTTTGACGAGTTGCGCTTACACGTTCACCTTTTCAACTTTTCCATGTTTATGTGTCCTAGGTTGGTATCTCCAACCTTCTTCCATCTTGAGATGATCCTCGACTCCAGAAGTATTCCCTTGGCATCATTCCTAATTTTTTATTCTTCTTCACACATGGTTGACCTCCTTAACACCTTTCTCTTATTCACATGTTTTGATGACTCCTATCAAGGTTGTCCTGCCTTTGCACTATGACTTGAATGACTATAAATATAGGATTAGAGCCTATGTTTCAACACAACAACTCACCTTCCCAAGCAAAATTCAGCCTCTGCTAGGTGAGAATTAGAGTTGACTATGTAATACATGGGCACAAATTTCACCTAGCTTTGCATTACAATGTGGAGTTTCAAGTGAGACATGTATTCAAGGGCAAAATTTCCATGTATCCATGCATTCCTAAGCAGATTCTAGGATCTGTCTTGCATTGTAGGGAAAACATTTCAGTTATTCATGTAATGCAGGTTGGGGTTTTGCCTCACTCATGCATTGCAAGGCAGAAATGCATTGCCTCACTCATGTAATGATGGTTTGTCTTGCATTACAAGGTGGACATTTCAGTTATTCATGTAATTCATTAAAAGATAACAAACAAGTGAAGGATCTTGTACAAACCCCTTGTGGTTGCTCCATATAGATTTTATATTTTAGGTCACCATAAAGAAAATCGCTCTTCACATCTATCTATTGAACTTCCCAATGATGGGTTGTAGCTATAGCAAGGGAAAGTCAAATAGAATTCATTTTGGCAACTAGTGCAAAAGTCTTAGAGTAGTCAATACCTAGAACTTGGGAGAATCCTTTCACAACCAAGCAGGCCTTATGACTAGTCCAATCTTGAAAAGGTGTCAACCATTCATAACTTTGTGAGGAACTCAGTACTAGATGTAACACACATAGTTGATGACCTTTGCTGATTATTGAGGTTCCAAATATTTGAAGTGCATCATGCAATTTTCCATCTCCTTCAAGAACCTATTCTTGGATTTTGCCAACCCATTTTGTTGAGAGGATTGTAAGGAACCATGTGTTGCATATTTTTTATTACAACAAAAAAAGGTTTTGAAGGGATTTGAAACCCTTTACAATCGGATTTTGAAAGGATCTGAAACCCTCAACCAGAAAGTTCTCCTAACATAGTGTTGACATGTTTTTTTTTACAGTGTCAAACAAAGAATAAAGTTACCAATGGTCACCTTACCCTCTCTTGATCAAAATTAGTCTGTATTCTAAGACTACACAAAAGTTCAAATGACTAATTCCAAGGTTCCTCCAGTGCGTGGACATGACTCAGTTGATTTATGGTTTTTTTGTTAACCCAAGGGGCCTTATGTATGTTCAATTGAAGAGGATAATAAACTCATGCAAGTTCAAGGATTTATGTATGAATGATTTGCAATGGAAGCCCTAATTTTGGATTTTTTGGATTTTTGAAATATGTTGAAAGTAAATGAGAGTAGGGTAGAGAGAACTATGCTAAAGCTAATCTAATCCTAAGAACATGAGATGTGATCACTCATGCAAAATCAAACCACGCTTCACTTCGCTAGCAGAGAACAACTATGGAAAGCCAATGCAATCTTCAAATGATGTGTAGAAGTTTTTTGGATCACCAATGTGGACCATTGAATTGAACAATCTTCACTGATAATCGAAGCTAAGCATACACACTTAACAAAAAGGCTCAGGCTAACTTTGCACAATATGCAACAATAAGTTGCACACCAAAAGTATGAACTCGGATTCTGCAACAAGTAATCCTATCAAATCTAGTTCTCCTAACATGTAAGAAAATCTAGTCTATGAAGAGAGAAAGACCATGTAGATTGCTTAAAAAGAACAACAATACACCATCAAAATCGAAAAGTGTATTAAGTTGGCTACTTCAACAATCGTAATGCAACAATCTCAAATAATAATCTCTCCTCCCTTACAAATGAGGGGGGCCACCCCTTTATATAGGCCTTAGGCCATGCAAACCCTAATTAGGGTTTCACCCTAAAATATTCCCCACTCAAGATGCAACAAGATGGGAATCAGAAATAAATACCCCATAAAGCCCAAATATAATTATTCCATGAGCCCAAAATGGTGCCCACTAGTGCATTAAATGCACCCCACTACATCAAACATGCCCAGAACACCCCCATGTAAGAAATAAATGCTCATCATTCTTCATGTGATGACCACATGCATGGAGAATCTATCACAAAATCATAAAAAAGGCAATTGCATGCAAGAATATTCTTCATGCTTTGACCAGACCACCACTTAGTCAAAAAAAATACCCCAATAGTAAATACGCCACCACTATTCAACTAAAATATTCTCATCCAAGAATGGATGACCATTATCTCATTTATTTATGGTGTATGCAATGAATTTGTTGATAACTTCTTCCAGCTCTCAGATGGAGACACTTGGCACATTTTCAATATCAAACTCCATCAACACAATTTCTTCCTCGCTCTTGGAAAAGAAGCTTTCCCATTCCATCATGATTTATTGTGTCTTCTTCATTATACTAGAAAATGAAGAAACATTTGCAAAATGTTCCCTTGGGAATGAGCCTACAAAGAAGAACTCGTACAACTAAGATTTCAGGGAGTTCACTATTATTCCACTATCATTGAGTTTCCTTACAAATAGTGCCTCAATTGCACTAATGATTTCCTCCTGCACCTCTCTGATTGAATCTTTCAAAGTTAAGGACTACACTAAACTTATTGAAGGTGTTCTTTCCTAAGAAAACGATATAGAACCATTGGGGAAATTCATAAGCTTCATTCTCCTCAATTACTTTCCCATCAATTAGAATTTGCCTTGGAATCTTTATCAAGGCCCTGAGCCATGGAATGGTTAAGTCTTGGTATACATGCACATCTTCCCATAATCCTTCCATTGTCTCCAATCTACTCAAGAGGACCATGAACTTTGAATGAAGTTGAACCAGGTCTTCGATGAATTTTCCCGCTTTAGTGTAAAAATTTCTATCCATTGCTTAGAATTTTGTGCCATTTCTCTAATTATCTCTACATCATCAACAACTTCCTTAGGAAGGGAAGAAGGAGTAATGAATGAAGGACTTGCCTCCCTGAGTGGCCTTTTAAAACTTCTGATGTACTTGCATAGGGCTCTATTTTCTTCCCTCAGCCTCTTACACTTCACCTTTGATTTTAGTATATTTTCCTTCACAACTAAGGAAGATTCTTCAAAGTCTCCCATTACTTGACTCGTGGAAGCATGACCAAGATCAATTTGTTTGATAACATAATCTTCTTGCCTAGTTTCGTTCATGTCCTTATCCACTGCAGGTTCAAAAATGTGCAAGGTCTGAGATCCAAACTCATCCCTTACAACCTTAGAAAATTTCCGAGGAGCCTTCCTTTCTACTGGCTGATCCATCTTTTTCAACAACTCTTCTAATTCTCGATCTGGATCAATTTATTTTTCTATTTCCTTCCTCAACCTTCCTATCAACCAATCTAGAATGGGAATGGAGTGACTATGAACTTCCACGTGTTCCTACTTCTGTGATTCTTCTTCGATTTCTCCAAGGATGACTTCCATGAAGCTATCTTGATGAGTCTCTTCCTGTGGGGGACTTTCTTGCCTTTGACTTCTTGGCTTATTGGGTCTGTGCGAAGCGTTAATGCTGCGTATATTTGGTGCTGGAGTATTTTTTGGAGGTGGACCTACTGGATGTGAAAACATCTCTACTTCTTGTACTCTCGAGGAACTCATCGGTGAATGCTATCTCTCTATCCTTGCTCTCTTTTGCAGAGGTTCTTCCTGTCAAACTTCTTGTTGAACCTCCTTTGGAACTTCCTACTGAATATCTTTCTTCCTTGCAATCCTTGGTCTCTTTGGGGCATTTTTCCCTTTATCAATCCAGATTTCTCCTCCCACCTTAGACTGTGTAGAAACTTCGGTTGCTTCACTATGGGAATCTAGACTTCCCATTAGCTGATATGTCAAATGAATATTTCCTTCTGCCAACTTCCTTATCTATCGGTCAACCTAGTGCCTAGTGAATTTTAGCACTGGTCTGGCCAGGACATTCAAATCATCAATTTTGGGCTCTAACCAATCGGGCAACTGAATGGGCTAATCTTTTACTTTCTCAAATTCAGGTTGCACCAAATCTAAATCCTCCTTCACCTGATCTGGCACCTAGTAAATTCCACTTATCTTGATGGTGTCAAGGGGCAATCTAGAATGCATTTTCTTCCGGACTTCAAGGTCATCCTCAACACCTACCCAATAATCTTCTACGTGAATTTTGTGTATGAAATTCATGCCAACAACCTTCTTGATTTGGTGGTAAGGATCATATTGGGCCCTAGATGTATAAAATGGTAGGCGATAGAATGCCAACTCTCCTGCTGGACTCTCAACATCCTCCAAGCCTGGGCATATTTCCATGAAGTCACCTAGGACAAATGGGAATTCAACTGATTGCTTCTTCTTCTTCTGTAATTGATCATAAGTCATTAACTACCTCATGAGTTCCAACATTATGATCTTGTTTGATGGATACCTTGGCAACTTGTATATCTAGAATGAAAATCCTTACGTCCCAATGTAGGTGAATTTAGGAAATTGTAAGAATGTGGCTCCATACTTCTAGACCAAGACATTTTCTTGCAGCGACACCCTTACGTGCAACTTTTTCTGCATAAGCCATGTCAAGTACATAGTGAAGGTGTCATTTGCCAACCTATAAGAACTAACATTGTGAAGATGCAACTAAGGATAACACTCATGCACTTTCAGCTATGTTGGTCCGCAACCCATGATTGCACTTTTTGGCAGACCATCAAATCCTCCCCTTCGCGCAAGCATATAGATTAGGTAGGAGCTCATGAAGAAGGACTAAGACTTTCTTTCTTTTAAGTTTTTTATCTATTCATGAAAGTAATGACGAATCAATCTAGCCCAGTCAACTAGCCCATTTGCGTTCATGATCTCACCTATGTAGAAGAACATCCATGCTTCAAAGTTCACAAAATGTGAACACCCCATTACTCTGCTCAACATCTTTATCTGGTACACATAATCCTGCTTGAACTCAGAGATAGTTAGAGTCTTTGGCATCTTGGAGGCATGCATCCTAGGCTTTAGAAACCATTGTTTATTAATCAAGACAACACACCTAGCAGGACCTGCTTCATATACTTCTTTAGCTCTGCTATTGCTCTTGTATGTCATGGAATAGTGTGAAGGAATTCCAAAAGCCTCACCAATTGACTCTAGAGTCAATGTCACTAGCAACCTGCCATCTGATGTTGAAATTATCTTTCGCTCCAGATTATAATGCTCTACACACTCTAGAATCAAATCTGGCCACTGAATAGTAGGAGGAAAACCAGCTGCCACAACAATTCCTCTCTTGACAATTTTGACAGCTGTTGGTGATGGACTATGCCCTATTGTCTTGAACATTTTGATCTTGAATGCAGCCAGATTGAATGTTCCCAAATTTGTATCATTGATTTCCTCCTATCTGGAATTCATCTGGGAACGAGGAAGGAAACCTCTCTTCTTTTCCTTGATCAATGCCTGCCTGGAGAGGATAGCTTCCTTTCTTGATTCCGCCATCCTGAAAAGCACCTTGGAAATGATGAAAACAAAGACTAAGTATGACTTCTCTTCACTTTTCCAATTCTTCTTTCTTGAATCTTGCACATGAGAAATGAAATGCTTCTCCATGTTTATATAGAATCCCCCAAATCATACTGCTAAGTTAGGAGGCATCAAAATAGCAATTGAGTTTATGATGCGTCATGCTTCCCTAATCACTACGCCATGCAAAAGAAACTTCCCTTGTGAGTGAGTTGAAATTTAGAAGTTTCACTTAATGCACTAAGTTATGTGTCATACTTGGAAGATTCCCTTCGCCAACTCATCAACTTCCATTCTTCCAAATTTTAGAGGGAAATTGAAAGATTCTTTAAGATTTGCTTGATTTTCATTCTGACTTGTCCTCTTCTGCTTTTGAAGGAATTTTCACAATTCTTCAACATCCTCTATTTTTTAGGGATCCTCCTAAAATTTAGGAGCTAGGCTTATTGGATAGAGAAATTCCTCACAAATCTAAATCTATAAAATTTTCCAAATTTTGATAAGATTCGGTGTCTAAAAATAGAAAATTCAAAAAATTTCTCAAGGGGATTTTTACTTTTGATTCCTCCTTGACCCTTTGACTTTCATGCCTTAGAATTTTTTTCAATTTTCAAGCTTAAGCATGGAATTCACTATGTCTTGGAATTTTGATCATTTTCCATGCCTTAATCATTTAGGAGCACGTCTTTGTGCATGGGTGTGGATTCCACTTGGGAAGGAAAATTCATGCTTTTCACACTTTCCATGACTACCTAGGGCTGGCACCTTCATCATGCCTTAGGCACTATTTTATCTAAGGTAAGGAATTCACAAATTTTTCAATTCTCCTTGCACATCTCATTTTGGCGCCTTCCATTCATCTTGGGCGCTATTTCACTAAAGTCATGGAATTTCACATTTTTTCTTCCCTCCAAGCACCCCTCAATTTGGCACCTTCCATTCATCTTTGGCGCTATTTCATTGAAGTCATGAAATTTCACCTTTTTTGTTCCCTCTAAGCACCCCTCGATTTGGCACTTTCCATTAGTCTAGGGCACTATTTCCACGTGTAGAGGAATTCAACCATCTTGAAATTTTCCATGCTACCTTCTCTCTGGCACCCCTATACTCCCTAGGGTTGAATTTTCCTAAAGGAGGAATTCACACTTTTTTTGGAATCTTCCATCACTTCCTTGTTTTTGTGCCTTCACCATGCGTTGGGTGGAATTTCACTGAAGGCAAAAAATTCACAATTTTGTCCATTTTCCAAGAGTATACCATTTTGGTGTCCATTTGAGGAGTAGGGTGGATTTTTGCATATGTCATGGAATTCAATGTTTTTTTAACTCTCCATGGAATGTTCAATTTAGCACCCTCCATCCTTTCTAGGTGCAGTTCTTCATTGAAAGAGGAATTTTGACATTTCTTCCTTCTTTGCTACTAGATTTTTACATCGTTTTCCAGACTTGGATGATTTTGTGCCTCTTTCGGATTGGGCCACCATATAAGAACTTGGGGTAATTTCCCAGACAGACAAATTTCTTGGGCTTTCCACTTTAGGAATGGGCTTCCAGCGCTTAACCATTTTCTGACTCTCCCTGTTAGATCCCTAGACGAGAAACAAGAATGACTTACTATAAATAGAAATTACTAAAAATAGTAAGTTCGATTTTTGGCAAAATGACGACATTTCGGGACTCAGTAAAATCCCTAAAAAATAGGAACTTTCTAAAAATAGAGAGTTACTCCATTTTGGCTTAAAATTTACTGGCAGGTTGCTTGAAGGGTCTTGATTCCAAGTGTATGTTCAGTTTCTTCAAAACCTTAACATAAACCCCTAAAATCTATGATTAAAGGTAGAACCCTAAAATTGACAAAACAAGTTCTAGACTTGATCAAATTTGCTCAAACAAAGAGCATACTTAATCAAATTGAACCCCAAACACCTACAAAATGGAGAGACTAAAAAGATTGCCACCAAAACCCACAAAAAACCAGGACCAAATGAGAAAAAAAGGGCCTAAAAGGTAGGGGGTCCCTATCTGGGATGGGGTGATGTGTGATTAGCTCACAACACACAGGAACATGAAAGCACATACAACCATGGGTAAAAAAGTTACAAAAAGAATAGCTTGCAGCTAGCCTAAAACCGACCCCCAACCAAGAACCATCAAGATTTACATTTAGAGTTTCTCTTATGGGAACAGAGAGTCATGTTAAAAGAAGGCTTAGAGAACCTTTCTTTCTTTCCCTTAACAAAAATCCAACCCTCTTCCACTTGCAGTACCTTGTCATGCCAAACCAACGTACCATTATTTTGAGAATGAATGTCTGCAACCACTATCTCAATGATTTCATATGTATTCCTCCCTTCAGGCATAGCCTTAATAGAAAAGCCACTAGATTTAGCAACATGAGGCCCATTCGCTCTCACTTTAGGGGTTTCAATAGGAGAGTCTTGCACACTTTCACCAGTCCCACCATTTGTGACATCCAAAGAGGATGCCCCTAGATCATGTGTCTCCATCACAACCACCTCAAAAAAATCCTATGCTAATCAGATTCCTTCTCAATTGTATAATGTTGTTGAGAAGTACCTTTTCACCATGTAGTCATCATTGCCTTTTTCTCAAATCCACATTGTCTAGCCACATGACCTATTTGAAAACATCTTCTACAATGGAAGGGAGTCCCTTCATAGTCCAAAGATTGAACCCAAAAACCATTAGAAGATTTGAGTAAAATCTCAACAAGCAATCCTTTTGAAACATCCATATCAACCAATATGCAAGAAAAGGTGGAGTGAAAAATATCAGAGGATTCATCATCCACCATCAAAAAATCTCCAAGGGCATCACCCACTTCCTCTAAAAGAGAATCAACCCATAAATGAAGGGGGAGATTAGGAAGCTGAACCCAAATCAGGATCTTATTAAACATTTTAGAAGAAGGGTTTAAATCAAAGTTCCAAGGCTTAACAACAATCTATCCTCCCAGGTAAAAAAATGATCACGTAAGATTTTGTTTCTATCCTAAGCATTATCCAACTTAGAAACAAAAAACCCCTTAGCCATGGGGAAAATATGAACTTTATCCGTAATAAGAGGCTCCCATTGCTTAGAGATCCAGGTGTGTAGCTAAGGGATGGAAGGCCAAAAGCCCCTAAATCGATAGATCACACCATGTAATGAGAGAAAAAAAGCATTATGATCTATTTCCTTTGTTGTCTTTGTCTTCAGATTAATAGAGATGGCATTAGCTATAGGAATGAACCCACCATACGAATGTCTCCCTAGCCCTGACATTAGGGCCTCACCAATCTGGCTCTGCCCAATAGACGCGATTGTGTTCAACAACTTATGAGAACCCAACAAAAAACTAGTCACTGAGGCATAGGGGCAGGATGAAACATCCACATCGCCCACCAGGGAAGTGTTGATGTGGTCTTTATGCACATGCGAACACATAATAAAATACCCAAAAGTATCTTATCCTCTCTTGAACAAAATCTCTCAAATGCTAAAGATTAGCTTAAGAATCACTTGAGAAGACTCCAAGGTTCATGAATGTAGGGTCACTACGTGTGGATAAGCTTTTTTGGTTTGATGTGATTATGCTGGAATCAAAAGGGGAATTACATTAGAACGACTGAATGCTTGATTTGTTGGGACTTGATCATCTGATATTTCAATATGGTGATTCTTTTTTTATCCTAAGCTTACTTGAGTTTGATAAAATGGCAAAAGGAAAGGAGTGAGAGTCTATTCTATGACCTAAAATGTAAGAATATAGATGAATGACTAGGTGAAATCCTACTAAGCAAGGTCCCACCATCAAACTGAACAATTTGACACAAGCTTAGTGCAATCTTCTAAGGACATTTCAAAGATGTTCGAATCAATACCATCAAACATTGATCACCATTCAAGTTAATGCATAAGCAATGGGTGTAGAACGATTTGAAGTTAAGCTCATATCATTCCAGTTGGTCACGCAAGGCACACTTACAATCAGTAAGAGGCTAGTGGTATGGACAAAATGGATTCCATGGGAATACATTTAACAAATTCTTCCACTCAATTTAATCAAAATGAAAGCAAATTGAGATGCAAAGACCATGCAGGTTGTTAATGAAATAAATTAAATTCACCATAACTTCAATGAAATCAATTTTTATTTACAACAAGGTTTCAAAACAATCTTTGCCTTCTCCTACTCTAACTTCTATCCTAATTGCTATTCTATTCACCATTCTACTCACTATTAACTATTCTCTAACTATTAACCTTTACAAATGAAGAGTCTGAGTTTTTTATAGAGAGTTCATTTACAAATGAATGGCCAAGATTGAATCTCCATCAATGGCCAAGATTTTACAATGAATCACCCTAATTAGGGTTTGTTATAACAAACTAAGTTTGGCTAATGAAATAATTGCAACACTTTATCATGACCAATAGATAACAAGGGTAGGTGCCTTAGAGTTTGTGCCATCACTACTGAGTCAGGTACATTGAATCAAGACATGTTGATGTGAACCTCCAACTTGCACTTTGTAGACTTGATTTGATTCATCATCATGAAGGCATGTTGAGAGATATCTCTTGATACTCAGCATTATCCAGCTTCAGCAATGATGATGATGATCTTCTAACTTTGATTAATTCTTCTGAAACTATCTTCTCGAATTCCTTGATCATGAAAGTGCAAGCTATAAATCGTAGTTTTCAAGTATTGATGAACTTCTGATATCACCATTGTCTCTCTCCTTCAAAATTCCTTCTCTTGTGACTCCCTTCATGTCATTGATGTTGTAGATCATATCTCTATGCAAGTTAATTCTTCTTGTGCAATCTCCTTATTTCTTTCTCCATCTCCTACAAAAAAAACACACAAGTATCAAATACACGATATATAGGTTTAACAAGAGAATATAAAGAGAATTCTCTTTCCTGGAGGGACACTTGAAGTTTCCTTTCACTCTTAGAGAGGAGCTCTTGAATTTTACTCCACCCTTGATGTTCATGACATTGTCCTTGTCCTACTCTTCTTCATTTTCTTTAACTTCATTCATACCCTTCAAATTGTGAAGTTTGCTCATGTAGTTCAAATCATGAAGTTCACTCTTGCATATTGAGATTGTGAAATTCAATATGAAATTCACCCCTGCATGCTAATTCATGAAGTTGAGATTTTCTTGTATAGGTTTGAAGATAAAGATTGCTCTAGATGGTGTGCATGCGAAACTTGTTTCAATCACTTTGCTTATGCTTGAATCTTATAGGTTATGAATTTCACCTTTGTAGAAATTTTCTCCAAATCCTCAACTCTTGAAGTTCGCTCCAAGGTGACAACTCATGAAGTTGTAAAATTCACTCCAATCTGGCAACTCATGAAGTTGTAAATTTCACTCCAAACTAGGAACTCATGAAGTTGTAAAATCCACTCCAAGGTGACAACTCATGAAGTATGAATTTCACTCCAAGATGTGAACTCATGAAGTTAGAAAATTTCTCTCCAAAAGCTCAACTCATGAAATTAGAAAATTTCTCTCCAAAAGCTCAACTCATGAAGTTCACTTGGAACTGAATTTATTCAAGGCGATCATCCTTCATTTCTCATTCAACTTCAGTCATGTAGGCTTGTTTATGTATGTTCATTGATGAAATTTGCTCCAAGGAGGCAAGTCATGAATTTCACTCCACTTACTCCACTCATGAAGTATGAAATTCGCTCCAAATTCCTAACTCATGAAGTCGCTCACGTGGGGTGATTTGTGAAGTTTGTTTCAAATTGAATGCTTTCAGATCCCCTTCACTCTTCTACCATGATTTTGCTCATATAGCTCAATTTATGAATTTCTCTCATCTACTTCATTTTGTGAAGCTTGCTCCTATACTTGGATTCTTTGAACTTCACTAATGTATTTTATTTCCTAAAGTCACATATGGATTGAATCTTGAAGTTCTCTCTTCATGCTCTAATCTTGAAGTCGCTCTACTTGCCTTGTGCATGAAGTTATTCCTAAATTTTATAGCATTGCAAACGAAAACATGATCAACTAATTTAAGAAGCTTAGAAAACATGAGTGAATCGATCAATTTGGGAGACCTCCGCAACTTGCACACTTGATCAACCAAATTAGGTTTCTTTGTACTAAAGTTGTTTGGTGAAAGCATTTCTCATCTTTGTATGAACAAAAATCCTTACTCCTGAATCGGTCATTGGAGCTTTATTTGTAGCAAGTGATTGATCAATCAATCTTACTTTCCTTCACTCATCAAACAGATCAGGTCTTAAGGGTCAGATTTGAACAAAACACAAATTTTTGAGTGCTAATTCTCTCACATTGTCAAGTGGTGATTTCTTCTCTTACTTGTACAATTGAATCAGACCTGATTTTCACAACCTTTGACTTTAGGATGTTCCACCTTTGTCTATCTACATTTGCAGGATTAATTCTATCTAAATGCATTCTTCATGCAGTGATGCATAGATCTTTTCCCTTACATTGGGGAGTATCCATTCTTGGTTTTTCATCATCTTATATTCCTTGTACTTCATTCTTCATTTATTTACAACCATACCTACAAAAACAAACAACTTAAATCTAACATCATGCACATTAATCATATTTCTGAGTATAAAATAATACTTAGGTCTGATTGTGGTCTAAACTCAGAGAAATTAATCTATTGGGAATTGCATTTAAACCAAGCGTGAATGAGGTCTGATCACTTCCCCAAAGATCTGATAAAAATCTCAGTGATGAGGAACCAGCCTATTTTGAATCTCCTCTTACAGAGCTCATCCTTTATAGTTCACCTCATTTATGCTTGAAAATCTTCTTCCTTTGGAGCCAATCAGAGATTAAAATCTTCCTTCAAGGTGAATCTATTTGAATAGGTACGAACCTAGAAGTTTTAATCAAATTTGAAGGGATTTGATTTATACTCTTCATCCTAAATTTTTAGTGGAGCCAAAATATGCCACAAGTGTGAAAAAGGAGTGGAAAGGAGTAACATTAAAGAGGATATTGTGGCAAAGAAAATGGGGTGATGTGGTAAAGAAGTGCCACGGAGGGGATAAGGTGGAAGAGATGAAGAGGTAGAGTGAGGTGGATATTCTCCCTTTAAAATTCCCTAAAAAAACAAACTTTTCTTTCATTTCAAAATTTTGGTGGGGCCCATCCAATGCAAAAACAAAAACAGATTTACATTCTCAGCTAGTAGTTGGTGGGTCCCAGCAAAGAGTCCTTAGGAAAAAAATTATTTAACTCTCCATCTTGGAGTGTGTGGGGCCTAGCATGTAATATGATACAGTGGAGATAAATAAGAGGGGGGATTGGTAGGAAATGTAAAGGGTAGCTGCTATGTGGAGAAAGAGGGGGAATGGGATGTTAGAGGAAAGGGGGACATAAGGGATATAAATGATGGAAGTAGGAGATATGTGGGGTTAGGATGTATAAGGGGTAGTGGATGGAGTTAGGGGAGGCTAGGGAGTAAAATGTTATGCGAGGTATAAGGGGGTAATGAATGGGTAGATGGACTTAGTTTATAATGGGATGGGGTTTAGGCTAGGGGAAGGAAGGTGGGATAGGATAGGATAGGGGTAGGGGTAAAGTGGTAGGTAAGGGAAAGGGTAGGCTAAGGGAAGTAGAAGGGTAAGGGTTGATTATGCTAGGATGGGAAGAGGGTTAGGTAGGTGAGGGTATAGGTGAAGGTAGGGAGGTGAATTAGATGGAAGGGGTGATGGAGATAAAGGTAAAGGGAGTGGTAGGGGTAGGGGTAGGTTAAGGATGTGCGATGGAAGTTAGGAAATGTAAGTTAGGTTATATAGGTGAATTAGGTTAAGATATGGGGATGAGTGGAAGGAAGGGTAGATGGAGTATAGAAAGGTAGGTGGGTAGAGGATATGGTAAATAGAAGCGAAGAGTGGTAGGGGAGGTAGAAATGGAAGAAAATGGAATGGTGAAATGGTGATGGAAATGATAAGAAATGGAAATGGGAGAGATAAGGTTTGGGTAACCATAGGTAGTGTTGGGAGAATTGGAAGTGATTATGTCTTGGCTGGGCAAAGGGAGTGTTGAACCTTACTTATTCTTAAGAGGGAGACTTGATCACCTCCTGAGTAACTACAAACAAAAAGTTAATAGAAAAGACTCGACAACAACTAAAAACTAAGATAACATGACTAACCTAGAAAGCGAAAAAGTGGGGGTCCCTATTTGTGATGGGGCGATGTGTTAATAAATCACAACAAGAAGAGCCCATGCCACCAAAATCCTCCTTGAGAATGACAAAGGCCAAGGGCTGAGAAGTTCCATCTATAAAATTTGAATTTTCCCCATGGGCGGGATGAGCTACAGCAACATGAAGCACCATTTCACTTGTATAATGAAAGGAAAATACCTATGTGCTGCATTTTGCTACCTTAAAAAACACAAAATTATTCTAACCTATTTTTAACATATTCACCCCCATTATTATTAAGTAAGCTTGATGAACTTCCTTGATTGTTAATCTACAAAAGCTTTGAAGTCTTGAAAATACTCAAAGACTTCAGACTTATATCTGAGAAAGTAAGCCCAAGTGTATTTGGAAAAGTCATCGATAAATGTTAGGACATATCTAGGATAGCTTAAATATGGTTGTGTAAATGATCCTATCAAGTCACTATGCACCAACTTCAATAGTTGTGTATCCCTCCATGCTTCTCCTTTATCATATTTATCCTCAGGATGCTTACCAAGGTTGCATCCCTAGTAAACTTCAAAAAACCAAATAGAAGGCAACCCTAAAACTATGTCTTGTTAATTGAGCTATTGCAAGTAACAATAGTTCAAGTGACCAAACCATTGAGCCACAAACAAACTCACCCCATGTGCATGAGTGAGAAATGTTGTCAAAAGAGAGTCAAGAACAAAATGAGAAAATTTCTATAGTATGGTTTGATGATTTAATTTTCCTACACCGTTGTACATTCCATTGATTACCACTATATCTAGATTGAACTCAACTTGCTCACCAAATCTAATGTGGGTGGTTTGATAAAGAAATAGGAAATTAATTGGAAAAGATGGAACACAAAAAAAGTCTTCAAATGTTCCTTCACCCATGTCAAAAAACTCTCTCCCATGCACTCCAATAGGAGTGCCATCACCCATTAGTTTGGTAGGCATTATACATGGCTCCAAATAGGTAAAATTATCCTTTGATAAGCCACATGGTGTGAAGAACCCAAGTCAATGATCCAAGAATTTGGTTGTAAAACAATAGCAACTAGGGCCTTTCCCATTCCTTTCCCCTTACTTCTCTCTATGTCCTTAGAAGATCCTTCTGATGAACCCTATTTGACTAAGTCACAAGGACCTTAATATTATTATTTTCAAGAAGATGTGATGCGTGATAAATTTTGTTTTTTAAACACTTGTGTTCATCATCACCAAACCTCTTACATTAGGAACACTTGACCTTCTTCTTAGGTTGATCACCTTTTGATGAAGAGGCTTGATTATCCACTTTTGAAGCATCAAGTTTCTAATCTTTCTTCTTCTCTCTTTGGTTCTTTTGTTCTAACTTGTTTGCTAGACCCTTATTCTTTTGTGCATTGATTTACAAGTGAGGCAATTAGAACTAATTTATCTTTCTCCCTAGTGAGTTTCGTTGCAACTTCATCTAGAGAAAGTTTTGCATAGGTGGAACCTAGGACACATTTTGTAGCATAGAATGTAGAAACAAACATAGAATAATTGGGTCCATGCTTAGAAAGAATACTCAAGATCAACTGCTTATCATCCTTCTTGATTCTACATTGTCCCAATTGCAATATAATGGCTTTTAAATTTGTGAAGTCTTGTATGGTGTCAAAATTTGTAGGACTCAACTTTATGAGTTCATTCTCTAATTGATGACCCCTTAACTCATCATTCTTACAAAGAGGTTTACCAATCTGGTCTATAGTCCATTTGACATAGCAGCAAATTCAATATGACAAAATAGGTCTAAAGAGACTAACATGCACAGAGTACCAAAAGGCTTCATCTCATTTGTTAAACCATTTTATTTGTTTTGCATCATCCTTAGGTTTTGTTTCAAGTTCCATCATAACCTAGTGGTATCCATGCTTTTTGAAATAGATCAATATCTTATATATCCATTCAAAATAGTTATATGGAGGTAAATTAGGAACTGTTGATGCATCCATGAGTGTTGAAAAGTACATTGTAAAGCAAAAAAAAAAAGGCAAAAAAGAAGACACACGAGACACCCCCTTTCCACTGGTTTCAAAGATCACCCCTCCCCAAGAGATTATGATGTTGGCACTTTATCATTAGTGTAATTACAAAGCTTTACAATATAACAATTCTTTCTAGACCTACAATGATAAAAATTACAAAATTTGATACAAAATATATAAAAATTAACCTTGTACTAGTATAGTTCTTTTCAATACCTTTCCAATGCCTATTCGTTTTTGAAAAATGGAGCTCTTGGACAAAACTTATGTCTTTTTCAAGAAAACTATTGTTGTGACCAAATCACACATCTCCCCATTGCAAATGGGGACACCCACTTTTTTCTTCTATCTAGGATAGTTGTAGAGTTGTTTAACTATTATCTTTTTTTGGAAGAAGTGCAAAATTGAAAATCAAGAAGATTGGCTTAGGCATGAAAACACTCTTGTCATTGCTAGCAATCACCCTATCATTTCCCTAAACACCTCCTATCATTTCTCTCAATGACTTTGTCATTGCTAGCAATCGATATGTCATTGATTTCAATAACTTTGTCAATTCTCTCAATGACTTTGTCATTGCTCTCCATTACTTTGTTGATGCTCTCAATGACTTTGTCATTGCTAACAATCACTATGTCTTTGTTTTTAATGATTTCGTCATTTCTCTTGATGCCTTATGATTTTGCCTTATTTGATTATGAGGAAAGAGGGAGTAATGCTTTAAATGATGCAAGTCATTTAATCATTCAAATCAACTAGGAAGGATGATTCGTGCTAAGCAATCACATCTCGACACTTGAACAATATATGAAGTAAGTTGCTTAGTCGATGCAATGAAGGTGGATTCAATAGTGATTTTCATAGAGCGAATTGCAAGCATTCAATTATGCTACCTTAGCACTTGCTTCCCATGAGGCTTAATCAATACATGGTTGTTGAAAATCGAGATCAATCCAATCATTTGGTGAAGACATTCAATGCAAGTGGTTAGACAAATGATTGGTTTGTGTGGAGCAATTAGTGATTGATGCAATCTCCCAAGAGTGAAAATCTATTGCATTTTACACACAGCCACTTCTTCTATATGTTGTGACTTCGTATTCTAGTGATATCAAACCACTTTTTGATAGAGAATGTGTCTTCACATTTGGAGATTGCATTATAAGGTAGTGCTTCAACATTTGATCAGTAATTCACACTTATTCAATAATGGTGTTGTGACATTAAAATTGGCAACTTGAGGTCTGATTGCAAGAGTATAACTATGACTTTGGAGCAGCGATCAGTTTGTTATTACTTACCAGCTAGGATATTGATGAATGATTTGTGTATGACTGCGACTAATTAGATTTGAGTGCTCAGCAAACATCATTAATTTCAATATTAATCAAAGTTGCATTTGAATTGGCATTGATATAGCGAGTTTCAGTTTAAGCAAATTCGTAGATCAATTCTTATTCACAAGAGAATTGTCATTAAATGAAACTAATTTAGGCAACTCTCATAGGTGAAGGATGGCAGAGAATGCATGGAACATGTTAGTACACCTCAATGCTTCAAGTCTAAAAGATCACAATAATGGAGAAGAAGATTTGAATAGAGTATGTATAGATCAACTTTCAAATTTGGATAATCAATTTGACAACTTTCAACAATGGATGTCCCAATAATACCCTAATAGTAAATCTCTTCCATTAATTGAAGGCCTAAAGTGCCTGATTCAAAGTGATAAGAATGGAATTGATATATTGCTTGGCATTGCTCATATTGTTGATTCTAATGTCATGCCTATAAAGAGTTATGCTGAGAACTTAGACTATTCACAACCTTCTACACAAATCAATCATTCTATTTCTTTGGCCACTCTGGTGGCTAGCATTCCTACTTTCACTTCAAAAATCATGGCTACATCAACTCAAAATGTCACACCTACAAACATTAACTTCATAGGGGCAATCCCGCTTCATCAATCAACCTCGTGTCCTTACCTATGCCTTCAATAAGTATTCCTCTTGTCTCTCACCCAATAAATGTGATGCAAGGGGGAAATTCATCTAATCATTCTATTCCTCCTTTTAGTGTCCCTTTTCCTACTCAATCATCTCCTATGCCTACTTATCATAGTGTTCCTCCACCTTATTCTTGATCAATGTCTTCTTTCAACATCATACTACCTTCTCAATCAAACATGTCTAACATAAATTCTTCAACCAAACCAACCATTAATAACCATGCTCAAACAGTGTCATTATTGCAACAACAAATTGCTTCTATGAGTTAATCCAAGTTTAGTGTGCCCACATTTGACATTGTGATCCCACTTTCTCTTGATATTGTTAGAGTTGTCCCTCCTAAACATGTTGAAGTCCCTCAATTGGAACTCTATAATGGAAAAGATGATCCTTTAACACATGTCAAGACATTTTAAACCTTGTGTACTGAATTTGCTTATGTACAAAGATTGCTTGAAAAATTGTTTACTAGAACATTGAGAGATAAGGCTTTACAATGGTATTTCTCTTTGCCTTTCTATTCTATTACTTCTTTTCAACAACTAGCAAATGCTTTTATTCAATAATTTCAAAACAACATAGGTCCTAAAATCACTTTGATTGATTTAATACATTGTAAACAAGGTGTTAAATAAAAAGTGACTAATTTCATTGGTAGATATAAGCATTTGTGTTCTCAAATTCCTTTTCAAGTGCCTGATAATGATATTCAAAGAATTTTCATTTCTAATTTGCAAAAAGATATTAGAGATAAACTTCTCCTTTCTAAGTTTACTTCCTTTCCACAGTTGTGTGCACCACTTCACAATTATCAATTGCCTGTGAGTCAACTAGAGCAATCCACTCCTATTTATCTAAGTAATAAGGGTGACAATGCTCAACAATTGTTTGTGAAGTTAAAACCAAGCAAAGGATTCATCAAATTCAATGAAAACATCAACAACAACAATGTGAATGCTACAATAGGTCTGCCTCCTATTTCTATATTTTTTAAAAGAGAAAGACAATTTACTCCTTTAAATGAATCTTTACATAGTATTATGTCTCAATTGTTACAAAGAAATGTTATCAAACTTCCTTCAATAAAACCAATTGACCCTTCTAGGGCAACCTCACTTTACTTTGATAATAATTCTTTTTGTCAATTTCATCGTCAACCCAATCATGATACTGAGAAATATTTTGCATTAAAAAGTAAGATTCAAGATTTGATTGATAATAATACTATATATGTGGTAGGTGTGAATGATAAGAGCAACAAATCAGCAGCTCCTCCTAATCAAAATCTTAATATTTTTACTGATCCTTTAACTTCTCATACCTGTAATGTGATTGAGACTAAACATACCTCTTTCTCTCCTTCTGATGTGACTACTACAGTTCAAAATTTGGTGAATATGGTAGAGAAACAAAGAAAATCTAAGGACTTATGTATCACATTTGACCCTAGTGAGACCATTAGAGCACCTGAGGGACCTCTATACATAGTTGAGAAGATTTAGGATATGCCTTGTCGTGGTGTTTTTATTGATCCCTCTTGCATGGTTAATGTTATCACTGAGGAGTATCTTTTCACTTTATGTTTGCATTAACCAATCTATTATAACACTAATGTGGTTGTTAAGTTATTTGATGGATTCTCTTATCCTACCATTGGTTCTATCACACTTCCTATTGAGCTTCACACTAAATATATGGATGTCAACCTTGTTATCATTCCTTCCTCTAAGAAATTTTGTGTGATGTTGGGCTAACCTTGGCTATCTTCCATGAAGGCTATTGCTTCTCCAATCCATAAGTGTTTAAAAATTCCTCACAATTGAGAAATAATGACTGTTAACCATATCTTATTTCGACCACCTGAAAGAAGCCCAGGTGTTCCTATTGATTTCTTTTGGCCCAAAAAATTCTAATCTCTTGAACCAAGAAGCGATGCTCTCTTTCAATCTTATCAAAAGTGGAAGAAAGATGTGATCTTATCCTTAAGCCAACCTAGAACTCCAACAATTAATATTCCCATCCTTCTTGAAGATGAGGTTCTTCCCTTGATGGATAGAACCAATCTTCCTCCTAAGGAAGCTTCCCAACCTATTCCTATGGATGAACTATACCTTCTCCTAAGAAGAATAACAATATTCCTCCTAAGGTTGGACCAATACCTCCTCCTCATGATGGGCCTAGTCTCCTTCCTACACCAAACATTCCTCCTTTATATGGTGGAGTTCCACCTCCTTTTTATTATAGAGAGAAGAGACCTACCTCTCCTCTTGTCCAACCTAAAAGACCTCAGACTAAACCTCCAACTACTATAGATGATAATATTCCTCCTTCAATAAATATTCCTCCTCCTTCTCAGTCTTCCACTAAGACTCGATGGAATCATTGTGCGAGAGAATGTCGATGAAAGCATCATGCTCGAGCTCGTGAAGTTGTGCCTCAAAAAATTCGATCTCCCAAAACTCCAACATTTAACATGATTCCCTTTTCCCCTAAACAAGATGTTGAACCTACATCTCCAAATCATAAGTTGCAAAAAACATGTGATGGTTTTACTCCTATTCATGTGCGTGCTTCTCTTTCTATAAATCTTGATGAAGAAATAGGTAAAAAATTTATTCATGATGGAAATACAACTCCTAATGCTTCTAATAGTGACTATGAATATGTTGATGTGGACAAACATTTATCTACAAAATTTTCAAAAACATTAATCCTAGCTCCTAGAAATGAACAAAGTGACTTAGCACATGAACATAGTCCTTCTTTGGATCTTGTGATAGCTCCATTTGTTGTGCTCGATGTCGCTCCTCTTGTGTGTTTCTTGCCTTCGCAAAATAGTGATTAGCAAGATCAGGAGGTGGATGTTGTGCTAGACTAGCTACATTAGCACCATAGATCCTCTACCTCTCTCTCTTTTCTTTCTCTTTTGTGATTATTCTTCTATGTGTAACCTTGTTCCTCTATGTTCCCTAGTAATGTCTACTTGAGGACGATGCAAAACATTGAGATCTCTTTTGGTCTCTTTCATGTTGACTCAAAAGACACCTTCTATTCCCTTTCTTCCAAGGTCATTTCTTTTCTTTGGGGAATGACAACTATTCTATGCACATATACATATGATATACATGAGTTATCATACAACATACTGACCCCGAGGAAAATGAAAATACCTCATGCTTTGTGTTTTCTATTCATTATCCTTCATTTTATTCCTCGATTGGGGGCTAAATCCTTGCAATAACGTGCTCTCTCTCTTTCTCTCTTGGGTGTATCCTACCTTAAAGATATCACTCCCAATAAGGCGTGCATGATCTCTTTAACATGGGGGCATACACTCTGCTCATATTTTCCTTCTTGATACTCAATGTTTTTTAGTGAACTTGGCTTTGCTTTGTAATTTTTGGTATTCTTTCTTTTTATGAATCATAGTGAGGGGAACCTTTCTACTTGCAATCATGGTTCTCTCTCTTGATCTTCCCTTTTATTTTGTCAATTGATGTCGTAAGATCCTTAGTCCACTAGGGGCTTGGTGTATCTTTCCTCCTTGACATGGTGAAAGTCTTTCAATCTTGTTTCCTTGTACTTTACCGGAAGTATTGGAATACACTTATACTCCCGCTAAAGTGGGGGCTAAATGTATCATCATAAAATTGCGACCTTAAAATTTTTAACCACATTTCTATCTTCACATTGGTGAATTGACTCCCTAAGACTAACTGGAGACCCAAGACATGTTCACACTACTCGAAGCGAATGTAATATTCTGTAGTTGGTCTTGGAGATTGATTTAGAGGTTTGGGAAGCGAAGAAAAATACCTGTAAGGGAGCACATAGTGAAAACCAATACAGACTATTCTTTAATTGGAACTCATCTAGCATAGCAGACGCACTTTCAAATTTTAAAATTTTGTTTGCAACTCCATATTTGGTGTCTATAGTCAGTGAGACTCCTATTGTGATGAGAAGTGAGCTCTAGGTTATTGGCCTTCCTACATATGCAGGCCCCTATTGTAATATTTATTCATCTAGCTAGTGGATAGATATTGTGGGTCACCAATCCCACCGTGGTTTTTCCTTTTTGAGGTTTTCCACATATAAATCTCTATGTTATAGTGTATGCTCTTGTGGTTACTTCATTTCTACTTGTTTTTATATTCTTTTATGGTTACCAGTTACCGAAATTTTTTGTTAATAAGGTTAAAATTGATCTCACTAGTAGAACATTGATTCAACCCCCCTCTCAGTGTTCTTGGATTCCAAAAAATGGTATCAGAGCATGGTGCCTTGGAGTAAGTCTAATAGCTTGAGGAAGATACTGAATCCGAAATCCATGTAGATGAGTATGGAGAAAAAACTTGAAGTATCACTTGAGGACTATGATGCTGAAATAATGAAGAACTTAAAGTTGCACGATGAATTGAACTCTGTAAAGGAATTCATTCTTATCCTATAGGAGAGGCTATCATTTGTTCAAGCTAGAAGGAAGGAACTTTTGCAAAAACAGGATGATGAAGAGAAGGATTCCCTTAAGGAACAATGTCAGAAGTTGTGTCAGGAGAATGGTATCATGAAGAATGAAATGCAAGCCCTAAGTATGAGGATGTCCAAGGAGATTGAAGACCAGGAGAAGAATGATGAAAATATTGGTAGATCTCTGAAAGACAGATATGAGGAATGCATTAGGCTAGTGCATGAGAATGATATGTTGAGAACTGAATTGGTGCAATCCTAGAATAATGAGCAAGAGTTAGAAATATTCATAACAGTCTTAAGGGGAGATCTAGATATTGCAAATGAATACAAAGACAAGTTTAAGGCCAGTTCTACAAAACTTGATGAGTTATTGAAGGATCAAAGGCACAAGGGAGACACTAGAGGTCTTGGATTTGAGCATGGAGAAAGATATGGTAGTGTAAATGAAAATGAAACAACCAGTTAGGAGAATCCACCTGTCAATCGAAATCAGAAAACACCAGTAAGGAAACCCAATGCACATAAATTTAATGGTAGATGTTTTGTTTGTAAAAAATTTGGTCATATGGCAAGACATTGTAGAAATAGAGCAAATCAAGATAATAATGCAGTTCCCGGTCAATGTTCAAATTGAAAGAAGTATGGTCATAGGATAGAAGATTGTAGAATGAATATGAAATGTAATGCATGTGGAAAGTTTGGACATATGGCTAATCAATGCAGGTCAAGGAATGATCAAAGATACATATTGCTAAATTCTGCAAAAGCAAGAACAATCCGATAGGAAATGATGAGAAAGGAAAACAAAAGGTTGAATATATTCGAAAAGAGCATGAGAAGAAATGGGTTAGGAAATATGAAGATCAACTAGCAGAGACAATCAACCCGGTTACTCAACCAGTAGAGCAAAATGTTCCCGCACTGGCAGGAAACTCATCTGGTAACTAAGGCATTAGCCTTAGGGGAAGGAAAATCAATGATAAATCTTGCATTGCCCCTGGTAGCAATCTGAAAGCCTGTTTCAAATCTTGTAGAAGTCAATCTAGAGATTTTTCGGTACTAAGATTATAGATTTTGAATGCAGTATGAGATTGTCGACATGCATTAATGTCAATGACAAATTAGGGTTTTCATAGAATAAAAAAGAAATGTTGGTTCATTTTTTATCACACAACATTCAGAGTGAAGCAAAGAGAGTTCAAGGCGATTCAAGGTGATGAAGAGCATTTTCAGCTAATTTCAATGCATTTAGAGTGGATATTCAAGAGCTTTCATTGGCGAAGGTTGTGAGGTATTTTATTAGTTTCTGAGATATATTTTGTTTGCAATGGCTTTTGGATTGACCTCCACTCCAGTAGGTGTGGCTACCCCTATTGTTGTTGACATCAAGGATCATCCACACCCTGTTTTCAAGCAATGCCCTCAGATTGCGAAGGTTAATGATTCAGTCAATGCATTTTCTAGGGTTCCAGATGGAGTCTTGTATGTTGAGGATGTTTGTGCATATGTCCACTGCTCTCTGGAGGATTTGGGTCATGATGAGATCAAAACAATGTATATGACAAATCTGTTGAACAGAAATGGATCTATGAAACCATAATTCCAAATTCTAAAGGATCCAAGTTTCATGGACATTTTGGAGATTTCAGAATTCGAAGATGATATGATCTAGTATGTGTTGAGCCGAGTCCACGAGGAATTTATATGGCTAGACCGACCTTACAAGATCACTAAGGAGGCTATTCATGCAATCACTAGTTTGCCCCAAATTGGTCAAGTTCTAGAAAATAAGAAAATCCCTAACAATGAGGTGGAGAAGTTAACTGGCACAACTTTTGACAACGAGTCAATGATGATAAGTACTATCAGAGACAAAGCTATTCTATTTCCAAGCATGGTCATTGACTATAAGGTAACCCAATCAAACCAGTTGAACTATGTTTCCAATTCATGCATTTACTGTGCTCACAAGATGATCAAGTAAAATGAAAAGTATGATCTCTGTCAATGGATGTGTGATGAGTTAATTATAAACCCAGGGAAGATTAAGGGTGAGAAGAAAGGTGTTTTCCGATATGGCAACCTTGTTGTTTGCTTGATTATTTTCTTTTTGAATGAATTACCAGGATCCGATAAAATGCAATGGGAATTTGATATGCTAGTAGGAAAACAAATTAAAGAGGCTATAAGAGGTTTGGGATAGGAAAACGAGAGAGACTCCATTCTATGGGGTTATTTCAAATCATTTCAAAAAACAATGAGGTAGAGAGAGAGAGTTCCAAAGCATATAGTTGATAAATATTCAATTGAAATATACTTTATGGTGAAGAAGGATGAAACACTGATGGAGGTAGTGCAACCAAGGAAGATTTGGATCACTGAGATGAGCTATTAGGTTGATGATGAGATCTTGGACTTATATGCCATGACTCTTATTGATGCCCCAATTGATGAAGCTGATAAAAACTTTGGGATAGCAAAGCAGAAGGAATCTGAAGTTCAGATAGGATTTAGAAAGAAGAAAAGGGAAGGAAAAATCAAGAAGGTTGGGGAAGCTGTACAGATGATGTCTTCTAAAATTGAATAGATCATTGGACTAGCTAAAGAATCTTTTCCGACAGCAGTTCAGGCGTCACCAACAAGGGTGTAATAAAGAGGAAGAAACCAAAGACTTATATTTCCCTTGTAACATCCAGTTCTGATATTGATGATGATTCCTCATGAATTCCCAAGACTTTCATATGAATTTAGAGGAAGAATCCTAAGTAAAGAAATAGAAAGTGAAGGTAACCCCTCCGACAGCCCCAAAGAAAATTCTGAAGGAGAGGAATCCCACAAAGAAGAGGAAACTAGTTAAGGAGTCTACTCCTACTCCCGACAAGAAGAAGAAATCAGATGTAGACATAGCTCTCGAATCCGGTAAGAGTATTAAAGTCATTCCTCCTCTCTCAATTGCTGAGTTGATTGATCAAATAACTAAGGATGGAATTTTGAGTAATATACAACATTATTATGTACATATGGATGATAAGGAACAAATGGAAATTGAGGAAGTAGTTTTGTTATACTTAGATATATATAAGAAAGCACTAATAGAGATAAAGAGACAAATATCGGGTGATTTTTACAATAAACTAGATGCTAGAGGGTTATTTTCAGTTGAAGAGGATAAACATAAAAAGATACAAGAGTTGTTAACTATTTGTGGATCCATCAAAGATGAAGAGGTGCGTCAATGTCTAGAGTTTGCAAATAAAACAATTTTCTAGAGTAGGCACCGACATGTGAGTCTCATGGTAGGTAGAGTAAATGAGATAGTTAAGGAGACACATGAGGCTTGGATAAAATTCTTTGTAGATAAACCTAGATTCTTCATATCACCGAAAGTCCCTCCAAAGTACAAGACTGCAGACATCCCGATAGATGATAAGGGGAAAGGTATATTAGGCATGGATCCACCAGTTTTGGAATAAAAACTAATAGAGGATATTCCTCTCGCAGTATCACCTATACAAAATATAGAGAAACTTGTAGATAATATTGAAACTGTATAGGATAAGAAGGATATACTGGAACAAAAAATTCTAGATATAGACGTTATTTATGTTGATACAAAAAATAAATAGGTTGAGGATATTGAACCTCTGACAACAAATGTACATATAGAAGAGGTTAAGATTGAGTAGGTAATTGCACCAAGTGGAAAAGCCACTGGTGCAAGTCATAAGGTTGAATCCTCAAAGAAAATTTTGGATAGTCATTCATTGTTGGCACTTGACTCATCTGGTCAAGTTGATTTTGCACATACATAAGAATATTGAGCAACTGAGTAGTTTTGAATTGATGTATGTGGCAACTCAGAAGTTAAGGAAGGAAGGGTCTGAAGATAAGCAGGTGATTGAGCAGGCCATTCCAGTTTTGTAGAAGCTTGCACCAAAATATAAGGTAGATCAGATTGGAAGTCCATCTGGTAAATTGAAAGGTTTGATAGAGCATATTTCCAAAGAGTTTAAAACTCTTCAACATATATCAAACTGGTAGTTAGTTGAAAGGTACAACGCAGCTATAAAGGTCACCTGTGATAATATGATCACATCACACAAGGCTAAGATGGTAGTGGAACTAACAAAGATTGATGAGGCTCTTAATTAGTGCAGTTGTATATATAGGTCTTACACTAACACCAACAAAATTATAGCTGATCTGGAGGTAAAAATAAAAGTGGCAAAGTTCTGATTGGAACATTTGGCTAACAATTTTGATGTTACTTAGTCATTGACCAACGCCATTGATGGTCAAATTTTGGTTGTAGAATCTGAGATATCAGCCTTGGAGAAAGATATGGACAAATTAATCCAGTGAACAAAATAAAAAATACATGCATACATTCTTAATGGGTTTGTATCTATTTTGGGAACATTGAAAACTATTTGGGATACTTACTTAGGATTTTTGAAGGGTGCTTACCTAGATATATTCGAGTTCATCTAGATCTGGTAATCACAGTTTTTCTTTCATTCTTTTATTCTTTATGTACCCCGACTTTGTCATTGATGTTGAAGGGGGAGAGGTTGATGTGAAAAATGTTAAGGGACATAAGCAGTAATGTATAGATTAGGGGGAGAAGTGTCAGTTTTGGTCATCAGTTTTGGGAGGAACTAGAACAACACTTCAGCGATTCATTTTTCACATGAGTGTTTCCATCAATGCCAAAGGGGGAGATTGTTGGCAATTGACACTCATTCGGTTTAGTTGTATTGTCATTGATGGCAACACATACAATTTTGGGTTTTATACTCACCAGTACTCATTGTTTGGCATCCGGCATTCAATTCATCCAACACACAAAGGAGCCAACACTAGCAATCAAGGGAAACCAGAAAACTAGGAACCAATATATGAGGCTGACATAGGAGATTGATCTGGTAGGTCTACATGGCAACGATCAGTGACATTGGTCACAAAGTTTAATGTATTTATTTTTGTCTAGGCCAACATGTAAATAAATTGTAATATCATTGTAAGATGACATAAGGCATTTATGTTTGTGTTTGGGAAGGATATTTAAGTCAATCTGATTAGGTTATTTTGAAATTGTAATGTAATATAGTCATGTGACATTGTGCGAGTGATCTTGATTGACAAAATGAGAATGTAATATTACGTAGTCAGTCTTGGAGATTGATTTAGAGGTTTGGGAAGCGAAGAAAAATATAGGCAAGGGAGGACACAGTGAAAACCGGTACACACTGTGCTTTAACCGAAACTCATCCAACATAGCAGATGCACTTTTAGAGTTCAGAATTTTGTTTGCAACTCCATATTTGGTGTTTGTAGTTAGTGAGACTCCTATTGTGATGAGTAATGCACTCTAGGTTGTTGGCCTTCCTGCATGTGCTGGCCCCTATTGTAATATTTATTCTTCTGGCCAGTGGATAGATATTGTGGGTCACCAATCCCACTGTGGTTTTTCCTCTTTGAGGTTTTCCACGTATAAATCTCTATGTTATGGTGTATCCTCTTGTGGTTACTTGATTTCTACTTGATGTTATATTCTTTTATGGTACTGGTTACTGAAAATTTTTGTTAGTAAGGTTAAAATTGATCTCACGGGTAGAACACTGATTCACCCCCCCCTCTCAGTGTTCTTGGATTCTAAAAGTGGCGCCCCTATCCTTGCCCTATTTTGGGCCCCTTCTGATCAAACTTTGCATTGAGATTTGCATTTGGAAAGTGAGAAAAGTTTCCCTATGTAGGCCTATAATAAAAAATTAGCTAATTAACCCTAATTGATGAATATATAAGATGCATTCCTCTATCCTATTGGCATAAGTTGAGTTCAATAAGCATACATGAAGTGTAAATTGCAATCTTAAGCGAAATCAAGAATTCAAGCATACAAGCATTCTTTTCAAGCATTGAACATTCCCAAGTCTCCTTTCAAGGCTAGGTGGTGCATTCAAGTCAAGGATTCAACCATTGAAGTAGAGATATCTTTTGACATTCAATTCTACATATCCTTCAAACAACTCTATCTACATTTCAATTATACCCTCTCTAGAGGTGAATTTCATTTCAGTTATATACTTTCATTACTTGCAAGTACTTTTCACCATTTGGTTAATTCCAAAATCAGGGCTTGACTAAAGGAAAACCCTCAATCCCAACAACATTTTCTCTCTTTTCTATGTGTAGGTTGTAGGTGTGTAGTTGTGTTTGCAGATTTGGACTTCATTTTCAGAGGCAAAAAAACACTTTTTGTTGTGTGGATTTTTCAGAGGACCATGTGCACTTTCAACACGGTCCTGACAAATTTCTCCCAAATTTGCAGGGGAGCTTTGTCTCAACATTTTACTACTAATTCCAAGTGCACAACTTCATTCTGTATTTCTATCTCAACTCATAATCATTTCTTTGTCATATTTACACTTAGTCTTAAATTGCATAATTCAACCTATCGCATTCTAAAAGAGGGGTTACTTTCACTTTCCAAATCCATTGTCAATTCACTTAGTATTCAATCTCTTCCTCTCGAGATTGGATCTAGTGAACTTCCCCCCCTCTTTTAAATGTAATGGGCATGAGAGGTTGAAGGGAATCTTTTGTTCACTCTTTCTCTTGAGGAGAGAAAAGCTTTCCTCTTGATTTATCCATCACCCTTTTTCACCACCATTACAATAGCTATGGAGAGACATCCATTCATATTCCTAGGAATCGGTCTCAATTTTAATATATGTTTCTATGTCTAAACCCTCTTCATAAGGTTCTTCAATTTCTTCGATGAGAGAGTGAAAAATACACAACATTGATGATTAGTGGAACATTTCCCTGACTTGTAGATCCTTTTTATACTATTGAGAGAGCACTCATCTCTTGAATGAGCGGTTCTAGTCTTCTAATTTTTTAGTCATTAGCTGATACTAGACCAATCTCCATTTCCATATATGTGTGTGATGTGTGAGCCCTTTACTTAAATCTCCACTAGGTTCTATGCCAATTTCTATTACCACATTTGTATGTGATGATGGTGTAAACACAATCATTAACAAGTTCTGACTAGAGGATTCTAGATCAACACTTACTTTGGTATGCTGGGGTGTTGTTGGAGTAGGTACATTTAATATAGTTGAGGTGTCTTGCCTTGGTATTGATCTTTGTGTCACATTTCCATATCCTAGGACTCGATTTCTTGGGTTCTCTAAAGGTAATATTGGTTCTACAATTCCTCGATCTTGTGCCCTCAAGATTGCTGTAACATCGTAACCATTTCTTTACAACATTTTGAAACCATTTCTATACTGATCCAAGGGTAGTTTGATTGTGGGATTGTCTTCCTCTTCTCGATATAGCCATTTATTCACATCTTCCTCTAAAGATTCCTAATTTAACTCTCCCCATTTGACAAATGAACAATAGTCTAAATACTTGATTATTTCTTTTCCTTTGTATTGACTTGTTAGATTTGGTGGTGCTCTCCCAAAAGACTTTAGGGATAGAGACAATTGGTCAACACTCCAAAATAAGAATTTTCTCCACGCCCCTCATCCTTGATTTGTAGGGTTGGTGTTGTAGGTGTGCAAGATGAAGATACCTATGTATCTACAATTTTCAAGGATCCATTTGTGAGGTGAGAGGAGCTACTTGGTTGATAGGGACTTGGTTGTCAGTGCATTCTCCTAAGTAATTTAATCACCTTGCATTGTGATCTCAATTATATTAATGGAAACTTAACACATTTTTGAAAATTTGATGGGAAAGCATGCATGGCATGTATCCATGGGCGACCTAGCAACATGTTGTATCCCAGTTCTCTATCCAGCACTTGGAATGTAACATCTGTAGTGACTAGTCCTACTTGCATGGGTAGAGTAACCATACCTTTTGATGTGAGTTCTTCATCATCATATTCTTTAATATTTATTCTTTAGGTAGGATCAATATGAAGGCGTGAATAGCCCAATGCTTTGATTGGATTGAGAGTGCATATGTTTAGACTAGCTCCACCATCTATCAATACTCTTGTGACTTTTCTCTTATGGAAAAATACTTCTAGGTGAAGTGGATCATTATGAAAAGGTTTGTCTATTAGGACATCTTTCTCTAGACCACATGGGGATCTGTAGCAAGATTCCAACCATGGCTTGGAAGGTTTTCTAATCTATTTCTTTGGTGACAACAGATTCATACAGTTCTTTATCCAAGATTTCTCTATGATTTGGAGAGATGTGGAGCAACTCAAAGAGTAATATTTGTGTTGGATTTGTCTTCATTTTATCAACAAGATTGTAGTTCCCTATTGGCTAAAAAGGATTATAAGGGATTCCTTGCAATGTGACCTTTGATCAACAAGTAACAACCGCACAATCTCGATTCCTTGGGTTGATAGTAATTGTGGCCACCATTTCATCACCTGTGCTGATAGTGTTGATTGCATAATCATAGGCTACCTTGGTATAATTTTTAGTGTTATCCTATGAGCCTAAGCTTGAATCCTTCCTTTTGTCATGTTTGTCAAATGGGTCCTTGAAAATAGTATTATCTATATTGGCAGAGCTTTTATTGTTATCTATAGTGATATACCCTTGATCTATGAGGTCTTGAATCAAGGTTTTGAGCTTATAGCAACTTGATGTTTTATGGCCCTTAGTGTGATGATATTCATAAAAAATCATTACCATTCCACCAGGTCGGTTTGAAAAGACCTAGTTCATATGACCTGAGCTCAGGTAGAGTTGTGACATTTTTTTGTATCAGTTCCTTGAGTGCTGACTCAATTGGTTCTCCAAGTGGTGTATAATTTCTTCTTGGTGCATTAGTCCTTGGAGGTTAGGAATTACTAGGTTGCACTACATTTGCATTTCATGACGTTGCATTGTTGTCTAGGGATTGATTTATGTTTGGTGCAAAAGAATTGACCAGTCCTTGTACTGAGACAATAGGTCGAACTCTGTTCACCACACAAGCATCTACAACACTGTCACTTGTCACATTTTTATTTTTTGATCAAAATTTTGACTTCTAATTGATTGTATTACTAATTGAGGGACTTCCTTTATTCATTTTCAAGATACCTTGTTTAACAATAACTTTCTCACACTTTAAGCCTTTCTCTATAATTTGTTTGAAGGTACTAAGACACTGCATTTGTAGTAGATATTTGATTTGGGGAATAAGATTTTTTATAAAAATATCCTCTTGTTCTACCTCTGGAATGTGACTAGGAAATCTGCGGTAAAGCGATCTCCATCACTGAAGGAATGAAGAAAATGCTTTACCTTCCCTCTATCTGGTAACACATAAATCTATCAGAGTCACTAGATTATATATGTTGCGAGAGAAGTTTGTTATGAATTGTTCAACTAATTCTCCCCATGAGGTGATCTTTGGCGGTAAGTGTAAGAACCATTCTAAGGCTAATCCTCCAAGACTCTTATGGAATAGATGCATCAAATATGTGTCTTCACTATCTTCCTCAATGCAAGCGATGAAGAATTCCCTGATGTGATCTCTGGAATCACCCTTTCCACTGTACTTATCAAATTTAGGAGTTTCAAAATGTGGGGGAAAAGGTGGCATGTATGATGTTCGATCAAAGGGATAGGGATGCAGATGCTCCATGGTATAGATTTTCTTGTCATTCCTAGATTGCATGTTTATCATTTTCTTCTACTGGTTTTGTACTTGCTTACCCAAGATATCCATTTGATTCAAAGGCACACTTTTTGTATATGTGTTCCCCTCAAAAGGACTAGTGTTTGCATATACTAGAGATTGTTGGAACGTTGCATGATTATGAAGATGTGTGCTATGAGATCCATTGGGTACCATAAAGTAGGAAAAATGTGTGCTAACATTGGGTTGGGTTGATCCATGTAGATTGGTAGAACCTTGATTCAAGCTTTGACCACTATAAGTAGATCTCACAGAGACTGACATCGTAGGTTGGGAAGTACTTGTGGGAATTGCATTTTGAGCAGTGCTAGTTTGATTTTGCATTGAGGTGCTCAAGACATTTCGTGTGGATTGTGAAGTAACATTAACATGTGTTTGAGATGCGATGTTTGTTGTTGAGGATATAGTACCAGATTGTGAGTTCTGATTTGAAGCCATAGTGGCTTGGGTCATTGTTGCTTGTGTATTTTGAGTTGTAGCGAGGGTAGGTCTTGAAGATGCAATGTGTGTTTGTGAAGAGTTTGGTGTTTGATTCACATTTTCATTTAAAGTAACCCAAGGTGGCAACATTGTTGTAATGTCAAAGTTTGAGGGTAACGAGTGAGAGATATCTATCCCTAACAAGATTAAGAAGAGCATTTAGGATCATGAGAACTTGTGGGTCTTGTTGGGCAGCATCTAGTTCTTCTACCATTAAGTTGTGTTGGATTTCATCTATTGATGACATTTTGTTCATGTTTGTTGAAAATGTTACACCCTTGTGGGCTTGAGAGTTTGAATAAGTAGACAAATTCATGTTTTAGGTGGGGTTGAACAATGGATCACTGTTCGGGTCCATCTGACTCTTAGCCTTTCGTGATCATGTTATGGGCATTAAAGACTCCTAAGATGACTTAAAAATGTAAGACCTATGATAGATTATGATGTACTAAGGATATAAATGCAAGACCAAACTTTAAGGATGGATTATGTATGCAAGTAAGACTGAACTAAGTATGCAACTTGACACTCACTTGAGGATTAGGATGAGATTGTTGTTGTTGTTGTAGCCTGAGTCTCTCAAGTCTCTGTTGAATGATCTCTCTTTCAGCTTCAGCCTCGATACGATGAGATTTTTCTATTTCATCCTCTATGAAAAATGTGACTCCTATATATTGAAGGGTGTTCCTTCTTAACCTCAAAGCAAGGTTATTAAGGTTGCCAATAAATTCATCTTGATCATCATTTGCTCCTAAATTAGGCTAGGAAAACAAAAAGAAACTGTCACCCAGTAAGCCCATATTGATGCATGCTCTAAGACTCTTTCTAAATGGGGGGAATGATTTCTAGAATGAAAATGTGTAGTGTCCACCCTTGACTTGACTTGTTTTGATTAAAGTTGACTTTTATTTCATGCATGAGAGACTTATCTCGACTATTTATGATGATTTGGAGGAGGAGTGTTCATGTGTTTTAGTTACACATTATGATGATAGACATTATTGTGCATATGCTATTTTGGATGATTTGATCATGTGATTTGATGTATACTATATGCTTACTACATGATTGATTATTAAAAGATTATATTGATCATGGATTTGATGTTGATTTTGATTACACTAACCTTATTTCATGATTACATTTGATGAGATGCTTATGAGATGTGTTTGACTATTGTTTGACTATCTTCGTGATAGAGACGATTCCACATCACTCATTGTGAACGGGATGTGTCGTCGTGACTCTCTATCACTTGCTTGTTATGATATGTGTGTGTGTGTGTGTGTGTGTGTGTGTATGTTGTATTATCGTTTTGTGGTTGTAGGACCTTGCAGGTACTAGACATCGACTCCAGCTAGCTTCATAGGTCTTAGCATGACTTTAATTTGAATGGCTTATGTGGTTCAGAGATGACATGAGTTCCCTTCACATAGTCTAGGTCTAAAATGTGCACCAAGTGTTGTAGCATCTTGGTGTAATTCACAACATCTGTTTGTGAGTTTGATCCTTTCAATATTGTGAGTATGTTTAGAGATGGTTGATTTATTTGATTATGTGATTCTTGATGTGTGATTTTATAATTAATAATGTTTATTTTAATGCATTTAATTTATTGGCCTTGAGCATTTAATTATTTGATATTTTATGGTTATTTATTTTGTATGATTTTAATATTTATTTGGTATTTTAATCTTTATTGAGGTTTGACCATTTATTTGATATTTTATGGTTATTTATTTTGTATGATTTTAATATTTATTTGGTAATTTAATCTTTATTGAGGTTTGACCATTTATTTGATATTTAATTATTTATTTATTTATTTATTTATTTATTCATTTAATGTTTATTTATTTATTATTGATTTATTGTTTAATTACCATTTATTTAGTTATTTATTATTTATTGTTTAATAATGCTTTGATATTTTAATGTTGATTAATATTTATTGGTGACTTTTAATTTATTTATTGAGCCTTGGTTATTTTATGTTTATTTATTTAGTCGATTTTTTAGCCTTGGCATCTTGTATTTAATTATTTAATTGGTTCTATCTTAAATGGCCCTTAGATATTTAATAGGGCATGGTCATTGTTGTTTGTGCATAGGTAATTGATATTTTATAATATCTTATTATGTTTCTCTTGTTACTTGGTAAATAATATTTTATACAATTTTAGCTATTTCTCTTGTTACAAGAGTAAATGAGTTTATTATATTCCCCACCTACCATTAAATGCTATTGGCTTGACTATTTATGAGATTATATTTAATTTAATTTAATTTATTTATTTATGGCTTATGTTTTATTTATATAGTTGACTTTATTTATTAGTGGGAGTGTATGAACACATTTGAATAAAATAATAATATCTTCCCACTAAGTTGTATTGTGGCTTTGTTTTTTGCTCGATCTTGTGTTTGGATTTGGATTTGGAGCTCTTCATCAAATTTCTTCCATAACTTCCCAGGTTGGAGCCCTTGTCTTTTGTAGAGATTATTTTATTTATCTGTATTCTCTGTGTCTGCAGAATTGTTGTTTATGGGTTTTCAATGGGGAGAATGATTATAGTCAAACTATAGATTATGTATTTTAATTTTTTCATTTTGATTTTGTATCGCAACCTGTATTTTCTGTTTGTGCTGTATCTGATGTTCGTAGGTGCAGATCTGCAAATTTATTTCTAATATTTCTCCAAAATATAAACTAGGTTTCCACTAAATTTATTGGGTTTTTTTACCCTAAAGTCATATAATTTCTGTATAAAAATCATGAAATTTGCAATTTGGGTTTTTAAGTTATGACGAAAACACTATGATTGTGTATTTGGAGTTTTCTAGTATTTTACTTATTTTAATCTATTTATCTTAGTCATTTGTTTGTACCAGAGGCTTTTCAAATGTTTATTGATGATTTTTCAGATTATACAATTGATGGATTTGATGAATCTTTTATGTTTTTGCTTTTATATGATCTTTATGATGGAGTTATGCCTCTACCATGTTGAGAAGCCATGGTAGAGAGATTTATTTATTGTGCTCAATCCAACAAGTAGATGTGCCTTGCTGTAGAAATTTATTATCTTATTGATGCATTTTATGCTATGAGGCTCTTGTTGTTTAATTGGTTTTATGACCTTTGGATGACCATGTATATGAATGGGTGTATGATGATTATGATTTTAGATTTAATTGATATTATGAGCCTCTTATTGCATTTATTGTTTGGACCATGTTAGGGGGGAGTGGGCTTCCATGTGATGATTGGGGTCATGAGAGATAGCATTGCATGAGGTTCCTAGTAAGGATGTATGAATTGCATAAGGTTACTAGTAAGGATGTGTGAATGCATGAAGTCTAGACCACCAGGGCACATTGGAAGTTTATCATGTTTTGTAATTAAGTGATAACCTAATAATTAATGGGTTGGGTAGTTAGATTCATTAATAAAGATAATAAGTGATGTGAGCCTCATGACTTGATCCTAGGGAGGATGTTTTAGGATATGCATGAGAAAGCCATTGCTATGGCAAGTCAGTCTCCCTTGTTCTCTCATAGGTTGAGATGGCTCGACATGCCCATAAGGCTAGTGCCTTATTTTTTATATATATTACATTTGTTATGTTAGAGGATGGCATGTGAAGACACTCCACTCCTACATGTGTCCCCTTGTGGTTTATTATGATCTCTTTTGAGTTTGCATTTATGTCTTGTTGATTTGTGCACCTCTGGAAGTTTAGTCTTGTATGATGTGATTTGGCCCATGCATGCGAGTCCATGTGTAGTTAGTCTCTTTGGTTATAGGTGCCAGATTAGGTTTAGAGTGTGTGTTGGGACCTTGTGTCATCTCCTAGCACGGGGGGTGGTTCCTTTGGTTCCACATGGTCGGGTGGTTGGTGCTTTTAGCCATTGGGATGTTCTCTTAAATTCTTCATGTGTGGATGCGGATTATCCTTCTTGATGGAATATAGATGTACCTTGTAGCATATTTATGTAATGAAAATTTGAAATGCCTGTATGTAGTATCTTGTATGTGGTGGATGGAATGATGTAAAAAGAGCTATGTTCTTGAAGTATTGTTATGTAAATGTATTTGTAAGTAATTCATGAATGGTATTTAGGATATTTTATGATTTGTAAATGTGGAATTGAGATGTTCTTGTTAAATAAAGGGAATGATTTCATGTACCTAAATTTGGCAATGGTGTTGCAATTGAAATAGATGTGATTTGTAATATGATGTTTTTGTAATGGTTAGAAAGAAATTTATGGTTATTCTTTAGATTGTGATTTAATATGTGAAAGAACCTCGAGAAAATAAATAATCTTAAATGTCAATATTGAGGATGTTAGAAATATGGATAAGGTTTAGATAATGATGTCTCAATGTGTACGCTTGGAATTTAAGAAAAGTATGCAAAGAATGAAAAAGAATTATGGAAGGAAAATATTAGGATTCTTTTGTTATGCATTAGGGTTTATTATTGAATGAAATGATCATGTTAGGAAAGTGGTTGTATGTGTAGCTGGATTAGAAAAATGAAACTGTTGCTAATAGGTAAATCATGCTAGATAGATAGTAAGTGACTTGTATATGATGTATGTCATGTACTTATATTAGAAGTAATGGATTTATATAGTTATATATTTGTAAGTTTGTAAATGAACTTTATGATTGAAGGAATAGTGTGATGTATTTCTTACTCGTGATTAAGTAAAGAAATAAAGGAATTTAGTTTATCATGTGGATTGAAAAATGAATTATGATTTATACATTATGAGTAGATAATCATAATAGATGGAATGAGAACATGTTAGTATTAGATACGATTGAAGTATGTTTAAATGGATTAGTAAGGATGGATTATACCTATGCATTAGGATTTCACTATTATGAAAAGTGATAAGAGAATGTAAAAAGGAAATGATGGGTTAAAACACATTTAGATTTGGTGCATAAATATGGGGTTGTCTTACATTTCTAAGGAAGGAATGTAATATTTAGTAAAATGGTAGAATGGCATGCATATCATGATGGATAGATAATTTGGTAGGTTGTATATCTCATGGTGAGGAAAGGAATACGATGTTTATCATGTGAGTAGGATGTCATTATGGTGGTAAAATAAGTAATGACGTTGAAGTACTTTAGAGAGAGATTAATGATGTTATGTTATTTATGCTTACATAATTAATGCAATGATGTGTGTTCATAATGGTTATTGGTTAATGAATGTAATTAGATAGAGATGTTACCTGATACATTAGTTGTTAATAGATGTTAATAAAAAAAAATTTAATCTCCATTATTGTGTTAGTAGTTTTAATTTCTCTAGGGTATTTTCACGGGCATTACAAAATGCAACCAATGAGATGTAAATTTGAAGGACCAAATGGTTAACACTACTCTAAAAGTAATGAAGATTGTTTCTGACCCAGGTTGAGGTTTTGATAGACGATACCCTAAACTAGACTAATGAGTATGGGCACCTAGAATGATTAGAGATTGATTGGTAGAAAAGGAGGGTCTTTTGATTTCACAAATTTCTAAGTAGATGTTTGGACTTGATCCTAAGAGAATGCAAGTGCTAAATGAGGACTATGAAAGGAATTTTGAGACTTTATTCTAATATGAGAACTATGGAAGGAAATTTGAGACTTGATTCTAATATGATGACTATGCAAGGACTTTTAAAACTCGATTCTAAGATGATGCAAGTGCAATATGAGGACTATACAACTTGATTATGAACAAACCTATGTTTATGTTTATGACTCTTACTAGTTAAAAACATGGAATAATTTAAAGATTCACTAAAAATAATTACAAGCCTAGTTTGGAAAGTGGAAACCATATGATGGGGCCCCTAAAATAGAATACCTCAAGCAAGACAGACAGATAGAGATTCTAGTAGCATTGGCTCCCTCACCATGGCACTCACTTCATGGGTATACCATAGTCTCTTACCTCAAATATCTAGAGATCTTATGACCAAGGGATTCATATATCATCTTTAAGGGTACAAGAGAGGTATCTATGGGGTACAATCCATGCTCCCTGAACCATCAAATGTAGGGATTTTTGGCTACTAAAAATAATTGCCTAATACTAATATTCTGAGGGATCCCAGTCCAATGACAAATTCTCAAACAAAGCCACTTAAGGCTTTAATTGAGCTTATCAGTGCAAAGAGGGCCTCCACATACATAAAATTCACTCAACACTTTATCCGCTTAACTAGTATATTCATATAGCAGCTCAAAAAACACTCAAGATCCCACTAGGAGAGACAATATCCCCAATGTATCTCAATTTGAAATACCTTTGTGAGGTGATGAAATTCCCAATCAAAGATTTTCCTCTATTATAAAAGAAAAGTGTGGGTTTCTTATCACCTTTCCCTCTATCCCAAGACCTTGAAGGTGGGTGGAAGGTACTTAATTTAACCGTGGGTCCACCATACAAATCAAGAAAGCACTCAAGAGACAACAAAAAAAAGTTCATTTCCTTTGAAGATATCAATTTGTGAGCTAATCTAAATAGAGGGCAAATCCATGTCAATTCATTAAGCCCAAATTGAAGTGTGAGCTACCATGCATGTCCATTTTATTGCACCAAATTAAAGTGTGAAATTGCTAAAAGGAAAACAAACACATCCTGTAAGTAAACAAGTTAATAGTTTGGTTTAAATCTTTGATTGATTTAAATGTCTCTATTACCCTTTCCACATGCTATAGACAAACTGTTAATAGCACAAAAAAGGACCAGATCAAAGACAAAACATAGAAACACAACAAAATCAAATTTACCAGTCTTATGGGACATAGAAACTGAATGCATGTGACACACTAAATGAACACATGCGAAATACTATTTGAGCACTTGTGAAACATGGATTGGATGCATTCTAAAGACTAACAGAATGCATGCAAAACACTTTTCTATGCAAAGACAACTAGAAAACTAGATCTTGCAAAATAAAGGGTTAAAAAAACCCAAATTATAATAACATAGCTAATTCGGTCCCCCTCTATCATTCTGTATGTTAGGATATATGTTTGGACACATCTTTGATATCGAAAAGAGGCTATTTGTAACTCTGGTTTGATAAATTTGTGCTCTACATGCAAGGTTCTTTGGTAATGTCTCTATAGTCTTCTACATTTTGCCTGCTCTCTGGAACCCGCAATCTTGATTTTTATCTTGCGATACATGGGGTTGGATGCATTTTAAATGAATTCTAAAAATAATTAGCACAATTTCTATAATTGCTAAAACTAATCATGATTAAAAGGACACCACAATAACTAATAGAAACTACCTAAATGACCTAAAGATGTTGGATGAGCAACTGAATACAAGAAGACCCAACAAAGAAGCAGGACTTGGTTACAAAGGAAAAGACTCTACTGAGAAGGGAATTCAAACAACCAAGAAAGGAGAATCATCAAAGCAAGCTAGAAATAAGAAGAATATCAAAGGAAAGAAGCCTGTTTGCAACTACTGTGGAAAACAACGTCACACTGCTAACATGTGCCAAATTAGAAAAGGTAAGCAACCGAATGTCACTAGGTCTAATGGTTATTGTCAAAATTGCAACAAATATGGTCACACATCTAGCCTATGTAGGACAAAGTCTACTAGCAATTATAAGAAGGAAAAATTCAAAGGGTTTTGTAAAAACTGCAATAGATATGGACATAGAACCGAGGAGTGTTGGTTTAAGCAGAAAAACTATATGTGGTCTACACACTGAGCAAATACTGGAGGCTACAAAACTCACACAGATCCTTACTGGTAGTATTCTGCAGTACCATTGGATTACAATACAAGGATATGGTGTGAATGTTGTGGAAGATATGGACATATAAGTGCCAAGAGCTTTATAAGGTTTAGAATGAACAACCAAAGATCATGGAGAAATCCTGGTATGGCATGTTTTCATTGTCACATAGTTGGACACTTGGCTAGACATTGCAGAGATCAACCTAGAGAAGACACTGAGGAAATAAAAGGCAAATTATAGATGATTTGGAAAAAGAAGGAAATTGTGTCAAATGAAGAAAGCACCTTATCTACTAAGCTAGGTGCACCTATTCCAAATTAATTGGTAAAGGTATGAAGGGACTACATTATCTCAAAGGTCAAATCTTAACAGTTCCTATTTCATCTTGTACATTAATTCAAAATTTGTATAATTAAAAATGAATTAGAAAATTTGAAATTTCATCAAAGTCTTTTGGAAGCCTGTCAAGTCGGTAAATGCAGGAAGTTTGGCTACTTGGTAAAAGCATAAAAAGAAGTAGTGGTACCGAGTGCATTTAATGTTTTCTGACCAAACTGCACGAAGCCTGATGAGTTACAATGAATACTTAAAGCTATTGCGCGGTCATTTTTCACTCACCAAGTTTTCAAGAAAGCAGAGCAAAGCAAATCAAAGGTGATCAAACCTCCTCCAAAGCAAATTCAAAGGTATTTACATCAATCACAACGCAATATCAAGATAGTTTACCGATCATATCAAGTTGTTATTATTTACTAAGTTGAAAGCATCTGCCATGTGAAAGTCCTCAAACCCTAAGGATCTTTTGTTAGTATTTATCTGAAATCTGCAATGGCACCTAAGATCTAGAAGCCCATTGTTGTTGAGAATATTGAAAAGCCCTCACTGAAATACTCTTTAACTCCAAAAATTGCATCTGAACCGGATGACAAAACTACATTTTCACTCATTCCGAATAGAGTTTTATTAGTTGAGGATGTGAGATTCTTCACTAAGTGTCAAGTTGAGGAACTAGGTCATGTTGAGATCAAAGACACATATGATGAATTGTGTACCGATGGTAAAATGGATAGCAAATATGAGCACATCAAAATCAAGGGATTGACCGAAGCCCTAACCTATCCCCGTGTCTTCAAACCCCAATGGGTCAAGTTTGTTCTAAGCAGAGTTCATGATGACTTCATGTGGCTAGAAGAGCAACCATTTAAGATCACCAAGGAAATCATTCATCTGATCACCGGCTACCCTATTTATGATCATGCCCGAGCTTAGAAAATGATATCATAGAAGGAATTGATCAGTTTAACTAGAGTAGAATCTGATTGCAAGGGATTGAAATTGAACAATGTCACTGATGTAGAGCTAAAGTTTTCCATTAGAGTAATAGGTTATTGTTTCTTCCAATCTGCAAGGGAAAATAGTGTACCCTGTGCAACAGTCGACTTAGCATATAAAATTGTGAAGAAAGGCATGAAAATTGATTTATGTGAGGTATTATTGAAAAATCTGTTTGAGAATCTCATTACTATAAGGAAGCCAAAGAAGAACAATTCGGCTAATACACTAAAATTTGGATCACTTCTGGTATGCATGTTTTTCTATTTTGAGAAATTCTTTCCATCAGTTAGTAAAGTTGTTTGGGAGCTACACTGACCAATCACCCATCAAATCAATGACTTCATCAAGAAGCTAGGTGATAATTTTAATGATATTATGGATGACTATTTCAACAAGTTTCAAGAGAAGATGCATAATAGATATAGAATTCCACCCAAGTTAGTGGAGAGATACAAGGATGACATATGTTTTGAAGTGGACATTGATTACTGCTATGTTAATGCTATGGAACCGAGAACTCAATCTTTTCCACCTATGGGTCATGAGATTGATTTTGACATCACACAATAGCAGATAGATGCTTTTCTTACATTACGAAGCCATGCTACCGAGCTGAGGTATGGAACATATGAAGAAGTAAAGGAAAAAGTAAAAATGAGAATTGTAGTGCCCAAGGCTACAAGGAAGGCAACAAAAATGATCAAGGTATTAATGGAGAAATTTGGAGAAGGTTCTTCCTCCACACCTATCAAGGGCACTATAGCCATCACCGAAGAGGAATCTGAAGCCCAAGAGGCAGCTATAACACTGAGCACCGAATTGCCTAAAGGGAAAGTTTTGAAAAGAAGGAAACATGATACATCAAAAGTATTACCAACTCCTCCAGTAAAGCGACCTAACACAAGAGCATCTGCAGCATCACAAAGTAAGAAACCAAAGAATGTTGTTGCACCCAAGGTAACAAAAACTTACACAAAATCTACTCAGAGACTCATTTTGACTAAAGAGTCTAGTGACACTGAATCTAAAGACAAAAACAAATTTCAGATTGTCAAGAGTACAAAGGTAAATGTACATAGTGTTGAAATTTTTTGTGCTAATCTGAAGCAATATGGTGGATTTGGATCATTCAGATATGTAAAATATGAATCCAGATCTGATGATGAAAAGAGACAAATAGAAGAAGCTGTCATCTGCACACTATTGAAATTCCGATTGGTCCCATTGGAAGTATGTAAATCTCTTCCAAATGAATTATATTTGCATATTGACAATAGGTGGAAGTATGCCATGGAATTAGAGAAATAGATGAGAGAAAGAAGTCTGGTACATCTTTTCCCAGACATGTTAGTAGATGAGATCACCAAACATCTGAAAAACTGCCACACAAAATTCCTAGTCAAGAAAAGAGCCTTGAAATTGATGAATGACCTTTACTTGGATGTAGAGAATGAGACCAAAAAAAAATGGCAAGAAATCTTTTGAATCAATAATGCTGTTGAGAAAGCTAAAGTTGAAATAGTTGATATCACCGAGCAAGATCCTGCTGACACTATACAAGTTGATGAAGATATCATGGATACCAAGGCACCTGAATAGGAAATGATAGAAGGGAATGCTTATGCCCAACTTGTATCCAGTGAATCAGTTTTGGAACAAGTTCAGCCCTATCCTCCAGTCAATCAGCTTATTTCAACTGAGGCCCCTCATGATACAGAACGAGGCATAGAAGGTCACAAGTCAAGAGTAGGAGAAGGTACTTCTTAAGAACATACCTCTCAAGCTCCCTCTAGCACTGAAAATGTTACAACTGAGACACCAAGCTCAGAGACACCAAAGACACTACAAAGGTTAAAGAAACCGACCAAAGTGTTGCCTCTACTGAGCAACCTACAAAGGGTCACCAAGCCTCACAAGCCATTGTTTTACTTCAACCGATGAAAGGGAAAGAAAAGAAAATGAAAAAGCATAGTTTCAAATTAGATTTGTCAAAACCAATAGTGTTGCCCACTGTTGATATATCCAAATTAAAAGGGAAAGCACTTATTGAATTCGGTGAACTATGCAAAGCCAAAGCTGAACAGGAGAAGCAAATGGCTAATCAAAAGAAAAATAAAGTACTTCAGAAGGTGAAAGCACTCTTAACCGATATGCTACCTGAAGCAACAGTGACAAAAGATGCTGCCATCCACATTCAACTGGATGAACTCCTAACCAAGATAGAAACATCTGGAGTAGATGCATCTGAATACTTGAGCAAGTTAAAGGACAAGGAGATAACTGCTAAAGTGATTGAAGAGGTACAGAAAGCTATTGCTATTAGCAAAGTTAAACTTGTCAAATTTATTGTTGAGTTGTCCCCTCACCTCAAGCACATTCTTTATTTATTTCAGAAACTCTGTACATTTTCTTTATTCAATAAAGATATCAAAAATAAAACTGAAGTGATTGAGAAAGAGATCACCAATCTCTCAAATAAGTTGACCACTGAGCCAAATTCCATTCAGAATTTTTATACAAAATTACAAAATCTCATGGCTCAACAATTGGAGCTCAGAAATGAAGAGCACAAGATAAGGATGGACATAATGACACTTCAAACATTATTCATTCCTCATCTTTCATCCGTCCAAGACCAGATCACCAAAGCTACCTCCCTATCCACTCAATAAGAGGGAAGCACCTTAGATGGACTAATTTCACTATTAGCTAACATTACAACTCAGAATTCACTCATGAACAATGTTAAGGATGCCCTCTCTGCTGCTCTCATTGATGCCAAAATGAAGTACAAATCCATTTTTGACCAGTTGCCACCATCGAATGGTAACTAAGTTTTGATGTTTGTCAAAAAGAGGGAGTGAGTATCGTATCAAAGTATATAGGGGAATGTAGTATACAGGGGGAGTATACCAAGTAGAAGAGCAGTGAACTGACCAGTACACCAAGAAGTGATCACCAAACAGAACCAAGTACAAAATATTGATCACCAAGCATGCAAACTTAGAGTTTTATATAGTATATTGATAAGGGGAGTATATCTGAATATACTATTTCATTAACAAAAGTATATGCTGTCAGTTTTGTCAAAATTTTGTAAGTATATAGATTTTTATGTTATGACTTTGAAAGTAGTTTTCTCAAACATCTCAACTAATGTCAAAAGGGGAGATTGTTACTACTTATTATAGTTGCCATTAGTTTGATATCCAAAGTCATTCTATATACTCTAGTTAGTTACTACTACTGAAACATTCAGTTGGTATGCACAAAGCAGTTGGTTATAGAAGAAAGTAGTCACAGAGCCTAGTATTCACCCAGCTATCTACCAAGTAACATTCCATGTCTACCAAGCAGAAACAATGATACAGCGAGTTGATATACACCAAGTGAAACATGTTACCAAATTCATTGAATCTAGACACACATGGGAAATGTTACAAGATCAAGGAACATAGAATCATTATCACATTGGAAATTGCACTTAAAGATTGTGTATGATTTTGAGGTCATCTAACCAATGAAATATTATGTATAGTTATTCATTCAATAAATCATGTTTGTAAGATCGAAGCAATGAACCTGATCACCGACATAAGAGATCTATTTATGCAACATGAATTGAGATCAAAAAGAGATATAGAGGTGTATGAAGCAAGACATGAGTGATACATAAGAAAGCACTGAGTGTTATGACTATTATAGAGACATAGAGGTCACCAAGAAGGATTTCAGAGAACAATCAAAGAACAGAGTAAACAGAAGGGTTTACCCAGTTACTTTATGGGTTACTGAGGTATGCTATAAGCAAGGTAATCTCATTTTGAGCACATAGAATCTGCTATAACATTCCAGATGTAAAGTTGCAAATATTGGTAAAGATTTTATTTTAATATTTTGAAGTTGTAAGAGAAACCTTTAACAAGGTAAAAGACTCTAACAAAGTCTATAAATTGTAAAACCTTTAACTAGGTGCAGCATCTAGAATAAGTGTTGTAAAATCCTTTAGCAAGGTAGATCGAAAGATCTTGATACTCCTAATAGGGTAAGCTATCAGAAATAGCTGAACATGTAGCTCTAACCAAGCAACCTTTATTATTGCAGTAGTGAAGTTGTGGGTGCCATATCCACCGCAGTTTTTCTCTCTAATCAAGAGTTTCTGCATAACCAAAATATATGTGTCATGGAGTGAATCATGTATGATTGTTATTTATTTGTTTTAGATTTATGTTATGTTACAACAATTTGTGGTTTATGCATATCAGTAAAGATATTCTTGAAGAAAATATTTGAAGTATTGATTCACCCCTCCCCTCTCAGTACATTAGCTTTCCATATTGGGCCTAACACTCCTACGAGACCTGATAATGAGGGGACCTCTAGCAACTCAGAAAGTTCAGAAGAGGAACAAGATCCTCAACCTCAATCTTTGAGGAGGTCTATGTGTGAAAGGTGCCAACCTAATAAATATGGTTATTCACTTTAAAGGTTTGGATATTCTATGTTGGATTCCAGTTGTATTTATGCTTCAATTACTAATACTAATGAACCTAGGACTGTTAGAGAGGCTATGCGTATGTGTGATGCAAAATCCTAGATGGAAGCCATGAATGAAGAGATGGTTGCATTAAGGAAGACTGCCACATGGGATCTCGTACCTTTGTCTGAAGGATGCAAACCCATTGGTTGTAAATGGGTGTTCAAGAAGAAACCTAGTCTAGATGGTAGTGTTGAGAAGTAAAAGGCAGATTGGTCACGAAGGGATATTCCTAGGTGGAGGGAATTGATTATGGGGAGATATTCTCTCTTGTAGCTAAGTTGGCATCCATTCATCTTTTGTTATCACTCGTAGTATCTTATGATTTGGAAGTCAAGAAGATGGATGTGAAGATACCTTTCCTTCATGGTGACTTGGAGGAGGAAATTTACATGTCACAACCAAAGCACTTCATGGAGAAAGGTAAAGAGAATCTGGTATGCAAGCTGAAGAAATATTTTTATGGTCTTAAGCAATCTCCTAGAATGTGGTACCATAAATTCAACACCTATGTGTTGTCATTGGGATTTCTAAGATCTAAATCTGACCATTGTATTTATTACAAAGCTGAAAATGGTCATATTCTCATTATTGTCCTATATGTTGATGATATGTTATTTATTGGAAATGGGAAGAGAATGGTTTCAGATTTGAAGTCTTAGTTGTCAACACAGTTCGAGATGAAAGATCTTGGTGTAGCTAGGTACATTTTGGGAATGAAGATAAAAAGGGATAGAGATCACAAAAAGATTTGGGTCAGCCAGAGAAAGTATGTGAACTCTATATTGGAGTGATTCAACATGATGAATTGTAGACAATTAGTTGTTCCTGTTCTACATGGACGAAGCTTTCTGCGGAAGATTGTCCAAAGTCTCTGACCAAGATGGAGTACATGACCAGAGTTCCTTATGCAAGTACTTTTGGTAGCCTGATGTATGCTATGATCTATATGAGGCCAAACATTGCATAAGCAGTGAGAGTCCTTAGTTGATTTATGGCTAATCCTAGACGAGTGCATTGGGATGTAGTGAAGAGAGTATTCAAATATGTGTGAGGCACTTTTGAGTATAGCCTATGTTTCCATGGTAATCCTATTGGACCTTGAAATTTCCCAGGTATTCATGGGTATGTTGACTCTTATTGAGCAAGTGACATTTATAGCTAAAGATCCACCAGTGGATATGTGTTCACGATTTTTGGTGGTGCAGTGAGTTGGATGAGTAAGCGACAAGCTATAGTCACTTTGTCTACAACTGAATTTGAGTAAATGATAGCTACTTATGCTTGCAAAGAAGCCATTTGACTTAAGAGATTGTGCTTGAATATTGGTTTTGATGTAGGAAAAATTACTATCTATTGTGACAGCCAGAGTGCTATATGTTTAGCGAAGAACCCTACTTTCCATGCTAGAACAAAGCATATTGATGTACAATTTCATTTTGTTCGTGATATGGTGGAAGATGGAAAGGTGAAGTTGGATAAAATTGATACTTTGACAAATTTTGTAGATGCATTGATGAAACTAGTGAGCATTGAGAAGTTCAAATGGTGTGCCAGTTCTATGGGCCTTGGGGCCTTGAGTAGTTGACAGAGTGTTTTGACTCTTGACAGGTCTTCGACAAGTGGGAGAATGTTGGGATTAAGGTGTCTCAACCTTAGAGTCAAAACATGCTAATTTAATTATTTGTTTTATTTTTCATTCCACTTTGGAAGTCCTGAAGTTTTGGGAACTAGTGTCATATGATGCTATGTTGAGTTTGTGATAAATCTTCTATTCTGATTATGGTGGTTTCTAGTTCGATGGAAGAGTCATGGAGAGTTATATTTTGGCAAATTGCATTTATTATTTGAGTTCACTTTTGACAAGTGGTGTGAGGTAAGGAAGGCACCTATTTGGTCATGGTAACTTCTATGTTGTACTTACATTGCATTTGGTAAGATGACCATTATGGAAGAGATAGGTGTTGTTGCTTCGGAAGTTGCTATGTGCAACATGTCATTGGATTAGCAAGATGTTGTTTGTGACACAACTTACCTCTTGGGCTTTGAAGTTAGTTTTGGAAACCATCGACACATACCACATTGTGATGAGCACTATTAATATGTTGATGCCTTAGTTATTTTTGACAATGAGACAAGTTGAAGGTGTTGTTATGTTGCTAGAATTGTTTTTTTTCAAATCTCTATTGTAGCTACTCCTGAAGAGAACTGACTATGTGCATTGTATTGTAACTATAGTTGTTGCTGAATAATACAATTGAGTTTGGCTTTTGGAGTGTGGGTTTTTTCCCGAAAGGGTTTTACCACGTAAATCTGGTGTTGTGGTTTTATTTATGAAATCTGATTTTTATATGTGTTTATCTAATTTGCAATTGTTTAAAAGTTTGTAAGAAATTTTTGCATCACCTCTCATGTTAGATTTAGCATTTGGAAGCATTATTCCACACTTAGGCTTCCTTTCAAGTTGTTGTAGCTTCACGCCATATTCACCAAATGTATTACAGGAAATTTAGGCATAAATAATCAAATTAATAGAACTAACCACTAAAACCCTAATCTAATTAGTTAAATCGTAATAACAATGAAATACATAATCTGAATTAAAAAAAACATAATAATTAAACAAATAAACCTGCTTTGTTGATGAAAATCATAGCTTCCATTTCTCTTCTCCAATATTGTATTGTGTGGCTCTCAGTGTCACGTTGAGATTCCTACATAAAGATGGCACAATAATTTCCAAGATAGTGGTTACTGAAATTGGAGAATTGAGCTGAATTTATAGATTCTGGATGAGAGGAATGGATAGTCAAGATTGCTTTGAGAACATAATCGATCAATGTCTAAGATTTCTTGAGATAGAACTGATTGAGAATTAAACTCATTTGATTTATGAGTTAATTGGATTGATTGATTAGATGACTGAATAGATTGATCAATGAACTAAGTTGATTGCAGAGATAATTGAATCGATTGATCTGTTCCAAAAAGAAGATTTGGAGTTGAAAAAGGTGAATGGGAAGTTAACTAAGTTAACTAGTTAGTGAATAGATTTGATTGGGAAGTTCACTGAAGAGATTGCCCAGTCAAACTGAAAGTTAGTGTCAGTTAGAATTTCAACATGTGTTGTAGAAAATTAACTTGAAATTCAATTTTGATTGTATTTGTGTTGGAATTTGGATTTTCGAATCATGAAATTGAAATTCACATTTTATTGAAATTAAGTGAAATTAGCATTTGGGGATTTTGAATTTTGAATTTTAAATTAGTAAAGAATGAATTAGTTAATTAAATAATTTAAAGAAATTATTTAATCATTAAAAATTTAATTTAATTAAATAATAAAGATTATTTAATTAACTTGGTATTAATTCAAAATTAATTAAATAATAATATTTAATTGAATATAAAAAAGGGGATTAAATGATTAATTGATTGGAGGGAAATAAAAATAATTAGAAAAGATGAAGAAATGTTAATTGGAAGAATAAAATTAACTTAATTAAATAATTAAATAATTATTTAACTAATAAAGACGAATAATTAGTGGATTAGCGATGAGACATTTTTAGTTGTCTAGAGAAATCACTTCAATATCATTTATCATTTGTGGGATATTAATATTTTCATTTTGTTCAAAATCCCTTTAAAAATATTCAGTCAAATTTGAGGCACATAGAGGCTCCAGATGGGCCCAAAATTGGCCAAAAATCAAAATATACCCTAAACATATTATTTTGTTAACAAGCATCTTTCTGAGAGATTTATAACAATATATACTGATTGAAAATACAAAGGTCAAATCGAAAGTAATGACCCCAAAAATTTGTACTTGAAATTAAAATTTCAAAATATCTTCTTAATCAAGAAAATGGATGGTTGGAGTAGTCACACCCAAAATGGGAGCTACACTTTCTATAATATTATAGAGTGCTTACACACTCCAGATAAAGAAAGAAAACAAGGGTCAAAAAGCCCATGTGTTTGTAGCCTATAATTTTTCTAAATATTATAATTTCATTACATTGAGATAATAGAAAGCAAGTTTCTCTTTCTTGCATTTTCTATTTATTTCTCTATTGTTGTTGTATGTTTCGGTTTGTAAGGGGAGTACCCTTCATCATTTCTTAATAAATAAAAAAGTTTGGATGAGAAAGGATGGCCCACCTTGGGATCATCTAATTCATATATTTTAGCAAGTCAATGTTTCAACTATGAAGATGAGCCATTTGTTATTTGTCTTGCTTAGATCACATACTAATTTTTTTTAACACACTATGTAAACAATGTGAACTACCTACATTCGTGTGGCATGTGTTGCATATCAAAAGATCTAAAAAATGAATTGCTATTATTTTCAAAAAAAAATTATTATTTGAGAAAAAGATATAGATGAGTAGTTAAATATCAAGAACAAAAAAGGGGAATAGAATTTTGGTTAATCACTAGTAAGATGAAGCATGGAACTTGCAATAGAGTAGCATAACTTGCAATAGAGGAAACCAAAATATAGTTTGAAGGTTATGTTGGGTCAAGTCTGTGATAATATTATTTGAAAAACTCGTAGTTTGTGTTCATCATGCAAGTCACTTGTGTATGCATTCCCTAGATATAAATAATTTTATATCCTATTTTGTTCCTCATTATTGTTTTTAAAAGTTTTCTTATACACCATCATTACACTCGGTTATTATATGATTTAATGACCCTTTAATATGTCATCATATTATTTACAACATGAGAGCTATAAATTTTCATGTCATTTAAATTAGTTAGAAGTAATTATTTATAGTATCCATGTTGGAATGAGCTTGTTGTGTTTTAAAAGGTTCGTATTAGCTACATTAAGAGACCATTTCTTTAAAATGGTAAATATAAGTAGGAGGTCAACTCATAAATACCTAAAAAAAAAATTAACAGTACAATAAGTAAGAAAAGATGATAATAAATAATTAGTTGATTATTTCAACTAGACATATTGAAATTTTGTTTAAAAATGAAGAATGGATGGAACATTGAGAATTTAAATTATAGCGGCTAGGTGAGTGATTGAAGCTTCCAAGTAGGATTTCAAAGATAGCTCTTTAAATAAATCACTTGTTATCACTTCAAATGGAATGAAAAAATTAATATTCCTACTACAAGAAAAAAATATTTACTCACATTACTATTCATTTATACCACTTTTACACCTTAATATTCACATCTAATCCCTAAAAAGTTTTGATTATTTAGTACTCTCAAACCATGTGAAAGGTGGTATAGAAAGTATATATGATAAAAAAGAAGATCCTAAAGTGTCAATATGTTGTGGTCAATCTTCCAACATATTATGTTGGGATTGGCCCTCACTATAAAGTGCTGACAAAATGATTATAACCTGATTATATACAAGTGGAATTTAATAAGATGGTGATTGTCGATATCGAAAAATATACCAATCAAAACTGTACATATTGAACACTTTGCAGATAATATACTTTGTCAAGATTTCATTAGTATGGTGATCCAAACCTGTTTAAGCCATAACTAATGAATGATAAATAGATCAGATCTGACATTGTGTACATTGTATGGTGTATCTACTTTACAAATAGAAATTTTCAGTAATATTTCAGTTTGCAGTTTGCTATTTTTGTTATTATTTTTTATAAATAAGGGGTGGTCACCCAAAAGAAAGGATTTTGATTATAAAAACTTAAAGAACAAGTGACATTGGCAAAGATAAAAATTGCAATTATAACTTAGACACTAATTGTAGGGCCAAGAAAATAGTCTCTTTAGTTCTATACTAAAAGTCTATCGACGTAAACAAGTATAACTAAACTTGATGATCATAAATAGAAAAGTGTACCAAACATTGAGGTTTAAGATATGTAGAACAATGAAATGGAATAGCAATATAATTATTTACATTTTAAAACAAATTAAAGAGAAATTATATTATCATCATTAGATTTCAAATATATTAAATAGATTGGCTTTATAAAGTTTTTTTTTTTTTTTTTCAAAAATGGAAAAACTAATAAAATATATAATATTAAGATAAATAAAGAGTACATGACATGACATACCTCTGCCCAACAAAAAACAAGTGGACATGATTGAAAACTAGTAAATCCCCAAAGCGGGAGTAAAAGGGAGCTCCTAACATTAACCTATTACAAAAACCCAAACCCAAACAAAGAAGAATAAAGAAGCAACTAGAGATGATGCTTTACATAATGCCATGAAGCTATACAATGCTGAAATGACAAAAATAAAGACTAAAATGAAATATAGTCTATCCAGTAACAATCAACAATCTCCATAGGCCAATCTAAAAAAATATGACCAGGACCATCATCCACATCCTCAAGTGGAAGCGCATGAAGAGGCAAAATAGAGAGATGCACCTCCAATTGAAATGCAAAATCAAAGAGAAAGTGTAACCTAAAGAAAATGTCCAAACCAATAGCAAGTGACACTAGAGGAACAAGGGTGTAAAACTCTGGAATTGCTTTGTCATAGTTGTCACAGATAATACCAAACCTGATTCTATGTAGAAGTTCTCCATAAAAAGCATTAGTAAGTAGCTCAGTATGAGAAATAAAACTACCAACAAGAAATAAGCCATAACCAAGACAATAATAATCCATAACTTTAGCTAAGTCCATAAACTGAAGGAAATAGGAAACTGCACAAAGATGACAAAAGAGAAGGACTGTAAGCAGAGTCATCTGTGTGAACCAAACCATCAGCTAAATGATTGCAATTTGAAGTAACAAAGCTCATTTAATGCCAATATACAACCCAAATATAATAAATTAAAAGTATGAAAAATATTTAAGAAATCCAAAATTTAAAACTATTAAACAAAAGGAGGAAGGATATCACCTATCACTTCTTGATATTGTATATCCTCATCAATTGCTTTGTTTGCAAGAAAGTTTGGCACCGAATTAGCTTCCCTATAAAAATGTTTTACTTCATAATGGTTAAAAAATTGGAGCTACAAAATAATCTTATACAATATGTATTGCAATTGACAATTTGTTGTTTTCTTGCTCGATAGAGCATAATAAGTGAGCATACAATCACCTTCTATAGTAATATATTTTATATTAAGTGAAATGCTAGATGTAAACCAATGCTCAATGCCTCCATCTTAGCTTTGTTATTAGTGCCAGAATCTAAATTTTTACATGCAGCTTTAGTAACAATACCATTGCAGTGTGTAATAATAATGCCAATCCCAAACAAACCAGGATTGCCATGGGAGGCACCATCATAATTGAGTTTAAAAAAACTTTGAGGAGGTGGACTCCATTTGAGATTTTGTCTCTTACCAAGTTTGGAACAAGAACCAATTGAACCTTTCAACGACAAGGGTTTAAGCATATCCCATTTCTTAAACAAATCATTTTCTTAAGAAAATCATTATCCCAAGAAGTAAAGGTATTAATATTATTAGCATTTTTTCTAAGCATAGCTCTGAAATAGACTTCTCTATCAAAAAAATAACTTTTGAGAGCTCAAAAGATTTAATTTTAAAAATTTGTTTGTTACATTCAAGCCATATGTTTCAGATGACAATAGATGGGATAACCTCCCAAATGCAAGCAAAATGTGAATTTTGGAATACAGATGGCCAACTTCGAAATTGAGAGAGAAAATTGGGGCATAAAGGAGAATACAAGCCCAACTTAGAAATCAGCCAATACCAACACTCCTTAAAAAAGGGGCAATGTAGACTTGATGATTAAATAAAATGTCCACAAAACACAGAAGGGAAAACATAAGTGATTCCAATTCTATCTAATCTTAATCCTATTAAAACTCTACCTTGAACTACAAGCCAAGAAAAACCTCTAGCTTTAGGAAGGCAAGTCAAGCCCCACATCAAATGAATAGGCCAATTTATATCAATATTAGTGAAAATTGACGAGTTATATACTTCTTTAACAGTAAGAACCTTTTTTGGACTTAATCCAGATGAGTTCATCCTCTATTTCTAAGGGAACCATAGTTCTTCTATTAATTTCTTTCAAATAATACTCTTTCAAATCTTGAGGAATGCTTAAAAAATCAATATTTTTCTATTTGGCTACTAGGAATTTTTCAGAATAATCAAGTTCATCAAAATAATCTACAACATATACTTCCCATAACATCATTAAATAATCTTGTAAGGTTGACCAAACTCTAACTATTAACAAAGGGACATGGCCATTCCATGCATCTTCCCAAAATCTGGTTTTCCTACCATTGTGAATAAACCAAGAAAGATGAGGGATAATAACTTCTCTGCATGAGGACAAAAATTTCTAGATTTTGGACCCTTTAGGAAAAGTTTGAGATGTAAATAACCTATCCCTATGTGGATAATCCAGGTATTTTATTAACATCAATCTTCCCCACTTGGAGTTTGGGTTTTGATAAAGCCTCCATAATAATTTTGTACCTATGACTTTAATCTATAAAGCCAAGTCTCTAATACTTGTACCACCATAGTTTTTAGGCAAGCATACTTTCTTCCAGGAAACTAAAGGGAGTTTAGCTTTACCACTAACATTTTCTGACTAGAGAAAAGATCTCAAAATATTATATAATTCAGCCATATCCATCTTGGGTATTTTTAAAATAGACATTAGATAAATGGGAACAACATTTAAAACTAATTTAATCATCATAATTTTGCCAGGAAAACTGATTCATTTGTGTTTCCAAGACAATATTCGACTAGACATCAAATTTAGAATCTTTTCCTAGAATTGATGTTTCTTAGATCCCACAAAGAAGGTAATCCCCAAGTATTTACAAGGAAAAGAGCCTACCGAGAATCCCCAAAATTTAATCAATCTTTTGTGGACAAGAGGAGATACATTCAAAAACAAAATTTTGGATTTATGAAAATTATAAAATTGACCTGATGCTTGAACATAATCTATAATAACTTGCTTAATAATCAAACATCCCCAATAGATGCTTCCCCAAAAAGTATACTATCATCAGCAAAAAGATAATGCAAATGACTTTCATTACCACTTGATAATCAAATACCTCTCCATAATCCATTTTGATTAGCCACCCTAATGGATCTGCCCAAACCTTTTGCCATAATAATAAAAAGAAAAGGGGAGAGAGGGTCCCCTCACATAATTTGCCTTTAGGATGTAAAGAATCCACAAGGAGAACCATCCACTAAAACAAAGAAACTAGGAGTAGTAATACAAGTAGAGATCCACTTCACCTAGCTCTTAGAAACACCAAACCTTTCTAGTACATAGATCAAAAATTTCCAATTTACTTTGGCATAGGCCTTCATCATATCTAGCTTATGAATCATGGGTGAGAATTTCTCTAAATCTATAGAATGAAGAATTTCATTAGCAAGAACAACACCATATGGTATTTCCCTTCTACATACAAATCCTCCTTGTTCCTCTAAAATAATAGTAGGAATAAGTTTGGCCAATCTAACTAAGATAGCTTTCGTAGAGATCTTGTACAAGGTGTTACATAAAGAAATTGGCCTAAAATCTGCAAATTTTTTTGGGTTATCAACTTTTGGAATGATTCCAATCAAATTATTATTTAGTTCCTTGGGAATGGTTCTATTTATTCTCGCTTCTTCTGATGCCAAAAGAGCATCCCTTCCTATAAAATCCCAACACTTCTGAAAGAACAAAGTAGTAAATCCATCTAGTCCAGGTGCCTTCTCAGGAACCATAGATACACAACTTCCTTCACTTATGTTAAACAAAATTCTTCCATTAACATTTTATTATCCTCCTTTGTGACAGAACAGGGAATCGAGTTAAGGATTGAATCTTTTATTTCAACAACTTCTCCAGAAAGAAGATTCTTAAAGAACCTAACTACTTCTTTAGAGATATCCTTTGCATCCTCCAATAGCTGATTCTTATCATTATAAATTTCAATTATCCTATTTTTTTTTCTTCTAACTTTTGTTGAAGTGTGAAAAACTGTGTTTCTATCTCCATGTTTTAACCAAATTTCCCTAGACTTTTTCTTCTAGTAGATTTCTTCTCTTAGTAAAACCTCATCTAGATCTTTTTTAAGGGATTTCTCAAGTAAAAAATATTTTGAGTTCATACCTAGAGTCATGCACCTCATTGAGCTCGGCTAATTGACCTTCTAATCTAAGCTTTTCTAAAAAATGGTTCTTAAAATGAATAATATTCCATTACTTGATTTTGGATTTTAAGAAATTCAGCTTCTTTGAGATTTGAAACATACAAGAACCTACAATAAAAGGAGCATTTGACCATTGTAATTGAACCATGGGAATGAAAGAAGGGTCCCTGAACCACAATGGTTCAAATTTAAAAAGATACCTTTTGAGGAGCTCTATCTTCTAGGATATTCAAAAGAATTGGTAAGTGATCTCGGCTTGGATTAGACAAATGGAATAGTAAAAATCTATATCAGAGGATAACCAATTAGCAACAACAAAAAATCTATAAAATCTTTCTACGATTTGATGAAAACCTATTCTTTTTGTTGTAAGTTGCATGTTGTGATTGCTTTCTATTCAAGGGATAGAATAAATGCTTTCATGAATGTAATGGGATTTTTATGTTTTGCAAGTGGATTGTTAAGAATGGTTGTGTGATATGCTTTAGTAATCTTGTTATTACTAGGTAATAGAATTTATAATATTTTCAAAGCATGCTTGAAAAATGACAACATAAAATGATTTCCATATGACTTTGTTGTCCTCTTTTTGGCATTGGTCACTGTTTTACAAGTTTTGTTTCAGTTTGGTTCCAATTATTCATGATCAAATACCACTTCCTTTATGTTTGTAGGAGTAGTTTTAGTGTAGGAAACATTCCCAATAGTTGAGTGTGAGTCAAGAAACTAGGATTGTAGCCAAGTCTGAAGTTCATAAGCTTTCCTTGTGATGCAGAGGCCTACCCAAACAAGAGATGGCATGCATCCATTTTGGCTATGTCAAATAGAAATCTATCCTTGTAAGATCCAATATGAAACTCCATCCAAGCCTACTCTTCCACCACTTCTTGCTGACCTTGGGTGAGCCATGAGACCTTATGGAGGTAAGGGTGAGTCAGCTTCCTAAGTTTAAGCTTTTCTACCATTTCAAGTGATACAAAATTTTTAGTGGATCTGGAGTCTATCAGAACCTTGCATACCTTTCCTCCTACCTTGCAAGTGGTTTTGAAAAGAGATTTCCTTTGTGTAGGCTCCTTGTCAGGTACCTTCATGGTAGTTATTGCTCTCCTCATCATCAGAGCCTCTCCTCTTTCAAGATAGCCATAGCTATCAGGGACATCTATTGGCCATGTAACCTTCTTGGTTGTAGTTGTAACATCTAGGAGGTCCTCTGCCTTGGGATCTTCCTCTAGAGGGTGGTCTTCTACCCCTAAAGCTCCCTCTTGGATTGCAGCCCCCTCCTTGGTTGTAACTACTCTCTCCTCTATTGCCTTCTTGGTTAGAGTCTCCCTGGTATCCAAAACCATTTCCTCTACCTCTGAAAGGGCCTCTTCCTCCTCTTTTTTGTCTCCCTCTACCTCTGCCATTTTGATCTTGCCTTCTCTTCAACTTCTCCTCCACCTTGAGTGCCAATTGAAAGCACTTTTGGACTATCTCCAGAGTGTGGAGATTCAAGTGTTCTTGGATTGTAAATCTCAACCCATTGAGATACCTTACCACCTTCTCATCTTCACTCCCTTTCACTGTAGTCCTCATAGACAACTTCATGAACTCCTTGGTATAGGAACTCACATCCATCTCCTTTTGTTTCAAATTTTGTCTCCTCCTATGCAATTGGATATTGTAATCCATTGGGACATAGGCTTCTTTCACTAAAGACATCATCTTCTTCCAGGTAGCTACTCTTCTCGTTCCCTCTTTCACCCTCTCATCTTGGATGAAATTCCACCAAGTCAGTGCAGCCCCTTTCATTTTGGATTGGGCCATCTTCACCCTCTAGTGGTCTGGTATGTCTTCACTCTCAAAGAAATTGTCCAAGGAGTCTATCCACTCCATCACTGTATCAGGCTCCATCTTGCCTGCAAATACTGGCAGATCCATCTTTACATGCATTGTTCTTCTTTCCATGAACTTGAGGACACTCATCAAGGGTCTCTAGTCTGCAGGTACCTCTAGCTCTTCTTGCATAGGGATCTTCTCTTCATCCCCTTCTTCTCTAGACTCTCTCTCTCCCCTCTTCACTTTGTCCTTCAACTAGTCCATCTCATTTCTCAAGGCCTGATTCTCAGCCCTGACTGCTCTTCTCTCTGTCATCTGCTTCTTCACCAGGACATTCAACTCCACATTGGTCATTCTTGAAGGTGCCTCATGGGACCCTTCTTCTTCCGACATCTTGTCTTCCCCTTCTCTTCCAAAGGACACTCCTTTGCTCTGATACCACTTGATGCAGAGGCCTACCCAAACTCCTAATGACAAGCCCAAAAAAGGTTAGGCTAGTGAGCCCCTAGCTACTCACAAGGGTCCTGCAAGGAAGGACTCTACACCTTCGACAAAACTACACACACATTCACTAAGCTTAGGCCTACTCAAGATGAGTAAAAGTCTTCAACTCCTCAAACATGCTTTACCTGTGACCCCTACTCCTTGGAATTTTGAATTTGGCCAACACATGTCATCTAAGGACTCTTTCAGATACTAGTTTTGGTTTAGGGCATCAATTCCTTGTACCTCCTTTGTAAACCTACCCCCTCGGCTTGTAGCCCTATTTGGCAATAGAATGGACCTTAACTTCAAAAAAACTCCACACACCCATACAAAAAAATCATTATTTCAAACACCCTTTTGGAATTTGTACTAATCCCCAAAATGGTTTGGCCAGATCCACAATTACAAGGTCCATTCCCTTTAGAGGCTAAGAGACCTAATAGGGGAAATTAGCCCTATTTTCCAAAGCAACTACCTTTACCTATACACCAAATGAAAAAAATACTTTATGGGCATGTGGGGGATAGTGAGTAACCTCTAATTACATGGTTACACACCTAGACTCCACTGCTATGACAACTTATGATGATTGTCCTAAATCTTGTCCTAGGTAGTCACATAGAGATGCCTACCTAATTCACTTCCATTTCCTCACAACCAATTATTACCTACAAAAAACCATGAAAACACTAAATTAAAAAGTCTTATCATGCATCCCTCCAAAGGAAGAGTCTTCTAATGGACAAGAACGCAAGATAAGGCCATTTTCATTCAAAACCCTCTCCAAACCCTCAATTTTTGGGTTACAGTCAGAAGAATGGAGGGTTCTCTCTACTCCATAATAGTTAAGACCTCAAAATATCACCAAAAAAAATCTATTTCATCTCCCTATCTACTCCATGGATGATGGGATTCAAATCAACCCGTATAGGCACGTGCAACACTTGCAAACTCAGAATTTATGGGAAAACTATAGTATTTTGTGTATTATTGCTTCTCAAAACTCCAACTCCAACATCAGCCACCTTGGGAATCATGCACACAAGGCTTATAAAACTCTCCAATGGTTTCCAACCAAACTTGGAGTAGGTTGGAGTCGTTGAAAGGCTTCCCCCAACCGATTTACAAAAACTTACACTCAAAAGTTGTATTTTTGCAATCTTGCACAAAAAGTTGTTATACTCTCTAAGGTTGGGATCCACATACATGGACCAAACAAATACACATTAAACATGTCTAAAACCTATCAAACACAAATCTAGACCATCTATACCCCCTTTTTACCACATTGTCCCAATTGGCTTTTCAAATTGTCTAATTGGTGACATGGGCTTATATGGTGGGGTTTATTGCATACATGAAACACAAGACACACTAAGACACTCTAATGATCCTAGTCTTCATCCTTAGGGTCATGAATATCTTGTTGATGAGGTGCTCCTGCACCACCTTGGTGTATTTTCATTGGGATATCTAATGTAGTTTACAATGTCCAAGTATGCAATGAAATAGGTTATTCAAACATTGTTAAGGTGCACCCACCTTGGTCCTACAAAGCCAAAAGGGTAGGATATTTGATTCTTATGACTTAATCTTGTTTGTTGGCCAAATCCAACCATGAGCCTAATAATAAGAAAGTGGCTAATCCTTTAGGGTTTGGGTATCTATTGACTTGGATATCAACAATGTAAATTATAAATTGAGTTCCCAATATGATCAATCCTTTCCATCTCACCATGTTCAATTGCTACATTTTTGAGTTGGATAAAGAAAATGGAGTATCATTAACACAAAGCACCCTAGGGTTAAACAAATTATGTACAGAAGCATTCATATTACTTTTACCCAAAGTGTTTTTTTTTTTAACTTATTTAATGTAAATCTTATTTCCTAACAACCCCCCTTAAGGTTTACATTATGAATAAAAACAAGAAAAAATTGTATTAGCATTGGCCTACACTTACTGGTATAAGAAAATGTATGGAATCTCCAACTCTTCATCAACATCAGCCTAAACTTCCTCATCTAGTAAAATGTCTTGAATCTCCAACTCTTCATTAGCATCAACTTAAACTTTTTGGTCTAGATAAACGTTCTGATATCCAACACTATAGCAACATCAACTCAAACTCCTCATGTCAAGATAAATACGTTGATCATCCAACACACAAATTTCCATAATTAGTTTGTGGATTCAACTATCCACAAACCAACAACTCACCAATTTTGTACCAATGAACCATTGTATGCCCCTCTTTCTCTTGGAAGGACTATAATGCCTGCCAAAATACCCTAGAGAAATATAACCATCTAACATGAATCTAGAGATTTTTAAAAAAAAATACTAAACTAATGCAACACATATAATTGCATTGACATATCTATCTAATTATCATCATATAGCATGATCTCAATGATACATACATCAACTGATTATGCACAAAATTAGATCTAACATAAACATAAGTACGCAAGCGGAAATAAATACAAATCATCAATTCCATTCCCCTAGGGTATCTCAATGCCATTACTTATTATAACATTTACTCCCAAGAATTATTATTTACATCAATATAAGAGAGAAACCATTTATCCAACTACCATGAACACATTCTAATATATATTCCAATTGCCATTAAGCCCCTTATATTCATTTTTAAGAACCAATTCAAATGTTCATAACTCCCAATTATCTTATACATTATCATTCCTTCATTACTAAAACATCTCCTAAACTAAGTCATTTCCTTTGATAAGATTACTCATTCATGTCAACTTAGTACCAATGCATAACCATATCCAAAGATAAGAACAATGGGGAATTAACTTCCTTATCTACTTCATTCTTGACTATTCTAATACATCATAAATAAAATTCCTTATTTCCTCAAATGAACACTATCCAATATACAACATAGATCTAACAAGGAATATAACATGTTCTATTACAAGAATTGTGATCATAACCTAATACATTATTTTCATTACATATGAATATAATATCCTTTTACATCATAATACATAGTTTCTCCAAATATAAATACTTCTATCTCATTAATTTTGCTAATGTAAATGCCACATGAAACATAATACACCAATCTGCTCCAAGAATCCATCTATAATTAATATAATCCATAACTACTATTATCTAGGTTGGAGGAATTTCTCTGTCTCTTGCATTTTGTTTTGAAAAGATTGTTTGTAGCATGTCTATGGGAAGATGTTTTGGTTATTATATATTGGGGAATAATATTATTACTATGCAAGTAAAAATATTATTTTAAATATTACGGGATCCTAGGTACCATTCTTCCTGCGTGTGTATTGTCGTGAGTTTTTACTTTGTTGTGTGTATAAAGGTTGGGAATTTTGGCCTTCTATTGTTGTTTTTATACACCTTGCACTTCTATCAATGTGTTTTTAATGTCATTTGGGGCCTTGAGATTTACCTTAGTCATAACTTTAATAATTCCATTTTTGAGTTATTTTGTTATATGAGCCAACTGGTAAATGCATTATTGTATCCAGTATTTGTGCTAAACTTTATAGCATATGTGTTGTACTGTTGTACAAAAGCACTACCCTACTTAACAAATGTGCTGCCAGAAATGATATAAGCGCTATTGTACCTAGCATATGTGCTACCCTATGTGTTAAAAGCACCAGAGAGACTAGTAAATATGCTACAGTATCTATTGTATGCACTAGTTTACCTAGTGGATGCACTACATTGTAGATCATATGCACTGTAGGACTATTTGTAAGTGCTACCCTATTTTGTATATGTGATGTAGCTTTTGGCAAAAGCGTTGTCTTAGTCTGTATATGTGTTGTTCTTCTCTATACCTTCTTTTATGATCATTTTAGTCTTTAAGTCGATTTTACCTGATCTGTCTATTGTACTAGAGGCTGGATTTTTTACTCCCTTGAGATTCTTGAGAATGTTTATTTGATCTATGTTGGATTTCAATTGTATTCGATGGCTTTTTTGTGATTTAACAAGATGTATTTACCTTGCTTGAGTATTTGGATATTTAGCAAGATGATGTTGCCTTGTTGAGGGTGCTTGTGTTATTATTGGTTGAGCAAGAGGGATCATGCCTTGCTCATGATTTCTAATTTTCTATGAGACTCTTGAATTTCTTTGTGATTGTTATTATGATTTTGGGTTAATGGTTCTTTTTTGAATGGTTTAATGTGATTATTGTTATATGGTTGTTGAGCCTCCTTATTGTTGTTATCATTATTATTCTAAGTTGTTGTACCCTAAGGTCTTGGAACATGGTTAGGGGGAGTGGGATTTCATGTGTCAGTCAAGTTCACGTGAGAATAGGCCACCATGAGGTTCCTTATAAGGATGCTTGTGGGTCTAGACTACCAAGAGCTCATGAAAGTTTTCCTTATGTAATCAAGTGATAACATTAATAATCAATTAGATGCGTTGGGTAAATAGGATTCATCTAATCATGATAATAAATTGATTTTTTGTACATGCCCCATAACCTAGCCCTTGAGGGATGACTCAAGATGAGCTTGGGAAGGCCATAGATATGACAATCCAGACTCTCTTGATTCTCACATAGGTAGAGATGACTTCGCATATCTATCAAGGGTATGTATCACCCTTCTTTGTGATGGTAGCATGAAATGACACTCTCCCCTACACGTGTCATTGTTCCTTATGCTATGGTTGTTGATATGCCTTTGGGAGTTATATATCTTTGATTTCAACCTTGTGATGTGTCTTAAATTATTGGTCTAAGTGGCTACTTTTCAGTTATGATTGTCCTGTTGATGTCCTTTGATTGTTAGGTGTCATCCTAGGTCTAGAGTGTGTGTGGGACCTTGTTTCATCTCCTAGCATGAGGGGTGGTTCCATATTGGTTCCATATGGTTAGGTGGTTGATGCCTTCTTCCATTAGGATGATCATTTTTTGATGCTCTTGTGCACGGTTGTCGAATTATTATCTCTTCGGTTATGGATAGGGTCATGGAGAAAATAGTTTTATACCTTAAAGAATGTAACCAAATATTGTGATATGATCCATGTGAAATTTATAATAGTAACATAGGCAAATACGTATCATGAGATAATTGTATTTGTAGATTGGAAAAAAAGACTATGTATCTTGATATGAGAATATCTTGTATTCATATGTAATGGGAAATGATGTAGTAGTTTGTGATCATGATTCTTGTAATAGAATGTAGTGTTGTAATCCTTGTTGATCATATGTTGTATCTATTGGCAACAACAATGAAGGAAAACTGAGAGGGGGGGTGAATCAATTTTCACTGGATTAAACAATTTAAACACAAACTCAAATTTGATCAGCTACAACAAGAGTAAAGATAAACACAATAACAACACACATAACACCAATATTTTTGATGTGTAAAATCCAGTTAAGGAAAAAACCACAGTGGGAACCTACCCACAATAAGATGATACTCTGTAGCAGTATGTGTAAATATTACACTGGGGAATGCACATGTATTCAGGCACATTTCCTAGAGCTCACTGCTCAAAATATAATGACCTAGAAGGCTACAACCCTTAGGGAAGGTTCACTACCTTACAATAACATTCAGACTACATTCTAGTTAAGATGAACTGAAAGAATAGAATCTCCAAATGCCTGATGATAGTTTTGGTTAAGCACATTTGTCTGGCCTGCAACACTCTCTGCTCAATACTTCATATTGAAAGATGAATTTTATTATTTGCACATGCACCACTCTCTAATAATGTAGACACAACCACCATACTCAAATTACATGAGTATAACACCTATTTATACAAATCATCAACCTTGACTACAAGGTCGACTCAACCCTTAAGACCTAATTACAAAATTGCATCACATGATACTTAAATCAACCATCAGACCAATACAATGCCTTAGAAGACATAGCATAGACCCAAATCAAATCCTTGAACATGAAACACCACCAGAAATCCCACCAAGATCATCCGTAACAGGCTACACCACCGAAAATGTCGCATAACCCGAAGAACATCACCGAACCCATAAGATCTTCAATAACTTGCACAATGATCAATACAGACCACCAAAAAAATAGGACACGATTAGGAAACACCAACAAGCACGTTAGAACCATCCACAATTGTTACACCAACACCACTTAATCAAATCTCCATCGATCAACACTCTGATACTCAAGAATACTCAACAAAAACAACTGGGACTAGAAAGATAACTTGTAGAGCACTAAATCATGAACCATCCAAATTGAAGAGACACATGAACATCCCAAACACTCTCCCAAAATCGCAACCAAAGATATTATCATACGAGAGCTCAACTGATCAAATACCAACTTAACTCTCTATAATACCAAATCACCAAAACAAAGGAATATGTTGACATCAAAGACAACAACATATCCTAGCAGCAACAATATCCAACAATTTCCCCCTTTGGCATTGATGGCAACATATGAATGTGAAAAAAAATCAATGAAAAGAAAGAAATTAACACCAACAGTCTCCAACAATCTCCCCCTAAGACCATGCACACAAAGCTTCAAAGATAATGCATTTTTTTACATGCTTCTCTCCCCCTTTGACAACAATGTCAAAGACAAAATATAAATCATTTTTCTCTCTCCCTTAAAATAAACTCACAAATATGAACATTTGAACCATACACTAACTACCCTAGCTAAGTAGCAACACCAACTAATCAATTTGAATAAGAAGATAAGACTCTGAAGTCCACTATATTGATGCATGTCAATGCATCTAGTTCTCATCAAGAGGGGCAGAGAACCCTATTTTTTCTCTCAAATATACAAATGTATTTGCACGCAAAGGCTTGGTATAGATACGTGCAATCTGATCCTTTGTAGATACATAGTCCAATTTCACTTCTTCATCACTGACTTTCTCCCTCAAGAAATGATACTTAATTGATATATGCTTTGTTTTAGAGTGTAGTACCGGGTTCTTAGAAATATTAATAGCACTTGAATTGTCACAGTATATAATAGTAGGCTCATCATACACAACTCTAATATCCTTCAACATGTGCTTCATCCAAACTACCTAGGTACATTTGCCAGCGACATCAATGTATTTTGCTTCTGTAGTAGATAGAGATATAGCATCTTTCTTCTTACTAGACCATGAAACCAACTTCTTTCTCAAAAAGAAAGCTCCACCGATAGTGCTTTTCTGGTCATCAACATCACCTACCCAATCAACATCAGTATAAGCACACAACATGAAGTCATCATTCTTCAAATACCATAAATCATAGTCAATTGTCCCCTTTAAGTATCTAAAAATCCTATTCACAGTAGTTACATGACTCTCTTTAGGATCATATTGAAATATTTCACAAAGACAAATAGCATGCATAATATCTGGTCTAGTTTGAGTCAAGTATAACAATCCACCAACCATAGATCTATACAAGGTCTGATTAACTTTCTGAGATTTGTCATGCTTAAACAACTTGCATCTAGACACTATAGGAGTTCCAATAAGTTTGGAATCAACTAATCCAAACTTATTCAATGATTCCTTCACATACTTATAATGAGAAATGAAAATACCTTTGTTAGCCTATGAAATCTACAATCCTAAGAAGAGTTTCATCTCACCTATCATAGACATCTCAAACTCTTTTTGCATATCATCAATGAGCTTCATACTCAAATAATCATCTCCTCCAAAAATAATGTCATCAACAAAAACTTCAACAATCAAAATGTTATCATTATCAACCTTAAAGTATAAATTACTATCAACAATACCTTTATAGAATCCCAGCTTCATCAAATACCTGCCCAATCTAGCATACCAGGTTGTAGGGGATCGCTTAAGTCCATTCAATGCTTTCTTCAATTTCCATACCATGTATGCTTCATCTAATAATGAAAACCCATCTGGTTTCTCAATGTAGGCTTCTTCTTCCAAATCACCATTCAAAAAGGTTGATTTAACATCCATCTGATATACCTTGAAATTTTTATAAGCAACATATGCAAGAAGTAATCTAACAACTTCAATTCTAGCTACTAAAGCAAATGTCTTCTCATAATCAATTCCTTCCATCTGAGAGCATCCCTTACATACCAATCACTCTTTGTTTCTAACCACTTGGTCGACTTCACTCAATTTATTCCAAAACACCCATTTAGTACCAATTGCATTCTTGTCTGTAGGTCTCCGAACAAGTTCCCATGTCTTATTCTTCTCAATCTAAATTCAACTCTTCTACCATAGCTTTTATACAATTATCATCTTTACACACTTCTGCAACATCTCTAGGCTCAATCTTGGAAATCAAACATAACTCTTTAGTAGCAATTCTTCTCCTTGTCATCACACCTTTATTTTTGTCACCAATAATTTGATTTTCTGAATGATTCAATTTCACATACCTCGAAGTCTTCTGATTATTCTGATTCTTAGGTTCTTGACTTCTTCACCAACAATAGCAATATTGGGATTAACTATCTCTACCAGATCATTCTTCTTATAGATCTTAGTTTGTGCAGGCTTTGAAATAACGTCTTGATCATCAATCTTGTGTATGCATACTTTGATCTACTTTCCATGACATTCATCAACCTTCACATTTTCACTTTCCACTATCTTCTTCAATCTCTTATTGTAACATTGGTAGGTCTTGCTCTTACTAGAATATCCCAAGAAGATTCCTTCATCACTTCTTGCATCAAACTTCCCCATATCCTCGTCTCTTTTGATATAACATTTTCTTCCAAAAAAATTGTAATATCTAACTATAGGAACAAGACCAAACCATAACTCATAAGGAGCCTTACCGAAATCACCTTTTATATGCACCTGGTTTAATGTGTAAACAACAGTGCTAACAACTTCTCTCTAAGATCCTTGAGCTCTCTTTTTGCATCTCCCATCTCTTTCATCTCTTTCTCATATCTAGATACTCTTGTAGAACTTTCTCCTGGATCATAGCTCTGCTTCCCATAAATAGTAGCTTTGAATGCAGATTCAGTCTTAGGAAGAGAGTCTCCAAACTCGCTCAGCTCAAAAGCATCAAGTTTACCAATCACCATGTCTCTTGTAACATTTGTCACAGTTTGGATCTCATTAATAGCAGTAGCTTTATGCTTGTAAGAAGGAAGCAAGGATCTCAACACTTTAACAACAATCTCAGACTCTTCTAAAACTCCACTGACACATCTGATTCCGCACACAAGCTCATTCACTTTCTACATATAAGAAGTAATATTCTCATCTTCGCCAATCTTCAGGTTTTCATACTTACCCTTTAATCTCTACAACTTGGAAATCTTCACATGGCTATCACCTAGATGCAAGGTCTCCAACTTTACCTAGATCTCATGAGTAATCTCTAAGTCCATCACATTAGTCATCTCAGAATCTGGCAAGGCACTCAACAATGCTTCCTTGGCTCTAATATTGTATTTTTCTTCCTTTATCTCATCCAGAGTAGTAGGACCATTCTGCGGAATACTATATACATTCTTGGTAATCTTCCAGTACTCTTCTCCAATGCATCTCAAATGAACTTTCATCTGACTCTTCCAAAGAGTGTAGTTCGTTCCATCAAATCTTGGACTATTCTTCTTGAAAGCAAAGGTTGTCATCTTGGATCTCCTCAAGCGGTCAAGCTTCTTCCAAAGGATCTATCTTTGATACCAATTGTTGGCAACAATGCAACAAACTAGGAGGGGGGGTGAATCAATTTGCATAAAAAACTATAGCAACTTAAACCACAATTTAGAGTTGATAATGAACAATTAAAACATTAAACAACACCACATCAATAACACGCATAACACCAAGTTTTTTGACATGGAAAACCCGATTAAGGGGAAAACCACTGTGGGAACCTACCCACAATGAGATAATCCCCTGTTAGGAGTAAATGCAAATATTACAATGGGAATACACATGCACTCAGACACACTGCCTAGAGCTCACTACTCAAAATAAGAAACCCAGTAAGGCTACAACCTTAAGGGAAGGCTCAATGCCTTACAGGAAGTCTCACTAACTTACAAAAACATCCAGACTACAATCTGGATCATATGAACTATGAGAATAGCATCTCCATATGCTTGAGTACAATTCTGGTTAAGCACAGAGTCTGCTCTACAACACTTCTCTTCTTCTCCACACTTCCAAAAGATCAAATCACTTGTTTGCACATCCAACTCGATCATTCACTTGCATATACAATATAGACACTTGCTGACATACATCTTAAACATGATTATTACATATATTATACAAACCCTCAAACTATATTTCAAGGTCGGCTAAACCCTCAATACAAACTACAATATAATATCCACACATACTACAACAATGCATGCAGACCAAAAAAATGTTGGCTAAGATATAGTTTAGACCCAAATCAATACCGCAAATATGAAACACCTCCAAGAATTACGCCTTGATCATTCACAACATGATACAACTACCAAGAACATTGTATAACACGAAGAACATCACTATATAATGAAAATCTTTAATAATGTGCACAATAATCAATACAGGCCACCAATAATCATAGAACATGATCTAAAGACATTCACAAGCAATGTGAATTGCATAACAACCACAACAACTCAAATTACCAGAATCATCATCATCTCTCTATTGGAGCTCAAGAACATCAACATAACTGACTGTCAACCTGAAATATTTTCTTGTGGATATCCCAATCATGAACTAAACTAACCGAGGACACAAATCAACATCCAGAACACATTCCACTCATTCACAACCAAAGATATAGCAATTCTGGAGCAATACGGAGCACAAACCAAAATACTGAATAACATGAATAACTGCATAACCCCAATACCAAATCTCATAACTTGACCAAATCATCACGCGAACCTCTACAAATGGGAATGAACCATCTACAAATAATATACCAGAAACCCTTTAAACCACATCATCTCATCTGCAATACACAGGCTAAACCAACTCATCCAATCAAATTACAACATAGAAAAATTTCCAACAATTTCCTTATCAACAATCTCCACATATGTTTCAACATCAATGACAACATATCAGCCAATATCCAACAATAGGAACCTTATTTGTTTCCACATGAACTCATGTCCTCTCTGCAACCCATGACTATTATGCCTTCTCTAATTTGTTCTTAACCCCAATCCTACAAGATTTGAGGTGGCAGGGCCAAGATCTCCATGTCAAAATTTCAAGGGAAAATATGAAATGGATGCAAGACAACCAACCTCCATATGACTATTTTTAAGGTGAAGACTTCACATTTGTCAAAATGCATGGCTTTTTTGAAGAACCTTTATGACTCCCAACTTGCTTAACCGATAGAACCCTCGCATTAGAAATGCTTAGGAAAATTTCAATAATTGATAAAATCCATGGATTCAAAAGGCATAAAACTAGCATTTACAAGTATCCACTCACACAGAGTCTAGACACATTGCAAAAGAATTCTGCAAAAGTTTTATTGACCACTAGATTAAACCATCTGAGTCTTGTTGTCATCTGTGACAAATGGAACTATGATCTTGATGGCTATCTACCTTTCCTAAAGATTTACATGACTCTTCTTTTTGACCCTATTAGGAAGCTCAATGAAATCCAACAAAGGAAGATCCAAGTATATATGTGGATTTAGATTTTATACCCTTTGCTAAAAGACCACCTTGGATATCCTTTAATGTGACCACCACGTGAGCTGACCAAACTAGCAAAATTCACATAGACCTATGACAAAAGTTGCTTGGGTGGGGTTGGAGCGAAGAAAAAGTTGTTGCTTTCTAAACATATCAGCAAGAGGTGTATGATTTAAATTCTCATTTCCAAGGTCATCCCTTGGATGAAAATTTTGATGATATATAGAATGGAGACCATAATGACACCTCAGATGAAAAGGAAGAGTCTATTGGTTCCCAAATCAACAGATCCCCCAACCCTAAGGATTTAACCACGTTCCTATCAACAGGTTCAAGGCTAGACTTGGCAACAAACAAGATTTTCACAAAGCTAAAATCCCTTGCACTTTTGGCTCTGCAAAACCAAGGCAGGTAGACCTAAGCAATGCCTAAATAACTTATAGCTTCAAATACTCAAGGCATCACTGATTTCAGTAGATATCCTGATGTGTTTGTGCCAAGAAAAGTGTATGGAGTCCTCGTGGCTTCTAAGCTCTCACTCAACATTTGGGATGGGTTTCCTACACTAACCCTACTCCTACAAACTAAAAGTAAAACAAAATCTAAAAAATGAAATGATTCAAAAAACCGAGAATCAACATTAACCAATACCTTCATTTACTGGGTAGCAGAGTCAACTTTTAGTTTGTAGCTTATACTTAAATAGTTTGAACTTTAAATAAAGAGATCTAAGCACTAATGCATTACACCAATACTCATCATCTTAGTTTTCCCTGCAACCATACTTATAAATCCTATATGAAAGATATATCATTCAACATCCTACTCAAGCGTTTTAATCTCTTCCTTGAAGAGAAACAAAAATAGGATGAACACCAGTCTTGCTAGGAAAAAATGAACAATCTTTGATTATCTATTTCATAAATAACTCCCTTACATGTTGGAGACAATAGCAAGAAAAAATAATATTCATTACTTGCATCTCTGATTACAACTATTCATGACATAAAACATTTACAATCTGAAAATATTTCCTATTGGCATTAAGCCTGCGTTGTACATAGCTCACTCATGGAGCATAAAATCTAGAGAAAAACTTCTAATACCTACTACTAAAAACTTACTACTCCCCCCCTTGAAAATGAGAAGAGAATACGATAAAAGATGCAAAAACCATAAAGAAACCCTAAGATGCATCTCAATGGTTAAGATATTTTCTGGAATTTTTAATTCCCTTCTAGAGATTTGCACCTCATCTTCTTGGCCTTTCTAAATTAAAAAATCTGCACTTGTCCTCATCCTCTGTCCTTAGTCTGTCATGAGCCAGTTGTAGGTTTTGAAGGTCTCGAGAAAATCCTTCTACAATAACCTATCGAAATCAAAATCTCAACTTCTACCAAAGCCTACAATTTCAGCCTACTGTCATTTCTATTTCAGGAGCTTACTCTTTTGTTTAGGCCACAGAATGACAAAACCCCCCTTTTGGTGAAAAGAAATATCTGATTTTATCCATTGGGTTCTCTCATTGCCTGAAAGGGTAAAAAACCTCTCTTTTGCTGAAGATGACATGTCATTTTCATCTCTGTTATTTTCTACACTTCCTTGAAAGATTCATTTTACAAATTACACCCTTTCATAAAAAGAAAATTCACTGCATTATATCTCAGAGTGTATGCTTTATCTCATCTCTCGTAAATAAATTTCACTTGTAAAATACTACCCCTCATGTCACAGTTTCCTATCATACCTATGGTTTTACTCTTTTCACTTGCAAGACAACAATCTTTGTCATGCCTCACCTTAAATTAAATAATACTTTCTTTCTGAAGCACCTTTTACTTTAGCGAAAAATATCCATCCCCTGAGAGAAAATTTCACCATCAGATCATACCCTGAAAATAATTTGTACCCCCTTATTGGCTCCTTCTGAAAACATTTTCACATTTTGTCTTAATCTAATTCTTCATTTGCAACTACTGCAGTCGGCACATATTCACTGCTTGTACCAAAAGCTGGAAACACATACGCCTTCTCCCAATGACAATAACAAATCAAGAGATACTCTTTGCTTGGAAGCTCACTCATTTGTACAAACACATGCCAAGGCATCGATATTTTGGAGCCCCCCATTTTCCACACCTCATATTCATTTTTGTCTGACGACCATTGTTACAACATTTGACAAAATTACTCCAGCCATTGTGAAATCATTTTTATTCCACTTGTACAATTCTTTTGCCCAGAATATCTACAGAAAAAATTGAAAAATATTCACCTTACCATGCATGTTCACCCCTTTACCAATGAATCTTACCATTATGCGAAATAACATCTTTATTCTGCATAGTTGGTTACTTTACAACCCTAATTATTTCAGATAGTTCTTCATTTGGCCACAAAGCATCAAAAACTCGATCCACCGTGAACATGCCCTACTATACCAATATTGCTATTATTTTGGAAACCCAACATGTTGATCAACACACAGGAGGAAACGATTTACTGAATAAAACATCACATGTCCCACCCAAGACGCACATGCAACCATCGTATAGGGAAGAGAAGGTATTACATAAGTGCCCATAGGGAATAACCCACAACCCACATCATACCAATTGTGTTCCCAGGATGCCTCCTACATAGTTTGTTCATATACTGCAATCACATACTAAAATTCAGCATTCAAACACCATCTAGCACTGTGATTGTTGGAAAAAGATCAGATACACATAGATATCGCTCAATATATTTGTGCAAACCCCACAATATGGCATCTCAAGCATCCAACAAATATTTCCATCGACCTTCCATATTGGCACCATTCACATTGTTAGTGGCATATTGTTGAAGCAATGACATCGTTCATGCATAGATAGTGAATCCTATTCAATATGTGATCAACTCTCTCATAACATTACAACATCAAGAAATATGCGTGCATACAACCACTCATAAATTTGGTTAACCTTATTGGGGAGATGCCTCACTGTGTTATTTTGGATCTCTCAGTCAAAGCCTCTGTTATTTTTTACCATCAATCTTTGAAATTTGTGTCTAGCGCCCCTACAAAAACCATGATCCACTATGTGACTTGCAAACCTTTCATAGAGAAAACGCCATGAAACCATGTTCTTATCAAAATCATACAACAACCTTCCTTTTAATGCCTTCAACTCAACATTCAAATACACAGTCATTACCTTACCAAAACTCACACTATGAGCCGGTGCAAGGAAAAACCTGTCTTTTCATCTCACAATTCACCTCGGTTGCCTTAACTTCCTATCTGCCCACTACATTTATCTTTTCCTTCTGTTTGGCTCTTGTCATGCGCTGCATTGTGCCCACCCAATTTTATCATGCGGGGTGGTGGGGTCATTTGGACTCCCCATCCATTCCTGCCCACGCGTACTTTGTTTGTGTCGGTTGAGGGATGGAGGGTGGCATGATTTATCACCACCTTAAGCCTCTTTTTGTCCTGCGCTAGCTTCTAAACCTTCCCCCATGCCCTGCAGGGTGGCGAGATTTCACGTTTCAACCCATCTGCACCCCTTTCCACTTACCGCGCGATGTTTTCTGCAGCTCACAGGGATCCTTGCGGGGTAAGAAAGAAGCTACATTTTTCCTCTTCCCTGCTGCCCCGCGTCGCTTCACTTGCCCTTCACTTATGCGAGCGAGATGAAAATATTGATGACTTCAAAAATTATTCTTTCTCTCCCACGTTTGAATTCATTCTTGTGGGCCCCAGAATTTCGAAGGCAAAGAAAAATTTAAACCATCATAAAAATAATTTTCAAGTAACCCCCTCTTTGATTTATCACGGGTCCACAAATGGTTCTTTAAAGGGCAAGTGTACCATATGCAAAATCTAGATTTCCACCATAGTGACTTAAAATCATTTCATCTTTCTCTTAAATCATTGAGAATGATTTAACCTTTGTTTCTGTAAAATCATATATGTAAGTTTATAGAATGGTTTAATAACTTGCACTCTGAATCAATAGAAAATATTTTTAACTAACTCCCTCCTTAGAATACACAGGCCCATCTAAGGCCTATTAAGGAGAAATGTAAATCTTTTAAAATGATTCAAGCATTCTTTTGAGCAAAAACATGTGTTTAAAATGATTTACTTGATTTTCATCTCTCCTTTTTAATCCTAAATGATAAATTGATTCAAATAATATATTCTTCCTTAAATGAGTCTCATTCAGTCAAACTGGGTCTCAACCTTAGTCGGGCCCCTAGTGGGCCCACCTAAAAAAGATTTTGTTTCTGTGTGACTAACCTAGTGGAAAAGCTTTGAAACATTGAGTGGAAATTCTCTGAGAAACTAAATTTGGGATCTTCAACTTTGTCATTTTGCAAATTTAAAATTTGGTCGAGAACACCTGAGTAGGCCCTGGAACTAGCTTCAAAAATTGGTCCAAACACCTAATCATGGTTTGAAACTTGGCATAATGATATATTACAATACAAAGAATCCAGGGCATCAGACAAATCATCATTATGACATCCGAGGAAAAATTTATTAACCTCCAAAATCGCTTACTCAGTTGTTTCTAAAAATACACCTGTTAGAACAACCTCAGTACCATTCAAAACCTGATTTGAAAAAATATCAAATCGTTGCTTTAGGAGCCGCCACTTGGCATGCTGGCACATCAATGTACTCTGAATAGGTGTGTAACAGGGTTTGACCTAATTAGGTCACATGTACGAAATATTAACCTTCTAACTTTCCTTTTTTGATAAATCTGAACATCTTGGTCTTGAAACCATGAAAAAGTTCATTTGGAAAGGGCTTTGAAAACTGATCAAACGAGGAGATGGGGGGATACAAAATGGGAAAATCGTAGATAATTTTATATAAGATCATGAGGTAGCACCACTTTTAAGTGCAGGTCAGCTAGGTGCGAGATAAATATTCACAAAGAGGGCAACCAACAGCTGTTTGACACAGTTTAGTTTGCAAAACTGAACTTTTTGCAAATGAAATCAACTTGAGAAAATTGTCAAACAGATTCATGGGATCTTTCCAATTGGCATGTGGCTTTAAAAAATAATAGAGATCCATGGACAACTCTTATTTTGGCTTGACAATCAATTGGTACAAAGATTCAACGGCTCAAAGAGGGCTCCTCAAAAAAGGTGAACATGTGCAAATAGCAACCTTAACTTCAGTACCTCCAAAGGAGACTTCAAAAGACATAAGAACTTATCATGGGAGGCTAAAAATTGACACATGGCATCTTTGTAGAGTGCATAACAATCTCCCAAGAGGATTTTGCATGAAAATTCATATGTGCAAAAATATAGGCCTCCAAAATGTGCTTCACAAGCTTATTCAGTAGGGTGCATTCTGAGTACAAAATTCAAAATTTTGAGCCTAGGTCCTCAAAATTATGCCAAATTTTGGAGGTCCCAATAGAGTCCTAGGAACAAAAATGAAAAGGTAAGAAAGCGGAGATAGGGCCTTCAACAAGACCATTAACACCTCAAGTGGCAGTAGTCTACGTAGAAGTCCAACAGTCACGAACCCAAAATTTGAGAAGGTCTTGGTCCATGTAGCAACCTCAAGGGTCATTAGATGTTAGCAACCTGTCACTAGGGAAAAAGAAAAAGACAAGTAATGTGCAAAAAGAAGTTGAAGAGAAAATACCTACTTCTCTCCAACACCCAATGGTTCTTTTAGCATAGGTATGTTTCTCTACCCCTTTACTCTCTTCTCAGTCTCTAGTCCATTTACTTGCAACGCTTCCCCATGTCTTTTGTCCTAGCATCAATGTATTTGTTTCCGCTTATGTGCCCATAATAAGGCCTATTCAATTCCCCTCACCTACCCTTATGATTGGCCTATCCTTTCCACCTCAACAAGTGCCTTCACTATTTGTCACTTCATCTATCACACATTCTATTGCAGTATCAATAACGTTCATTGAAGCATCATCAAACCCCATATCATAGGTCACAACACTTCTTTTTACCCCACCAACCTCCTCATCTAATTCACACTTGTATCTATGGGAACTTTGCAAAGTATCCCTCCTTTCTCTCCTTCGATGTTGAGTTTGCCAAAGTAGACATAGTCTGAATCCTCCATGATATTGATTCCCTTCGGTGTTCACATTGGGGCTCCCTTCATCAGTCAATAGATCCAGGCCCCATCCAAGTGTTAGAATTAGGCTAATGCAACTAATCTTGCACAGGCCAAGAGAGCACAAAAAAGAAAAGAAATGGATGTTGCTAATCCCATTGAACCAAGCATGGAGACTATTTTTAATGAAACACATCAGTCGATAATGTTTGCATCCAATATTTATAATGTCATAAATCCTAAAGGACAGATGTAGCCAGAAGATTATATAGTCCATGTTGTGGGGATTAATTTAAGTCAAGCTCACCCACAAGACAAAGTAGAGCTCATGGAGGAGACCCAAAATATAGTACCTATTGATTTCCTAAAGTTGAGCTAGCGACTAGAGAAAAGAGAAAAATAATTGAAGAACGTAAAGGATATAGTTGGTCATCTGAAGGCAAAAGAGAAAGGAAAATATGTAGATATTGCTCACTTGCTCAAGGAGTTGCATGAAAAGACCCTCGCTATCTCACAATAAGGAGAAGCAGAAAGAGCCAAGCTTCAAGACAAGTTCGACAAATCTATAGCTCAAGCCCAAAAATATCACCAGGAGAAAGAGAAGTTAGTTAAAAAGCTCCAAGCGAAGGATCAAGAGCTCATTCACATACAGTGAAGCCTCTCGAAAGTGGCTAAAGCTCAAGCAAAATTGCAAAATGTGATGAAAAAAAAGAATATCCTACAACAAGAGATAAAGAATATATAGGCCCAACTAGCTGATGAGAAACAAGCAAAAGAGTTGGTGGACAACCAATTACATGCCAAGCTTGGTGAATTATCTCAATTTCATCAAGAACTTGCTACTTCCATGAACATACAAGTGCAAATGCAGCAGTAGCTACAAGATAAATAGACACGACTTGACAAAGAGCTCCATGAGACACAAGTATATTTGGAAAAGGAGCATGAGGCAAAGACAAAAAAATAAATAATTCTGCAAGTAAGGAGCTCAGAGATAGAGGTACTGCACCAATAGATTTCTGATTTTGATAAAAATATAGATGAATTGATGGAAGAAATAACAACAAAAGAGGTACATATTCATCTATTTCAAGAGCCTACAACGATTCCCACTCATCAAGTTGATTTCATCCCTGTGTTACAACAACTTTATATGTTGTACTAGGAGAAAAGAAAAGGAGCCATAACTTCCCTCCAACCAACCTTGAAGTTTGTTGTTGATGCCTAGAAGCTAAGCACTGAAGTAAATAGTGCAGTTGACCAAAATACACAATCTATAGCCCCAAGAGTGTTTGAGTCCATTTTGTTGATCAAAAAATTGTACAAGGTAGCAGATGATGCTCTAGTTGTAGCAGGCATAGAAGATCGCAGATCAGCTGTTGGGAAGGCAAATGAGTTTATTAACTATAATAGAGCAACTCTTAAGGCTAGAGAATACCTAGGTGCATTAACAACCATGACAACTCATATGAGGAGGCAATTTGAACAATTCATGCAATTGGGGCTGCCATCTCCTTTCTTCCCCGATGATTTAGTAGCAGAAGAAGAACAAATAACACAACTTTTGTAGCATTGTCAGCAAGATCATTTGATCTTTAAGTTACTTGGCCAAGTTTTGGATGCCTCAAAGATCGAGAACATTATTCACCCTCTAGCTCAACTCAATTTCCACCTCAAATCGGTGTTCGGCATGCTAAGTGAATTATCCTTCAAATAAATGATCGAGTTGGATTAGGCATACAAACATTACACTCTCAGACGCAACCCCCCAAGGTTGAATGGTTTCCCTTGCAGATGACACTTTCAAAGCTTTGATGTTTTTCAATTTTGGTCCTAGTTTGCATAAGAAGAGATTTTAGGTTCTCATCTCCACATGAGGGATTCCCAGGTGAGTGTCCAAAAGTTATGGATAAAATCCATATATGCTCTTTCAAGCCCTTTAATAAGTATGCAAGTTTTTTTGTCCTTCACGCACCCAAGGTTTGATTCAAGTTGTCTTCCCTGAAAGCCACATTCCAGTCGGGCACGATTTTGGAAAATTTTCTCTCGCCTTGATCCTTCAAAGCCTCGCCAAACTATCATGTGTTCTTTCCTCGCACGACCCTCCTAAGAAGATCTATGATGAAAGTCCCATATGCGAGGAGTTTCCACGTGTTGGCTCCATGATATTTTTAGAGGGAAACAAATAAAAGATGTTAAGGAGCCTCCCTCATGTGCCATGTATCTTAACCGACAAAACAAATGAGCAGCCGCATCGTGGCTAGGCAAAGTGCCTAAGGTTTTTACAGCCAAAGCTTGGTCAAAAGCGCAATCAAGTGCTAGGTGTTCTCCTAGAGAAGCATGAGAGTAGGCACAAACATTCAATCTATTGAAGCAGTTGTAACAAAAATTATGACTCTTGGTGATGGAGAAGTATACTCGCAAGGCAAAAAAGGTTGTAACATCCCTAGATGGCGATAGTCATCCGGAAAAATTTCATGATTGCTTTTGTTTCCTTGAGCATCCCAATTCATGAGTGAAGGATTTTTAAGGCAAAAGGGTCATTAATTGTGGGGGGTTCACTCTCAGAGAAATGAATTTTAGCAATTTATTCTCGATATTAGCACTGTCATTTTGAAATTTTATGCAAGTTAGACACTCAGATTGTGACAATTTTTGGTGTTTGTGTTTGTTCTCTTCCATCATATAGAGAAATTATGTTCTGTGTCAAATTGGGGTAAATGTTGAGACTATAATTTGAATTTTGGGTTTTGCCATTTTTAATATAATTCCCACAAGGTGAATCATGTCTAGTACTCTTTCCATTTATGTGGTAATTGTGTGTTAAAACTTCATTATGCTAAATGAGTGAAACTTTGAAGGATAAATTGTTTCTTTACAATCGATGTATGGTTGATGAGCCTTTGGTAATGCTTCTAAAGTATGAAATTATGGTCTCTTTGAGTTATAAACACTGATTTTTTGGCATATCGTCATAGTTAAGTTTATTTGTTAAGTTTTTATCTCCCCCTTTTTCTTTAACAGAAAGATGTTAGTTAAGATGAGAGGGGGGGGGCGTGAATCATAAAAACTTAATCTTCAATTTATTCAACAGATTCAACCTCGGTAGCTTTTATAGATATGCAACTATGACTATAAATCATTCAAACTCATAAATAGATACACTTAAAACATCAGAACACATTTAACACCAGATTTAACATGGAAACCCAAATAGGGAAAAACCATTGTGGGATTTCGGACCCACTAAGAAATATACCCTTCTAGAGTATGCTCGATTAAAAGCTTATCCTGTTAAAGATTACAAACACATTGCTAGATGTGACCCGGTTAAGGGATTTCCCTTAGACTTGTTAGAGTCTTGCACTTTGTTAGAAGTGACCTTGTCAAAGGATTTCAAACACTCATTTAGAATGTTACCCTGCTAGAGGGTTTACAAATAAGAATGTTAAGTCCACTCAATTAAGAGATTTCCTGTCACTTACAAAATAAACAACAGTAATAAAATATATCTGCAACTTCATATCTGAAATGCTAAAGCAGATTCTATTTTCTCAAAACAATCTTGTCATACAACTTATGTTGTCCCTTATTGGGCTTGCTGGGCTTCTCAATATGTTCTTCAATCAGATCTTCAAGCTTTTGTGCTCGGTAAAAATTATTGTAGCATCATTGTGCATACATTGTGCCAGCATACATTGTTCATCAACAATTCCTTATTTATAAACAATTTCTAACCGCTTAATCTCCTTGATCACATTTCCCATGATCAATCTTAGCCATCAGATCTTCAAACTTGACTAGGTTCAATGTATCCTTCGATCTGAAAAATGTTTTACCTTACCTTGGAACTTGCATTCCTTCCTTGGAACTTGTGCTAGGTTATTGCAGTTCAATCTGTGTTGTAGATCTTCCTCTTATGTTTTCCATGTCGTTGATCCTCAAGAAACTTCATGCACAACATACCAATCACTTATTCATCTCCAGCTCATCAGCATCCTTTATTAAACAATGCTTTTATCCATCCAATGCAATCTATTATAACTCGGTTGCTACTCAGTAAATACTGAACTTCACTTGGTAGACATTTTGCCTTCTTTAACTGATATCACTAACCTTAGGGTTTACCGACTAGGTTCTTTGCTCGGTGACATAGTACAGTATGAAACTTATAATCAACAACACATGTAGGATATCAAAACAATCAAAACAACATGATCTCATCATTGTCTAACTCGGTAATAGTTTCCCATTGAATAACTTATTATTCCCCTTCATTATCTCATCCTTTCTGTGTCACTTACCCTTAATATTCCCCAAAACATTCTTCTCAAGATATGGCAACATCATACTGAATCAGAAAATCAATTTCTTGACATCAATGACAAAATAATATTATTAAGATAGTAATCATCCTTCTTTAGTTATATCAATGATCTCCAACAACCTTCTCAATATCCTTATTGAAATGCCAACAATCTCCTTTTCTATTGTAATGCCAACAAAAGAGTCAGCTTCTAATCCTAGAGGTTGTCCAATTAAGTACGATTGGTTCCTCATTCACTGAACTTCCCATAAGGTTGTTGTTCTGAAATGCAATATTAGGAATCAACAATAACAATTCTAACTAGATTTGCAAAGAATATATCAATAATAATTTCAAATCTAGAGAGTTTGGTAGCCAATCCACTTGGTTAATATCTCATGTGTTTATATTTATTATGCATGATATTATACCTATAGTAAAGCATATTAATAGTTTCCATTGCAAGATCTTTTGAGGAGCATTCCATTCTTGATGATGTTTCAAATCATTTGAGTTGTGGATCTATTTTAAAAGACATGGTAGTAAATTATTTTGCACACTAGTATATATGTGACTTGAGAACTGGGGAGGAATGTATTCCTTAATGATTTTTATGAGATATAAATGTGTAATATGTTTATTAAATAATGTTGTTATTTTCATCAATGCTCTACTTAAATTAGATTTAATTTTTTTCATAATATCTATTTTCTATTCTCATCAAAATGTATACATCAATATAATCATTCAATATAGTCTTATATACATATACACAACATATATATATATTGTAATGTTACCAAAATGTATTGGTGGGTGAAAAATGTGTGAATGAGAGTCAAGAGGAAAAATACCCTTTCCCTCCAAGGAGAGATGAGAGTTTCACTATGGATTTCCCTTCAAACACTTTTCACCTAATTACATTGGAAGAGGAGAGGAAAATTCACTAGATTCAACCTCCAAAGAAGAAGATAGAATTCTGAATGAAATGGGAATGATAAGTTAATCCCCTTTTCCTATTTGAAATGGAAAGGAATTGATTGAATTATGTAGTGCAAAAGTGACAAAGAACTGATTATAACTTGAGATCGGAGTATGGGTTGAAGTTGTTCACATGGATCTTGCAGTAATATGTCAAGACGAAGTCTCTCTGCAAATTTGAGGAAAAGTTGCCCAGATTGTGTCGAGAATGTACACGGTCCTTTGAAAAATCTGCGAAACAAAAAGGGTTTTTCTGCCTCTGCAAATGGAGTCCAAATTTGAAAGTACAGATATGCACTTGCAACCTACACACAGAAAAAAGAGGAAAAGGGGTTGGGATTGGGGGTTTGCCTTCAGGTCAAACCCCAGTTTTGGAATTAACCAAGTAATAAAAGAAAGTACTTGCAAGTAAATGTAAATGAAAGACTGAAATGCAGATCACCTCAAGGGAGGTTGTGAAATAAATGTTGATAGAAATGCTTGTGTGGAATTGAATGTTGGAATCAATCTCCTCTTCAATGGTTGAATCCTTGACTTGAATGCAACACCTAGCCTTGAAGGGAAACTTGAGATGCTCAATCCTTGAATGCTTGATTTCTCTTGAACGCTTGATCACAATTTATCCAACTTGACCAAGTTCAACTTTTCTAGGTTCATCCAAATGAGAGGACAATTGCCCCTTAAATACATGTCAATTAGGGTTAATGAAATTGATTTTTGGCACAGGCCGACATCGGGGGAGTTTTCCCACTCACTGCACAACCTACAATACATTCTTACGAAAGGGCCTGGCCTAAAATAGGGCGGGGAAAGGGGTGTCATGTCCCTGTCCTAGGAGGACAAGGGTGCCATGCCCCTGTCCTGCCCCTTTCTCCTGGGTAGAGTGCAGATAGGGTGGTGTGAAGGCCAAGGAAGAAGCATATTTCGAGGGTTGAGCAGTCTCTGGTCTCCGATAAGGCTAGGGGATTTGACCTCATCTACTTGAGAACCCTAATGCGGTCCAAAATTGCTAGGGTTGCAATTTTATGACACTATATATATAATTTTATATTTTTTTCTTCTATTGATTTCTTTCTATATAATAAATAAGATTAAAATTATAAAATATATATATTTTTATATTATATTTGAATAAATCCTCAATATAAATAAAATTAAAAATCTAATTGAAAAAGTTTGAATAAAACAAAAAAAAATTAAAAACATTATATATTAATAAATTTATTTTTCAAAAATCTGCCTCCATATGGGAAGCACACCCCCTATATCGAGACTTCACTTTCTCATCTCCATGTGGGAGGTGAAGAGGCTATTCTTCCAAAAAAATTATTTTATATATTAAAAAAAACACTATATATTAATGTTTATCAATTGTTTTATATATTTTATTTTATATATTAAAAAACATTTTATCTATTTTAACGCTTCTGGTTTGAAAATGGTTCCTCCCGTTTTGCCCAATGGCTCCTCCCCTGTGGCTTTTGCTCTGCCCAACGACTCCTCCTTTGTGGCTACTGCTCCACATTACTTTGCAATGGTGCCTCGATCGGTTGTAGGTGAGGTCAATGAGTTTCCCCCACTCGTTGTTGCTTCCAGTGTTGGTACTGTGGGTTCTCTATCTGCTGCATTTTCTGCTACTGTGGATGGTCCTCCTATGGTTTTGGGTTCTGATGTTAAGGGTTTGGGTGCCAAGATTCCTGTTGGTGATTTTGTTCCTCCCAAACCTGGTGTCTCCGATTCAGTTCTAGATTTGGATGCCCTTGAGGTTGCTACTGGTGTTGTTGATGACTTTTTTGCAGGTGATAATGCTCTACCCAGACCCTTTGTTGGGAAGCGTAGCTTTGCTCATGTGGCTAGATTTGTTGTACAGCCTTCTAAGGGGGTTTGTCCTCTTCCTTGTGCCAAGACCTCTCATGTTGTGGTCTATGGCCAAGAGGTTGTGGAGAATGTTGATTTCTATAAACATAGTGCTTTGGTCTGCAAATTTGTTGGGTTTTGGCCTTCTCTTCTGAACCTTCATCATTGGGTGAGTAATTCTTGGAAGCCTCTTGTTGCTCATGGCATTGAGTTTTCCTCTTGTGCTAAAGGCTTTTTCATTGCTTCCTTTACCTCTACTCATGATCATGATATGATTCTGGGAAAGTTGTGGACTTGGGGGGATCACTCTCTCTCTCTATTAAGCCTTGGACTTCTTCCTTCAATCCCCTTACTGAATCTATCTTTGTTTGTCCGGTTTGGGTTCACCTCCCCAATCTCCCTCTCCATTTCTAGGAGCCCTCTTAATTTGAGGCCATCGGTAACTCCATTGGCAGCTTCTTGAAGGTTGATGATGCCAAGTTCTTCATGGCTCATTCTACCTTTGCTCGCCTATTAATTGATGTCAACATATCTTTGGCCCTCCCCATGGATGTGATTTTAATAGTTGGGGATAGGCCTTGGATGCAACCGTTGGATTATGAGGGCCTCCCCTTTTGTTGTCGAAGGTGCTTCTCAATGGGTCACCTTGCTTCAAACTATTCTCTCTCTCATTGCAAACGTGCTGCTACTTGGTGGAAGGATGCTACAAAAGATCACTTGAAAATTAATGCTTCAGACTCTATTTCAATTGAATCCTCTCAAGATGAGGTGCCCCTTACTATTGATGAAGCTTTTGCTTATGATACGGTTGTTGTGGACTCCTCCGCCCCTTGGCTCCTACTTATGTTGCTCCTGCTCCTACTCCACACCTTCACTCTTCTCGTACAAATTCAGCTCTTGCTGTTGTTGACATGATTGGCATAACTGATGCAGATGAGATGATAACAGTTGAAGATGGATGGTTGTACCGGTAGAGGAAAGAAGACTGAGATTTTATGAGTAGTTGACATGATCAGTTATTTGTGTTGTCATTGATGGCAACTAGTGTCAACTTATGTTTGATGATGTTTACAGATGATTCTTGATGTTTGATTTGTTGGCTAAGTGATTTGGACTATCGGAGTTAGAATTTGTCAGTTTGACAGGGTTTACTGACAAGTCTATGAATTAGGACTTTAAATAGTAAAGTAGAGAAGTTTTGATTGAATCGGGTGATTGGTGATGATTGATGACATGTGGTTTTAAATATAATCTTTTATGATGAATTTGAGTATGTGACCAAAACCACATCTTGTGATGTTTATTGGAAGGCATGTTTTGAATTTTTGATGAAGTTTTGCTAGGGTTTTAGTAGGGTTTAAGGACCGGTGATGATTTTTGATATGATGATGATTGACGATGATTCTACATGAAGGAGGTAACATGGCACAACCAGCGTAGATGATTTGAATGTTGTTTTGGCGAGATTCAAGGAAGAATTTCTTGGAAAACAACGAAATGCTTAGTGGAGTGTTTTGAGGTTTTGACTTTGGTACAGATCCTTGGTTTGTTAGTGAAGTTGAAAGGTTTTTAAGATTCTTAATCATGTCTTGCTGAGTACAAGACTCCCCATAGAAAATGAATTTGTGGACAAATCTCCATCAAAAAATCCTTGAATGTTTAGCCTTTCCATGACTCTTTAAAAAAACTATCTTGATTAAATAGTGATAATTTATTAATTTGCTACAATCAATATTGATTAGGTAGTGCTAATTCATTAATTTTGATTAGGTATCTTTATTACAGTCAATATTGAAATTGCTGAATTCTTGACCTAATTCTCTATAACCTAATGAATACTTGCCTAATATTGCCTAATACAAACAAATAATAGAATCATCGAATACTTGCCCAACTTGGTAATTACCTAATGAATACCTTTGCTACAAACAAATAATAGAATCATTGAATACTTGCCTAACTTACAATAAATATAGGTAGTATAGATGCATTCTTACACTACATTTCTCAGTCGCTTCGAGGTACACTCTATCAGTATTTGCTACTATGCTCTGACATTTACTTATCTGTTTGCGTATAAATATTTAACATCGTTTGTATTTAAGCGTTGGTTGTATCATACCTAGCTGCATAAAGATATATGATACAAAGTAGCAAAATCTTATGAACTTTATAAAGAATTCAACATCTTTTTTCTGAAAAGTATTTAGCTTTAACTGTCAGCTTTATGAAATTTTGATTGGAGTTTTGTATTTGTTTCTTCGTGATATGTTTGTATGGTTTAAGTTTATTATTTTTTATTAAACTGTCAGCTTTATGAAATTTTAAGCTGGAGTTTAAGTTTAATGCATCAAATTTCTACGGTTTTGTTAGTTGTTGGTGTGGTTTAGTCGATTTATTGTATTATAAGTTGTTTGTATGGTTTCTAAAATTTATGGGGTTCAAACTTTATTGTGTTCTTTATCTAATGATTTGTAGTAAACTTTATAGTATCAATTAATGGTATGTTTTGTATTAAATTTTTACATTAAGTTTTAGTTTGAAGTTTTCAAACTTGTTAAAAAAATTATTGTGTTCGTGGAATTATGTTCTTCATTTGTTGCAAATATGCATCTATATTTATAATTCCAAGGCTTTTAGTATATATTACTATCAACATAATCAATGCCCCTCCATTTGGTATAGGCGCTATTGAATAAAACTTTCTTAGTAAAATTATGGAATATGAATTTAGATTCTTGCATATATTGTTTAATAAATTATACTAAGTGTACTTTCATGCCTTCTTACTTTTCATAGATATATATATATATATCATGATGGAAATCTTTGAAAATTCTTGCAATGAGGGTTGCATGCCCAAGCCCACAATTCGTAGGAGTGGAAATCATCATCCTAACTTGTGGAGTGATGATTTCATTCAATCTCTTAGTTCTCCATATGGGGTAAGGAAGACTTACAATTTTATTGACATGAATTTATGTTGTTTTCTATAGTGAAAGCTGATGCAAACGGTTGTTTTTATCTTTTGTAATCAGGATTCCTCGTACTCTAAGCATAGGGAAATCCTAATCAATGAGCTTCATGCTATATTTTCTACTCAAAAAGAAGAATTTAGTCTACTTGAAAGGATTTCATTTGTTGATGTTCTGCAACGCTTGGGAATCAATCGATATTTTCAAGAGGAAATCAACATGGCACTTGACTATATCCACAAGTATGTATGTTGAATCATCAAGTAAATTTTCTACTATACATAATTGTGTATCTAATTTCAAAATACTAAATATTTAGATGTGTATCAAATAGAAAATAGTAGACTTAAGATTTAAGCAAATTGTGATCAAATAATATTATTGTTAATAGGTATTGGAATCATAATATTATTGGTGACCTCAACATGACGGCTCTAGGATTTCGAATACTACGAGTCAATAGATATGTTGTTTCCTCAGGTGATTAAATTTTGAATTATTCTAGATTAACTTTCTATAGCTAAATTTTCTACATCACTAGAATATTTTGGACATGCAAACAGATGTTTTTCAAAAGTTCAAAGGTGAAGGAGGACAATTCTCTGGATTTGGATCTAGCCATGTAGATGAAAAATTAGCAATTATGTTGAATTTATATAAAGCTTCAGAGTTGGATTTTCTCGATGAAAAAATATTAAAGGAAGCTAGAGATTTTGCATTTTCATACTTGCAACAAGCTATGGAGCAATATGATGATGTAAAAGAAAAGGAAAACCCGCTTCTAATGGAGGCAAGTACTTTTCCATTAAAGGGATTATCAATTGGGATATTTTTGAATATTTAAGAAAAAATAAAATTGGAACTAGGGCTTTCGTATAAATTGCTTGTCAATTTTTACAACTACAAATAGTCAACAATTAAACAACAACCCATCAACCTTTTTCATTTTTCTAAAATTTAGAAGTTTAATAATAATTGTGTATGATATTTTCAATGGGTTAGCAAGATATTGGTTGAATATTGGTGCTAGTTTTATAAATACATGTTATATTTTTAATAACATGATGTCTTTCTCAGATTGAGTACAGTTTGAAATATGCTTGGAGAACTAGGGTTCCGAGATGGGAGGCTTGGAACTTCATCCAAATATTCAGAAAACAAAGTTGCAATGGATCATTTGTAAAAAATATTTATAAGTAAGATCAAAGATTATGTATGATTATATTGGTACTTATTCCTCCCTTTAAAAAAAAAGATTTCAATCTATTGTGTTGTTTAGAGTTAAGAGAAAAGAAAAGAAGTTAATGCTAATGATTCATGTTTATAATTTCTCTCAGGATTCCAAACACATATAGCCAAAAGCTACTGGAACTAGCAATATTGGATTTCAATATTTTACAAGCTCAACATCAATCTGAAATGAAATTAATATCCACGTGAGTAAACCAAGTGCACTAGCTCAACAAATCTTTACATGAGAATTAGGCAAGATAAATATAGAAATATTATGATTATTTTGAAATATTTTTTATTCGTTTAATAATATACTTGATAACTACACATTTAATAATGTACCAAGAATGTCTAATACTAAATTAATTTAAGGTTGAGAAAGGTAAATCAAATGTCAACATTGATTAAAATATTTAAGAACGAAATATACTTAATTAAGAAAATGGATTTACAATTATAATGATATGAAATTTCTTTATGCTAGATGGTGGAAACATTCAAGCGTAATTCAGCTTGATTTCTTTCGACATCGTCACATTGAATTTTATTTTTGGTGGGATTGCTCAATATTTGAACCTGAGTATAGTACAACAAGAATTGGTTTGGCAAAATTTCTTACCACTCTTTCCCTCATTGATGATATTTATGACACATATGGGACCATTGATGAACTGAGACCATTCACAACAGCATTAATAAGGTATTCAATTAGATAGTGATCCTAGATTATGTTGAACATGTCTAATCAAATTTTTGACTTTGTTTTTTTATTTCTATTCTAGATGGGATATTTCCATGATTGATAATCTTCCAGACTACATGAAAACTTCTTTTCAATTTACACATGAGATACATAAGGAAATTGCAAGTGAAGCTGAAAGAAAGCATGGTCCGTTTGTTCACAAATACATTCAATCTTGTGTAAGTATAAATTTGTTAATTTTTTAGTCTTGGAATTTTATGAAACCCTATTATTATCTACATTAATTCTCATCTTGTTGCATATTCTTATCACATGTTTCATTTTCAAAAATATACACACACACAGACACACACACACACACATGTGTGTGTGTGTGTGTGTGTATGTATATATATGTATATATATACATACACACACACACACACACACATATATAAACACACACACACACACACATATATATATATGTGTGTGTGTGTGTGTATGTATATATATGTATATATATACATACACACACACACACATATATGTGTGTGTGTGTGTTTATATTTTTGAAAATGAAACATGTGATAAGAATATGCAATATATATATATACATATATATATATACATATATATACATATACATATACATATATATACATATACATATATATATATATATATGTATATATATATATAAATATGCATATACATACATATATATACATATACATATACATATACATAGATATATATATACATATACATATATATATACATATACATATACATATGTATATATATATATATATGTATATATATATATATATATATATCTATGTGTGTGTGTATACATATATATGTGTGTGTATACATATATATGTATATATATACATATATATGTGCACACACACACACATATATATTCCTTCCTTTGCACTATTGGAACATAAATTGATAACATTCTAGATTAAGCAAATTAAATATGAAATAAAACAATATTTGCATCAAAGTTAGTTTTTTGAAATATTATAATTATAACATGTATTAATATTAAGTTGGATTCTTTATACAAATTTTTATTGTGAATATATTAAATTTTTAAGCAAATGCTTGAATTGTTTATCATCTATTTTTAAATGATGAAATTATCTTTCTATTACTACAATGAGAATATTTCGTATTTTATAGATCATCTTTTCTCTCCACAGGGCTAATAATTAGGAAATTTTAATTTTAGAAAAAGTAAAATCTTTTTATTATTTATGTTAAAATTCAAAAAATATTATCATATATATTCTATAAATGCTTAATGTTCTTTTAAAACTTGATGTTTTAAAATGATCTTTTTTGTATTGTTTTAGTGGAAGAGCTATATCTCAGCATATATGCAAGAAGCAGAATGGATAGCTTCTAATCATAAACCAGGTTTTGATGAATATTTAATTAATGGAGTGATAAGTGCTGGCATGAGAATTACAATGATTTATGCATTGTTATTAACGAATGCTCCTTTATCTGATGAGATTATGGAGAAACTTGATATCCCATCATCAAGGTTGCAAGCTCTTGTGTCATTGACTACACGACTCTTAGATGATATCAAAGATTTTGAGGTAACTTAAATTTAAATAATAGATATTTACTTTTGTAAAAATTATAATGATTTAAAAAATATTGAAATAAAGGAAACCATGCACTAATACCTCTTTAAAAAATTTGAAGGATGAGAAAGCTCGTGGAGAGACAGCTTCAAGCATTGAATGTTATATCAAAGATAACCCAAGCTCTACAACGGAAGATGCTTTAAATTATGTCACAAATCATATTGAGAGTTGTGTACAAGAGTTGAATCAGGAGTTTCTTAAGCCTTCAGATATACCAGATTATTGTAGGAAGGTATATTTTAATGGTGGCATCCGAGGTATATTTTTCTTATTCAAGGATGTTGATGGTTTTACATTTTCTCATCAAAAGGAGATACGAGATGCAATAACAAAAATTCTGATGGAACCAATCATGCCATAGACTAAAATTTAGACTATGTAGCATAACAAGTGTCATATACCAAAAAATGCTACTTAAAAGACTTTGAATAAAGTAGACTATGTCTCATAATAATTTGAATGTGATTATTATATCGAGCAAGGATCGGAGTTTTTCTTTATGGTTCTTTTCTCCGGGAGCTCTTTGAATCATCATTTTTAAAGAAATATATTAATTGGCACTGCCGCCTTTTTAAAAAAAAATTGAATGTGATTATTGATTGATATATCATTGTTCTTTTATGAATATATTGTGTTTAATGTTAAATAGAGCATTCTAATTAGCATGTTTGCAATTATATATGCTTAACAAGGTTAATTGTGAAACTATGGATGATGTGTTTACTAATAGCGTATAGTGTGGATGTTGTTGTGTTTGTAAGTGTTGATAAAGCATAATATTAACATGAATAATAATGGAAGTACACTAATTAAAAGTTTGAAAGAATGTCTACAATTGTTCTAGCCACTAATAGCATGCAAGGATTTACAAAGAAAACCTAAAATGATAGCAAGAAAGGACAAAATGTTAAACCAATCACCTTGCTATCGTTGAAATAAAAGTTTCTTTAATGCAAAACCTCCCATAATAACCTATAGCATGGCCCTTTTTACTCATGCACATGGACATAATGGATAACAAAGTCAATTAATACTTTGAAAAAGTTGAGATTGCTTGCATTAAGATACCTCTCAAAAGGTAGAAAGGCATAAACTAAGTCAATCAAGCCAAGACCCAATGAGAATTTGCATGTAATTTAAACCTTATAAAGAATGAAAAAATACTCAACCTATTTTGAAGAAAAGGGACAAAATTGGTAATAGTACTTTTACTTAAGCTCAAAAATTTTTCCTTTATTAACTATTCTTTTCTCAAATGATGCTCAAATCACCCTTAGGAGAACAATCCTTGAAATGGAGAGATAAATTTATATAAGGATGCTTAAATCACCCTTAGAGAACAATCCTTGAAATGGAGAGTTAAATTGATAATAGAAGTGATTTCGAATCATATCACGATTCTACAATCAAACATTTTTTATTTGATACATTCGTATCTTTTGCTTCTTAGGACAATCAAAATAATGATAGCTTTTGTGATGTTGCAGTTCATGCTTTCCATTTTGTTATATGTATAATGCATAAGGACTTCTAAGCATACAAATGATAGATTTATAAGTATTGAAGCAATGAAGAGTGTTTGGATAAGGATTGATTAGGATGAGAATCATGACACCCTTTTTTATTTTTTCGATCTAAGAGTTATAGGTTGTCATATTATACTTGAATTTCCATTTGTCTTGTCTGTACTTTTTGTTTCATTGATACCATGACCCATTTGTCCAATGTTTTCAATAAATCATTCAAAGTGAGAATTATTCATTCAAAAAACTTGCATACAACAATAAAGAGACCATTTTGGACGTATATTCAATTTTATATGCTTATGAATATTGATTATGTTTTCCTTATTATTTTCTTCTTTTCTATTTCTTTTCTTGTTGTAAGAAAGATAACAATGTAGTTGTTTCTATTTGGTAGATATAGAATTATTATGTCATACAATTATATGGTCATCTAACTATTTATACAGGATGACATTTTGATAAATAAAAAAAGGCATCATTAAAATACCTTGTTGCATACTCAAAGTTGATTATTAGTCAATGCATGATATCATTGAAAATGTTAGAGTCAAAGCATGGTACCCAAAGTTATCATTTATGTTATATCAAGTTTTGTGTGACTAGACTATTTTGTGATGTTAGTTATAGATAGTGTAATACCCCTCCCCTAATGAGTTTCTAATCTTGATTTGACCTGGGTTAGTTTATAATGTTATAATGTTATAGTCAGATGTTTTGATTTTTGTGCATACCCGTTAATGTGGTTTTTGCATGAATTCGTATGCAAGTTTATTAGTTCTCCTATTTCGTGTTATTAATCTTGGCTAACACTTTCAGTATATATATATATATATATATGTATATATATATATATATATATGTATATATATATATATGTATATATATATGTATATGTATATATATATGTATATGTATATATATATGTATATGTATATATGTATATATATATGTATAGATATATCTATACATATATATATATATATACATATACATATATATATATACATATATATATATACATATACATATATATATACATATACATATACATATATATATACATATACATATATATACATATACATACATATATACATATATGTATATATCTACATATATATACATATACATATATATATATACATATATGTATATGTATATATATATGTATATGTATATATATGTATATGTATATATATGTATATATATATATGTATGTATATATGTATATATATGTATATATGTATATATTCATATATGTATATATGCATATATATGTATATATATGTGTACATATATATATGTATGCATGTATGACTCTTGGTTGCAGGAGATTGCAGGTATAGTATCACATAGGTACAAGGTTCATCTCCACCTAGATTCGCAGGTTTGAGTGTACCTCTTTTGTCCTTAGAATTTGGATTAGGTGGTCGTAAGACCCTCATTTGACCATAGTCATGCTCAAGTGAGTGTTGTCAGTCGTCATTGGTATTCCCTTTGGGTGGGTATGCAAGTCGTGTGTCTGCTTGGCTTTCTTGGGTTGCGTGTTTTTGTGTGTGGTTAAATTGAGTAATTAATCCTTAATGTTTAATTTGATTTAATGTGTATTTATGCATTAGAAATTAAGGGACTGAATTAAATAGGTTCCCTTTATGCGATTAATCGTTAATTAGAATTGCTCAATCCAAATTGGTAGCAAGTTTGATTAAATGGTTAATTTTAAATTGATTAACTTATTTTATTTATGCTTTTGGAAGGGAAAGATTTAAATTTATTTTAAATAGAATTAATTTAATTCCCTTGGTTTTTTTGGTTTTTTTTAAATATAGAAAGGTTGATTTTAATTATTTAAGAAAATCAATTTTAATTAGAAAAGCGAGTTTAGTATATTTTGGATATAGTTTTGAAAGAATGAATTCGGGGATTTTATTTGAACTAAAGATATTTTACCCTCATTAATATTTTGGAATATAAAGGTTAATTTTGTTAAAATTGAGAAAATTAGAAATTAAATGAGGAAGAGGCATTTTGATTTTTCTAAATTAGAAATAAATTGTGTAAAAGTATTTTTATTTAGAAATGGGATTTTTGGTCAAAAACTTTGCCATTTAACCTAGGGTTGGAAAAATATTTTGGGAAAATGATTTTTGGAAAAATATGGCCGACAGACATTTTGGAATATGTTCTGGAGAAATTTTGGGGAAAATATTTCTGGACGAGAAGAATTGATCTGGAGCTTGCAAGTTGGGCTCTCCTTCAATCTCTCCAAGATTGTGGAATAAGGTAGGTTTTTGGTTTACATCTGGGTTTATTTGCAAAATAGAGATTTATGGATCTTGAAGTTTTCTAGTTGTGCTTGTGATAAATTCCAGATTAAAAGTTTGATTGTTCGCAATAAACTTTGTTAAATCCCCATTGAATGTTTTCTTATTATGTTTCATATTGGAAATTAGTTGAAGTTTGGCAGATTGGGAAATAGATCTATGAGAAATAATTTAATTCCCAAATATGGCTTCTTTGAAAAATATTTGCTTATTTGGATGGTTATTCAACAATTTTTACTAGTTAGAAAACCATGGTATTTTGGAAAATTTGGGTTGTCTCTCTATGTAAGACTGTGAATAAATCAAACTGGGGTTTCATATCCTTTCAAAAAAAAAAAATTTAAAAGTTTATATATAAAAAAAAATTAAATGAGATAGATCTCTACGAATGCCAGAGACTGGGTATTCTGTTTGTTTTTGAAAAATAAAAATAAATAAATAAATAAATTACTTTACCCCCACTTGGCAGGGTTTCCCCCCCACCACGTGGTCCTACCTTTGGGTAGCATCGCTACCATTTGGTAGTGGCTACTACTCTATGGTAGTAGTGCTACCATTTGGTAGCAACTGCTACCTTCGGGTAGCAACACTACCAAAGGGTAGTGCCTACTACCATTGGGTAGCAGTGCTGCCAAAACAACAGCCTCCACTCCCTGTGCTGGGACATGGGCCTCACGTTTTTTCCTCTTTTTGCTAATTTGTAATAAAATAAAATAAAAATATATTATTTTATTGCAATTTATAACTATGGTTTATTTAAAGGTTTTTAATATTAATTATTAAAAAGGTTTTAAATAGTACATTGATTTAATGATTAAATTATTAATTTGTATATATTTTATTAATTGTAAATTAATATATATATATATAAGTTAATATTTAATTTGTATTTATGTTTGTAGATATATATCTATGAAAGGGCATCACCTGATTTTTGAAAGGTTAAATTAGGTATTTATGTTTGAGGGAAATAGAAATGATTATCTATCTTAGTTTCTTTTAATGTGAATTTTTCATATTTTGGAAAGTGTAACTCGGTTTTGGAAAAAGATAAGCTTAGATAAATTATTTCATCCAACTATGAAATAATGATTTTATTTTGGAAATAAAATATCAAATTTTGGGTTAATTAATATATATTTAATTATATCTCTATATGTTGTGCATATAATTATAATTATATTAATGTTTTTATGGTTTGAAAACTCATGAGGAAGTATTCATGTTATTTTATGATGCATATGAACATAGCGAGTTAGAAAACCATGAACGACCTGTACCTAGATGAGGTAAATAACTACAATCAAACTTAGATCCTTTAAAAAATTAGATCAATTTTTAATGTTTAATCAATATGGAAAAAGATTGTCTTTTTCGGTTATTGCCTATGCATGTTTAAATTTTTGTATTCGCATTTACTTATGAATTGGCAAGTCCTTGATTGTGATTGTTGGTTATTGTCATTTGTTGATTTGGGTAATTGCTTATGTCCTTGATCTCGAGTATTTATTGTTTTCATGTGATGGTTTGTATTTGGTCATGTCCTTTATGTGGGTGTTAAATGTTGGTTTGTGGTTGACCATAGTTGGTCAGGTCTCTAGTTAGAATATCGTCAGTCAGTGCACCTTGTATGAAGTCTTGTTTGACCAAGTGGGTATTCCTACCGTATCTAAACTTCGTAATCTTGTCCTGGTGTATGCCTTGGTTTAGGAGTTTCGTATGTTTATGGTCTAGTGTCATATGGGGAAGTGGCTTTCGATTGGGGGTCGCGCCCAAAGTGGTTGTTGGGTAACCCATCAGAAGTGTGTCTAAATAAGTGATAGCCTATTAGCCTTTTAGAGAGTTAGTTAAAGAATCACTAAGTAAGATAACCTGGTAAGGCTAGCATAGACTCGGCATGCAGTGAGAAGGCCTAAAATGGCAAACCATCAACCTTGTCTTCACGAAAGGTTGTTTTGGGTCCACATAAGGTTTGGATGGGCCAGAGGTTTGGAATAGGCTGACAAGGTAACCCAATGGATGGGGTCAGAACCTATGAAGACCTACCATGGTAGCCTTACCAGGTTATGTGATGACACTTGTCTTTTATGTTCGCTAGTGTGTTGTTTTGTTGTCTTTGATATGAACATTGTTGAGGAGTCATCCTGATGTTTATGCCCTCGTGAGAACCAAATATCTTGTTAGACCCTGGGTTGCGAAGATTTAGTTTCGTGGATGCTCCAGTTGATCTTTTATAATTGCTTCTTATTATGTTTACTTAGATCCTTTCCTATTCAAGGATCAGTCATGTCTTTATTGACCAATGTGGTCATTTGTATTATTGGTTATGCTCGCCTTGATGGAAGGATTGTAAATGATGTGAACCTTATGTATTCTTCCCTATTAATTATCAAAGGGGTCTTGCAATTGAGCAGACCCGGAGATGTAGCCCACTATGGGTGAACTCTGAGATCATTTCGGTGTTATGTGGTTTTTTACATTCTTTTGTTTCCTTTTTATTTAGCATGTATGGATGGCATTATGTTAGAATGTATAATATGGATTAGATAAAGTTAATCTTAAATGCAAGTAAGTAGTCATCTTATTAAATGCAGTAATTTGGATCATGAAAGAATGTGGAAATTGAATAATGTAATGTAATCAGTTGTTGATAATGCATTTATAGTATGCTTGGAAAGTATTTGTTAGTTTATCTTGAAATTAAAGTATGCAATGAAAATTAGATGCATGACTTATGTTTTAATAAAAGTTTGAACGTAATGTATGGTTAAATTTTATTGCATGAACCTAATCATGTTATCTATACTTTTAACCTCAATGGATGAACCTTATCATGTTATCTATAATATTAACTTACCGAAAGAAATTATCCTTGTTTTAAGTATTATCATGTCATTTAGTTTATCAACTTATTTGGATTAATTAATGTGAGTTGAGTTAAATGTTGAATTAAGTAATCATGTTGGTAAACTCTTTAGGTGTTATTTAGTCTTCCGATGTAGTATCTGAACTTATGATAACTTGTTGTACCATTGTGTTGTGTTTAATTTTTTTTAAAAATTATTTGCACTCTATTCTTGTGTTTTAGCTTAATCCCTTTGGGGTTTCCTGGCGGGGCATTACATTTGGTATCAGAGCCAGGTTGCAAACACTGGGATCTCTGGTGTCGCTTGTGTGCTTAGTTGGTGTGAGGTGTTTCAACCTTATGTTGTATGTTTGTCCTCCTTTTGTATGTGTGTGATTGTGGCATAGGATCTTGAAGATCTTAAGGACTCATTTTCTGTTCTTTTGTGTATTCTTTTGAGAAAACCTTAATTGTGTGTAATGTGTGTGTTCACACATTGCTTTCACCTTCTTGATGTTGGTGCTTTTTGAGTGATTCTATGTGCTTGTCTTGAATCTGAAAGTATGAAATGTGCTTGTATTAAGATTATGGTCTAGCTTAGTGTTGTCCACTTGAAGGACTTGTATGGTAGATATTGAAGGCTTATTTTGTAGCAAATTGAATGATTACCACCCTTCCTACTCTTTCTCTCTAGAAATTAAATTTTTTGTGATACGTGTATTTATCTCTTATGTGAGTTTTTTTATTGTGAGAGAAAGGTTGTGACTTCTTGAACCCTTGTGTGAACTTTATGATTCTTTTGTGCTTCTAGATAATAAGAGGGTTATGGGTTTAAAAGATCATAATGGTTATTGGGAGGAAAATTTTTATGTTTTTGTAAGAGGATTGTCCATGCGTATTGTAGGAGTAACATAATTAAATTCTATCTTAAGTAATGTGCATTAATGTGCGAATAGTTGGTATGTGAAACTGCCTTGTGGGTAAAAGAGGTATAAAAGGGGAACTTGTTATAGTGGCTAAGAGTGTATTAATTTTTTCCATGAAAGATTGTTTTATGTGTTTCATTATACCAACTCGATTGAAGACCTATTTTAACAATGCTACATTGAACTTGTTGTTGGATATAATAATTACCTTATTATGATTAGAAAGTGCAAATGAAAAAGCTTGTTTGATGTGCATGCATTAATATATATTATTTAGTTGATAGTTCCTCGTTACCTTCTTATCGTACTTAGATTTTCAAAGAAAGGATGCATTGATTTAAATAGAATTTTTATAAAGCATATGAAATTATATTTTTGCATTTTGACTTCTTATTGAAAGATGGAAGTCTTAAGCTTCGGAAAGAAAATTTGCATGTATAGTAATATGAATATGAATGCTTAGTGGAATTAGTGAAAGATATAGGAATGGTGTTACTTCCTTAAGTAATTTTAAATTGTTTAGAATTTCAGTACTTGTATCTAGAATAAACTTTCTTCAATTATTCATGTGGAAAGCATAATTAAAACCTTCCTTGAGTAGATGATAGCGTACTGAAAAGTACTCCCTGTAAATGTGACTAAACCAATACTAGTGCTTTCCTTGTGTAATGTAAGAAACCTGTGCTTGATTTATGTGCCCATGGGATGGTGATGTAATCAACCATGGAGGATATGTTTACTTATGAGTATGGGAAAACCATATTGTTTATGAGATGTTGCTTATTTATTACCCTACTGAGTACCAAACATTGGATTGTTGGTAATTCAGTATGTTAAGGGGTAGAATTTGAAGTCACCATTCCTTGAATAGTATGGATCGGCGTACGAGTAATGTCGGCGCGAAGCAACTTTAGCTTCTCTATTTTGAGGAAAAATATAGTGTTATAATGAAATTGTATTAAAGGTGTACTCAATACTTTCCCTTTTTGATGAACCAATTTATATGGTTTATGTGTACCAACCTATTCCTCTCCTTTATTTTAGCATATTGATGGCAATTCTTGAGCATTGTGATGGTGTATTTTGGAGGATCTTTTGCCTTGTCTTCATGAAAGGTAGGTTTTGTCCACATGAGCTACCAGTTAGTAAGTGTTGGTAAACATGTGGGTGGACCTTAGCCATGTATACCTCTGGCTTACAATGAGTATCCTATGAGGTACATCGCTATACGGGATGTGACCTGCGTATGCCTTTTTCCGTGAGGTACACTACCATGTGGGATACATCCATTGCATGTCTTCTCCGCTTGGAGTATTGACATGCCATGTGATGATGTGATGCGGGGTGATGTTGAGGTGCACACTGCCATGTCATGTGGAGGGGTGACTAGGCTGCACCACATGATGAGCTACTGCAATAGCTAGACGATTGTTCCTTCCTTCCTCATTGGTGGCTAGATGCTAGTCACCTAGTGATGTTATGTCCAGTTGTGATATTCTTATTTATTTCTTTGTGGACTAGCAATTTATTCTACTTTGACTTTGAAGGTTTAGCCACAATCTTGTGATCTTTTGCTTCTTGATTTGGTGTTGCAAATTCCAGATTATTTTCTTCCCTTACTATTGGAACTGATGATTCATTATCTTTATCCATCTGTACTTTGGTGGCTAAATTGGTTTATCCTAATTGTTTTCATATGCTCCAGTCTTGTGTTTAAATGTGAATTCCTCTCCAAGGACGTATGAGATGGTCTTGGTTGAGTGTGTACGAGGAAGTAGACGTAGGGAACCTTGAGGATGGGGGTATGTGAGGTTGTGATGCAGCTAGGATCAACTACCTACCTATGTGTGGTGACTATCTCTTGGAGGCTAACCACCTTACTCAACAAGGGATGTTCACGAAGGTCTTGTATGGAAGGTAGCACCGCTATGGTGTTCCCTAGCACCATCGAGCCCTTGAGTGAGATGTTGGATATTTATGATCATGTTATTGTTCTGAGATTAGGCATAGAGATGTTGATCGTGCATGTTATCTTTGATCAAGCATTAGACATGCTCACATGTGGCCTTTTGAGTTGTGCATTCCAGTTATGTGGATGGTTATTATGTGTAATCATGGAGTAAATTGTGTTAGCTTGTCACTATGTTATGGGACATAGTCATTGGAAAGGCTTTTATATGCCTAATGAGTGTAAACAATTTTGTACTATATGTTGCTCTTATTTATTGGTAGTTAACTTGGTTGTAGAATTTGAATTTTGAAGCTAGTTCTATGTGATAAAGCTTTATGAAAAAGATGGATTGGTAAAGGAAATTGATCATAATGGCATGTTTTCTTGTCATATTAGTAGATGAGTATGGTAATGGTTATTTACCTCTTTTAATGCTTTAATTTGGTGCATTGAAAGGAAGAAAATTCTTGTTTATTTGCTATGATTATAGATAGTTCCTAAAATATTTTAAGAAATGTATCGACTTAGATGTATCTTACCATTGGATAATGGCATTCGTAGAGGATTTAGCAATAATGTTTCATTTATTTGTGGAAAGATTCGTATGTGCAATTTGATATTTGTTGAATGAGTTTTAGGGCTAATGCATGCAACATGTTCTCCGTCTAGCCTTACAACTTCCAAGAGTAAGTCAGAACCTAGGGGGGGAGAATGTAATACCCCTGCCCTAATTAGTTTCTAATCTCAGTTTGACCTGGGTTAGTTTATCATTTTATAATGTTATAGTCATATGTTTTGATTTTTGTGTGTACCTATTAATGTGGTTTTCGCATGAATTCGTATGCAAGTTTATTAATTCTCCTAATTCGTGTTATTAATCTTGACTAACACTTTCAGTATATATATATATATCTATATATATATATATATATATATATATGTGTATGACTCTTGGTTGCAGGAGATTGCAAGTACAGTACCGCATAGGTACGAGGTTCATCTCCACCTAGATTCATAGGTTTGAGTGTACCTCTTTGGTCCTTAGAATTTGGATTAGGTGGTCGTAAGACCCTTATTTGACCATAGTCATAATCAAGTGAGTGTCGTCAGTCGTCGTCGGTATTCCCTTTGGGTGGGTATGCTGGTTGTCTATCTACTTGGCTTTCGTCGATTGCGTGTTTTTGTGTGTGGATATATGTTAGTACTAATTCTGACACTTAGTCATTTTTCACTAAGTGTTGCCATAATGCCAAAAGGGGAGATTTTTGTCAAGAGACACTACATAACTAGTCAGATATTATTACATTGATGGCAACTCCAGTCAACATATTCTATCCGCAATTCATAATTTTCCTATATTGGAAGTGACTTTGAATATTTGGTTAAGTTCAGTGAAGTTAGAACAGAGCATCTGATAGAGTTTGGTGCATTGATCTATATCTCATGTAGTCACATAAATTTGTCCACTTAATTAAATGAATAATTAGTATTTATTTGATTATTTAACCATCAATTAATAATTAATTAAATTAATATTTAATTAATTCATCTTAAAACCCTCTTCTCCTATTAATTAAATAAATTATTCAATTTATTTGATTTAATTCACTTAACAAATTCAGACCATTAATTAAATAAATAAATCATATTTATTTGATTAAATATTCTCTCACATTTAAATAAATTAATATTTATTTAAATCCCCCAAAATCCCACCTCTCACATTTAAATAAATTAACATTTATTTAAATCACCTTTATCCTCTACCCACTTGCATTTTCCTACAAATGCAAGTTGCACAATTATTTTAAATAAATTATTTATTTAAATCACCTTTATCCTCCACCCACTTGTATTTTCCTCCAAAAGCAAGTTGCACAATTATTTTAAATAAATTATTTATTTAAATCACCTTTATCCTCCACCCACTTGTATTTTCCTACAAAAGTAAGTTGCACAACTATTTTAAATAAATTATTTATTTAAAATCCTATTTATCCTCACCCACTTGAAACCTTTAATGGTTTCCCTTAAAGTCTTCAAACTTGATGGCTTTAAAGTCTTCAAACTTGATGGCTTCCTTCTATAGTCTTCTTAAGCCTTTAATGGTTTCCCTTAAAGTCTTCAAACTTGATGGCTTTAAAGTCTTCAAACTTAATGGCTTTCCTTAAAGTCTTCAAGCCTTTAATGGTTTCCCTCAAAGTCTTCAAGCATTTTAATGCTTTATCTTCCTTTTTCTCATTTAAATAAATTAATATTTATTTGAATATTTATCCAAATGCAAATTACACCATTTAATTGAAATAAATGATTTTATTTTAATTGAAAATACCAAAATTTCTCCCACTTGCATTTTCCTACAAAATCCACTTGCATGCCTAAACCCCTTCTTGATTCTTCTAAACCCTTCCTAATTAACCTAATCCATCCCCTAAATATTTTCACATTCCTAAGCAAATTGGAGTCACTTCTCAAAGACTCCAAAGTCTTTGAAAAGCAATTAATGCTTTGTGTGTTCAACAAATTAACCTCTAAAGTCTTCCAAACCACTTATGGCTCTTACATGACCATTAATGGTTAATTCCACTTGCACCCATAGTTAAGGACTTTGACCCCTAACTTAACCCTCATGTAACCCATGTGTCTCTTCAAAGCATTTATTTCTTTGACTAGGGTAACCATCATGTCCCCTCAAGCATTTAATGCTCCTTATCTCTCCTCTCAAGCCTCCTCATGGTGACACTTGTCAACATGGGATTGGGTTGAAAGTCTCACATGGATTGAATATCTTTCAATCCTAACCCTTGCTAAGATTGCTCAATCTTAACCCTTCATTTCCCCATTTCTTCTATAAATAGAACCCTTCTCCTCAAGCAAATGAGAAGCATTAGAGTATTGTTGTTATACTAGCATTAGCATAGAGCTTTCTCATAGCATCACTATCTACACTTGCATAGCATTTTCTTATCATATTCAACCATCTTGAATCTCCATATGGCATCCATGGCTAGTGCTAAAAGCTAAGAGCTACACTCATTTGGGACTTGGAGAGGAGAGGAACAAGGGAGGAGCAACTATGAGCATCTTGATTAGCTATTTTATTCTATATTTATATGCTTTTTATTTCATGCTTCATATCTCTCTTGATATGCCTGTTTAGGATAATCTTTTGTTGCTAACACTAACGTTTGTTTCTTGTGCTCTTGTGTGTGTTGCCATCAAACAGATTTTCTAATCCTTTTTGCAGAGCATCATCTCATATTAGATGAATATTTTGTGTTGCGGAGATATGGGAAGATTGATAGATGTTTATAGTACCTTATTCTGTGATTTTAGCCTTTGATGATAATTCATGTGCAAGTTATGAGATCCAGTATATCATTTTTGGGTAGAACTATGTAGTATGGTCGACTTATATGTCTAATTGTTGTGCGGATTTGGTGGAGACAATTTTATGATTGTTTTTGTGTTTCAGGTGGCTAATCCAACTTATGGGAAGCATGTGGACAATTATCTTTGGTTCACATATGCATTGGAGATCGGATTCAACTAACAACATTTACTTGTTTCATTATTTGTTAAGTATTCTTGAAGCGAATATGTAACTCACCTAATTTCGTGTTGCAAATATACAAGCAATTGATATGATTATTTTGGATATCGATGGTTATGCAAGAGTTGTTCATGATTAATTATGCACAGTTACACATGCACAACTTAGAGTTTTGTGCTCTAGAATATTGCAGAATGGTGAAATTGAGCAGTATCAAATAGAGTGTGAAATCAATGGACATTGTGCTTAACTGAAACTATACCTAAGCATTTTTAGGTGCTATTTAGTAGTTCAAATTATCTTGTAATTATTTGTAACTCATTTTTAAGGCAATGAGCCTTCCGAGGGTTGTAGTTCTTTTTGTTTTTGAGCAGTGAGTTGTAGGCAGTGTGTTGGAATGCATGTGCATTTCATTATAAAACTTTATAGCTGAGTATACTCATCTTGTGGGTCTCATCCCTACCATGGCTTTTCCCTTAATGGGGTTTCCACATATAAATTCTTGGTTTTATTGTGTTGTGGATATTTACTTTATGTGTTTGCATCGCTCATTTATGGATTTGCATTAAGTGCTTGAAGGATCATCTTAATAAGGTTAAAAATTGCAGAAAATTGATTCACCTCCCCTCTCAGTGTTCCTTGCTTCTAACATTTAACATAAAAGAGATCAGTAATTATATCTTTGAAATAATTTTAAGATATATGAACTAAATGCATTCTTCACAATCTCTTTGAAAATATACAAGTTCAAAAACTATTAAGTTCAAAGTGTGAACATAAAAGTTCTTGTAAAGTTTTTCTAGAAAATTCTCCAAAGTTTACCCTTTGTAAGAGTCTATTTAAATTTGAATTAGATTTATATTTAGAGGTTACACCTTATAAATAAACTATAACCACTTCATAACTAGCTCATAAAGACCTAGATAACTACCTTTTACAAACTTAAAAAATCTAAATAAAATTTTCTTTTCAATTAAGATTTGCCTAATCAATTTTGAAGCCAAGTTTGATTCCTAACTTGTTACAATGAGTGACATAACTAAATTTAACAAAAGGAAAGTAGAAACTTGCAGCTTTTAAGGAAATCCCTATTCATTGGTCTTGCTAAGGTAATCTTCATCTTCATTTGTTTTACAGTTGACACCTTAAAAATGTTCTTAAGATTGGGCATTTTTTGTCTAGCCCTCTTTGTGGCATAGTGGGAACATTACCATCCTCTTCACGATGTGCTTTCCCTGATCCTCAAGCTCCTAGAGTAATTTGTTGAGCTCTCCACCAACAAAGACAAAACATGGATCTCATCATATAGTACATAAGCTATCATGTATCCATTATTAGGAGGATATTAAACATATATCATTAAGAAAAATATCTAATTCATTCAATATTTTCCCTCCTAGATGTTGAAGGTGGCATTGATGACTAACATTTGCAATTCTTTCAAACAAAAAAAATGTGTAAATAAGTATTTATCTACAATGAATGAAAGAATTTTCACTACCTTTCTAAGTGCAACTTCAATCTCATCATTATGTAATTTCTCACTACTACCCTTGTTTAGTACATGATAAAAAATGTAGAGAACATTTCTATAATTGAGTTTTGTACATATAAATTATCTCCACCATATTGCTTCCTTGAACCTATGTGTATATTTATATGTATAGATATAAGTTCAGGTATGGTTAGTGAAGTTTTATCTATTTTTAATTCCTTACAACATCATGAGTAATAAATTATTATATTCTAGTCCTTCTAATCATATGTGTCCACATAGGAGTTGGTTTTCAACTTATAAAACTAGTGATAGGGTAAGTGCACCAAGATGGTGAACAAAAAAGTGGCCACATGCCAAAAAAAACCAAATTCTTCATAACCCATGCGGAAGCTAAAAAATTCAAAAATGTGTTAGGCTTGGTAACACCAAGCCTAGCCAAAAACAATTAAAAAAATAAAAAAGTTCCTCAAAACCCGTACGGGTTTTGAGGAATATTATATTTTTTTCCAGCCCATGGGTTTGGCCATATTCAACGCCAAAACCTGTGGAATAGTAGCAAAGGAAAACCAAAAACCCATAGAACCTGCACGGGTTTGTAATCATTTTGGATTTTTCCAACATTAAGAGCGATTTTCAACAATGGCACCTCGTCGAACAGGTAAGATTTGATTGGTTTGATTATTTTTGTTTTCTTTTTAATTGAAGTAGGGTTTTTTAATTGATTTAAGTTTTGTTTTTATTAATTTGATGTCAGATTCTTCAAGAAATCCCCAAAAATAAAATAGTCAATAAAGACCTCCTCCTGCACAAGCAACATAAGAAAACCCTATTAACATTGCACATAAGCAACAAGAAAAACCTCAAGACGTTGCTCCACAACCACAAAATCCTCAAAATGCTGCTCCTCAACAACCACCACCACCTCGAAACCGTCCACATCCTCCATTAGATTGTGTAGATGCCACACAAGAGGATCTCATCAATTGCCCTACACAAAATAGTACCCAAATTTATATATTGGTGAATAGGTTGATGTCCTCTAGGATTGAGCACCACTCAACCCTCACCACAATGCTAGAAACAATGGCCAATAGTGCAAATGATGTATATAGGGAGGTTATGAAATGGGGTTCATGGAGGGATAGATGTCGAACATTTTATGGAGATGGGTTGTCATATGATCAAGTGAAAAAAAGGGCATACTTAAAGCTGATATATGTGCTCTTTTCACCAATCTCATTACTAGTAACAACCTAGAACTAAATCCTACTCAATTTTCTATACATTGGTGTGTTCATGCTAGGATGGAAGAAGCTTTTTGGGATAGGTGGTATATGGTCTTTGACCAACCACCCTGTAATAATTGGGAGGTGCCTCTATATTTTTTGAGAAAGTTGTATTGTGAGTTTATCCTCTGTGAGAAGCCAAATTACTTTGACATTCGGTAATTTTAGGGTAGAGGGAGAGGATCTATGCAAGATAGACCTAGGGCCCATAGGGTGGTACAACCACAACATAGGAGGCGTACAACTCCTAAACCCTGTAAGGAAAGAACAATGCAGAAAACAGTCTCGTAACACCAATTCTAAGGGGAATCAAGCAAGTATGTCTTTAAATTATTTTGCAAAACATTAAGATATACACAGACTAATGAAAAACTAATCACACAGAAAACACAACAAAGAGTTAACACCAGATTTATGTGGGAAAACCCTTATGGGTAAAAAACCCACCACCAAAGAGAGATCACTTTATTCATAGTTAACAGAAGGTTACAATAAAGTTACAAATCCTCTTCACATGCATTTTCTCTCAGAATCTATGTTCGGATCATAGTCATCACCTATGCAGAACACTCAGGCTTCCAACAGGACTCCACACCATACATCACATAGTAACCTCTCTCACACTCGGTTACATCTCTGGCAACATATATATCAACCATCGATTACAATGTATTGGTTAAGCATAACTGTTATGGAGTCCAACGATCTATCATTCAGTAACATCCATCCACCTAACCAACATTGTGTTTCAGTTTCCTTTGGCTACTCTGATTACATCTGTCGAATTCAGTTCACACAATAATTAGTCGCTCCAACTGCTAGGAAGTCTAACCGTCAACCGTCCTATATTCACGACTCATCCATTATCCCACATTCATTAGGAAGTCGGGTCAATTCGTATTCATATATATCGACAAGACCATCTTCAGGGTCCAAGTGTTTCACCTTTTGGACTTCAGTTAGAATGCACACCAGTAGTCAGTCTCTACTCCATCAGCCATCAAAATAGCCTTCAATCAAGTAGACCTGATCTCCCGATGACACCATAGTGAATCGATCAGGCCATTGGCATAACCCAACAATGTCACCCTGATCACCAATATCAACCCGATCACCGAAGGTGACCTCATCAGATCATCGGTAAGACAACCAAATAGCTATCTCGATCATATGATCTTCCTTGATCTACTCGATCTCTCTTTTGCCATGGTGTTACTCCCTAGTTTACCACCTGAGCATGACCTCATCTGCCACTGGACTAATTCCCTTTCCTCTTTCTGTGCTCTACCACGTGGCACCCCCTAATTTGCTCTAGATTCCTTGCCCTGCTACCTTAGCATGGCCTCACTAATCGCTCAGAATGAAGCTCTTCTTTGTCACTGGGTCACGATGGAAATTCTAACGAGCAATTTCCCATTGCGACCTAGTGACCATTGTTGGATCTTCTATGATTGTCATCCGATCAGCTGCGATTTGCTTGGCCTTTAACTCACCATAGCCATTTTTCTATCGGGTCCCACCACTTGTTCACCATGTCACGAGGGATAACATTTTGGACACCTCACAACCTCGGTACAGTGTCAATCGTTGATAGTCACAAAATTTTACTCCACCGTTGATCTTCCTTGGATCTATAGTTGGATCTTCTCGATTTGCACGACCCTTATCTCACCTAGGCCACTCACTTATGCCATGTGTCACTTCTTGATTGGCTTTAGAGTCCCTACCCTACCACCTTAGCACGACCTCACTAACCGCCAGAATGAATCTCTTCTTTGTCACTGGGTCACGATGGATATTCTAACGAGTAGTTTCCCATCGTGACCTAGCGACCGCCATTGGATCAACCTTGATCTTCTCAACCATTAACCGATCATAGGAAGAAGATTCCAACATCTCATCGGCAAGAGTCACACTGACAGTTGTTCCATCGAGATAGGTTACTTCGATCAGCTTGAACACAAGTCAAGTTTATTTGAGGCACATTTCCAACAAACCCATGGTTCATGTCATTGTCGCTATATCATTGAAGGAATCTATGTAATTACAGACTCTTCAGGAAGCTGCATCATTGACTGATGTCATTATTCAACATGTCACATAGTTGGTCGGAGCAGAGGATGTACCAGCACCTATGACACCTCCTTCATTAGTGACACCTCCTTCATCAGCAACAACTCCTTCATCAGTGTCACCTCATGCATCATTTGGCATGGGTCAACCCATTCAACATATGTGTGCCACCTTCCAGGGTGTATGTTCTGGTGTAGACATTCACTTGAATGAGGATGGTTCGACATCTCATTCATGTACATGTTGCGGGAGTAGATGTCATGCTTCCATTGTAGAGGATGTGGCCCTCACCGACAACCTGGTCATTATGTTGCTCCCTCGCTATCAGACATAAGTGCATTTAATTTTGTTTATGACTTGTTATCAATTAAGTGACTAAATGTTATAAAAAGAAATGAATTTTTATTTTTAGAATAATTTAAAGTGACATATAAATAAAATGCATTGCAGGGTGCAATAGGTGGTGGGAGTACACCACATACTTTTCAGTCGACTCCATGGTCACGAGTAGTTTCACCATCGAAGGTGAATATTTGTAAATTTGTTGAAAATATAATAATACATTGGTTTCAAAATATATTTTGTTAATTATATGTATCATTACTTTGTATTTTATAGGGCTTATCAGGGGCTGAGATGTCCCAACTTGATGATATCACTCTTTCACCCATTAACTTTGGCCAAGATAGCTATGCAGTACCATTTAGATTTATATATTTTTGATTTAAGTGATATATTAAATACATGCTCTTTTCCCTTATGTTATTTTTTTCTGTTAGTTTACCCCACCTACCTTGAGGACATCTTGTGTGAGAAAGCCATCCTCTAGCACTCTGAGGCAGAAAAAGATATCCTCCCAGACACCCAAACGATGGAAGGTAATTCAGTATAATTTAAATTCATTTGTTGAAATGTATTATGATTAAACATGTATATGTAGATATTGATAAATTCACTTAATTTATCTGTTCTATATACAGAAACATATGGGGTTTATGGAATTAATGAATGCACCTAATGCTGATGAGGTTCAATAGAGGGAGGAGGTGATATATTCATATTCACTTTGGATTTCTTTCTTGCTTGTTCAAAATAACTAAATCCTTTTATGTCAAAATCATATGTTATCATTTTTCATACAAGAAATGTTAATAGTTGCATCAGATTTGACTAGGCCTCCTAAGGTTACAGGAGAACTATACGAGGCTTTGGTGTGCATTTGTTCTACATATGTTAAAAAGATTTGTTCTATCTAGTTTGTCAACAACTTTGGGTTATTAACTTGTATAATTGTCTTTAACCTATTACAGCCCCCTTCCAAACTTCCTATTGATGTTCTACCATTCCATTTCATTAGAAGTCCTACATGTATGTTAGTGCCCCCTACAATTTTTCCTTTTTGAATGTTTATACTCATGGGTTGCCTTTTGTGCCTTTTTCTTTCGTTAGGTTGTTTGTTTTCCTTCGTACTTGAACCATTGAACTCTTTCTAAAAAGTTCAATAGGTTCAAGATTCAAAGCGTGTTTATGAAGAAAGCCATTTGTGGTCTTTGTTGTCATGTGAGCAAGTGCGCTTTGTTTTATGTCTTGAAATTTTGAACCCACGAACTTTTGTCAAATGGTTCAAAGTTCAAAATGTCTTTTGTGAGTCGCGGTAATGTATCGTTGTTTAACGAGCGTGGGTCCATATGTTTTAAGTTGATTTGTGGTCTTGAACATTGAACCAAATCTCAAGCGGTTCAAAGGGTTCCAAGTTCTTGTTTAATAGTCCTTGTGGTCGTTCGTTCCCGGTATTATTGTGTGTGCCGCTCACTCACTATTATATTTCTTAACTGAACTTGAACGGTTGAACTTTTTGTCAAATGGTTCAAGGTTCATGAGTTCATTTCAAAACTAACTCTAAGGCTTTTTGGATGAAAATGAAAGCGGTGTGACAAGAAAGAATATTCTCTTTTCAGAAGTTTAAAATTCTAAGTATGGAAAGTAATCATGAGTGCATCGGACTACTTGTGCGAAAGTGATGGATAATTAAGAAGGTGTCATATTTTGGTCATTTCACCGTTACTTCACACGCTTGGGTAAATTATGATGAAGCGTGTGTGCCTTTATAGATATTTTCTCGTCTGATTGAAGGAAACGTATGAATTTATTTCCATAGTTGAGAAGGTTGCAGCTGCCATACTTGAGCAAATTGGAGGCACTGAAGGTAAAACCAACTCTGATTTCCTGAGGAATTTCCAGTTTTCATGGTGGTAATGGGTAAGTTCAGATGATTCTTCCTAAGCTATGTTTCTTTATGTTCTAAAGATTTATCAGTATAGAAAGAAAAATCTCTAAATTATTGGAGTAGGATTCTGCCTCGTTTTAGAATTTCTTGGTTAGAAGTATAGATAGGAAGTATGAGGCGAATACTACCGAAGCTTGGTCAGACCTCATGTCTAGTGAGTATTTTACTAGACCTAGAAGACACCTCCTTGGTTCATATAGATTTAGGTTTCCTAGAAAGAGCCAAGAACCCTCAAACCGGTTCATTGATGGAGAAAATAGTGAAAGGCGGTCTTGTGGAAGTTGTTGCATTACCGCTTGTTGCACCATGTCCGGATTTAGTGATGGCTTTCATGAACCGATATAACACATAGAACAAGTGCATCATAACTAGTAATGGTGAGCTGTTGGTCAATATCAATAGAGAAATAATAATGGCGATAATGGGAATTCCACACAAGGACGAATATGAGGACTAGATTATTGGGAACTCGTATGCCTACTTCTCGGAAAAGAAGAATAAGTACAGGAGTGTGGTTGCTAGGAATTGGCTCCTAAAAGTTCAAAAAGGAGGGTCACGGCTGCCAAAACCCCTGACTAGAGAGCACTTCATAACAGAAGTGCAAGATATTGTGATATTTCTAAACAGGGTGAAGGGAAACTCACATTCTTTCTATTGGGAAGATTGGATTTACTTTTTCATCCAACTGGTGTTGTCTGGTGACAGGTATCTCCATTGGTCTCAGGTAATTGTAGAGAGACTTCATGAAGGGTTGAGTAATTTTGTGGGAATGACAAGTTTTTATATGTCTTCTTATCTTTTCTACATACTAGCTTGTACAAGGGATTGGCCTGGTCTACCTAATGAACCTTGGGTAGATGGGATGAGGGTGTATAATTTTTATCCCCTATTACAATAGCAGAGACATGTTGAGCAGATTGATAGATGGAATGGAGTCTTCGCAGGAAGACTTGTTTCTGAGTTTTAGGGGAATGTGAACAAGAGGATTTCTGTTGAAGAAATGGAATTTGTGAGCATATATGGTAGCTTCTTTATTCAAATTCCTAGGTTTACTTATCTATAGGTAGGCGGTTTTGAGGGCCAACCATTCAAGCTACCTAGGTATGCTTTTGATAGTTATGTTCTTATAGAGGTAAGCAGGCAGCTAGCCTATATTGATAAAATATTGGGAACAAAGGGTGAGTCTAGAGTTGTATTCCTTGTTGAACTCAGATACTATAGCTTCAAATCTATATCAGACACCCTAAACCTGGAACTAGAATTCAAAAGGATGAACCTACAGCCATATGTGGCAAGGCAAAAGTTTGACAGTAGGGGTTATGCAATGGAAAACCTAAATGTAGATAGTCATTTTTGTCATGAACCTCTATTAGAGGATTACTGGGAGAATGGTAGTGACGAGTATGAGGTAAGGAAGAGACTATGGTCTAGGTTCACTTTGTAGCAAATAACTACCATGAGGCTTCCAATTAATATATCCGGAGTATCAAAAGATATAGCGGAGGATGTTTTAGATCTTGAGTTTGACACAGAGGTTCAAGGAAAACCGATTCCAAAAATTGATTGGAACAAAAAGGAGGATGATAGTATCCAAGCTAGAACCTTCAATGTTGTGAGGAAAATAGAAAGATGGTTGAGAAACCAAAATTTTAAGGAGAGACCTCACATGTCCTCGCATGAACTAAGAATTGATTCACACATTCTGACTCAATCTCTCATTTCTTCCCCTAATGAAATTGTTAATGTTGCAGGTGTTTCAAGACCTATTGTTGAGAAAATCCAACCAAGGAGATCAAAGAGGTCACCATTAGGTCTCAAGAGTGCTCGAGTAACTCGCTCCAGGAGCAAGAAGAAGAGTAAGGAGCCCATATCGAAATAGATTGTTGTAGACCTAGACCCTAGTGAAGAGGTTGAGGAGACAATGGATTCACAGAATCTAGATGAACTTGAAATGCAGAAAATGGACACAAGAAAGGAAGAAGAAAGCCAACAGGACCCCATGAACACCATGGTTATTGTCATTCACCCGATATACAGACAATGTTAGGTACCGGAGATAACTGAGAGGGGGGGGGTGAATCAGTTGTCAAATAAATTCAAACCAAAAACAACTTAACCAACTTAATGCTTAGTACCAGTAAACCAGTTTAATATGCCAGTAGACAGTTTTAATAGTTAATTCCTATACCGGTAAGGATTAGTGAATGAAACATAAACACAAAGTCATTTACAACACGTAACACCAATATTTGTATGTGGAAACCCTGTAAGGGGAAAAACCATGGTGGGAAACCTTACCCACAATCAGATGATACTACTACAAATAGTAAGTGTACATAAATGGTGTCTACACATGCAGAAAGCCCAACCACCTAGAGCTCACTTCTCAATCACCAAATGGGAGTCACACTGACTACAGTTGGATAGTTAAATCCAATAAGAATGTACTACACAAAATAGCATCTTCATATGCTGGATTCAGTACCGGTGTAGTTCTATTTGTCTTCACAAAAACCCTCCTTCAATCTTCAAATTTTGTCTACGTGTATAGCTCTTCTTATTCTCGCATATACCTTCACACAATCCTTTTTCGCATTCCACATCTGATCTTACAAATAAGATCTTACATTTATACCATAACCTAAGACCAATTTAGTAGGTCGGCTCTACAAGATATTACAATAAAAATATTTTACAAACAATACAATATCCGATGCAATAACCAATTCAACATGTCGTCTTAGTGCATTTACAATAATAATTAATCATCTCCATAGCGTGCCATGCTGATCTGGAAAAGAAAAACCTATCGGTGTAACCCTGGACCTATTTGCCGATAACAACAAATATGCAAATATGAATATACCTATAAAAAAAACTCCAGGACAAGATTTCCAAACGATGTTTTCGACATAACCATGTGTTTTCCATATCATTCCAAGTGCTGGTGATTATTATATCTTGTCGGTGTACCAGATACTACTGATTATGCATGAGTCACTTGCTTGCCGGTGAATGTTGTTGATTCTCCAAAGTGCCAGAGTTGATAAGAATTTAGTAGGTGTTGACATTAATGACAAAACCATACCAAAATACCAACAATCTCCCCCTTTGGCATTGATGGCAACACAAGATGGAAAAACCATCAAAGTGCCAAAATAGAAATGCCAAATACCAAAAACAAACAATCTCCAAAAAAGATCATAACCAAAAATCAAAATATAGATATAGAGAGTAATGATCTCTCCCAAACAACAATTTCTCCCCCTGGGACCAACATGTGTTTTCTTTGTGTTTTTCAAAGTTTTTCCATACCAATCTGTCCCCCTTTGACATCAAATGCCAAAGTTACAATAAAAACCAAGTTCATATACAAAATACCAATTGATTCAATATACCAACTACTCCCCCTGAGAAGTAGCTTCCCATCAAAGACCGAAATAAAAGATTTCTCTATTAATTCTACCGGTTGATGACAATCATCAACTATCTAAGTCTCTACCGGTGGTGGTATGACTCCAAGCTGATCTCTGAGATATTCAAAAGTCTCCTTAGGCAAAGGTTTAGTGAAAATATCTGCAATTTGTTCTTTAGTATTCACATAAACCAGTTTTATCTCCTTTGCTTCAACATTTTCCCTTAGAAAATTTAGTTTGATAGAAACATGTTTGGTTTTAGAATGTAATACCGGAAAATCCATAATCTCCGGGGTACCATAATCCAAGATTTATAGTGCCTTGTAAGTACCGGAAAATCCTTTTTACTGCTAATTCATGATTTTCTCTAGGATTACTTTGAAATCTTGAAACAATACATACTGAATTCATAATATTAGGTCTGGTTTGTGTTAAATACAGTAAACCTCCTATCATAGATTTGTATCTAGTCGGATTAACAGGTGTAGATTCATCCCTTTGTGATAATTTGTCATTTTTTATCATAGGTGTGCTTACCGATTTAGAGTTCTCCATCCCAAATTTCTTTAGTAACCCTTTTAAGTACTTGGATTGACTCAAGAATATACCTTTATTAGTCTGTGAAATCTGCACTCCTAAAAAAGAATTTTATTTCTCCAATCATAGACATTTCGAATTCTTGCTACATTTTAATAGAAAATTCTTTACATAATCCATCTTCTCCTCCAAAGATTATATCATCAACAAATACTTCTATAATCAAGATGTCATCATTAGTTATTTTATAATATAAATTGATGTCTGCATTTCCTTTAGTAAAACCAATCTTTAAAAGATACTTATCCAATCTTGCATACCAAGCTCTTGGAGCTTGTTTTAATCCATACAAAGCTTTTCTTAACCTGCAAACCATATCATTGTCATCTGTCAAATAAAATCCATCAGGCTATTCAATGTATACTTCCTCTTCAAGATCTCCATTTAAAAATGTATATTTAATATCCATTTGATAAACTTTGTAGTTCTTGTGTGCTTCAAAAGCGAAAAATAATCTGACTACCTCAATTCTAGCTACTGGTGCAAAGGTTTCATTGTAATCAACTCCTTCCTTCTGAGAATATCTCTTACACACTAGTCTTGCTTTATTTCTGACAACCTTACCATCTTCATTAAGTTTGTTTCTAAATACCCATTTGGTTCCAATTACATTTCTATCTTTAGGCTGGGGAACTAATGTCCAAGTGTTGTTTTTCTCATTTTGTTCTAATTCTTCTTCCATAGCTTTAATCCAAAATTTATCTTCACATGCCTCATTAACAAATGATGGTTCAATTTGAGAAATAAGACATACCTCTTCATTTACCAATCTTCCTCTTGTCATAACTCCTTTAAACTTATTTCCAATTATCTGATCTTCAGAATGATTCAGTCTTACATACCAGGGTGTCTTTGTTTGTTGTTGTTCCTCAAATACTGTGGAATCCTCAGATGATACCAGGTTAACTGGATCTTCATTCTGTACTAGTGGATTTAGTGTAGGTTCATTTGTCAAAATTGCTATTGTCCGTTCAGATTCTATATACCTTGAAGTTCCTCTGAATTGTTCATCAATCTTTACATTTGTACTTTCAACAATTTTCTGCAATCTTTTGTTAACACATCTATATGCCTTGCTCTTAGATGAATGACCAAGAAATATTCCTTGATCACTTCTAGGATCAAATTTGCCAATATACTCATCTCTTCTGATATAACATTTACTTCCAAAAATTCTGAAATACTTAAGAGTAGGAGTATTACCAAACCATAGTTCATGAGGGGTCTTACCGGTTTCACCTTTGATGTGAACGTTGTTGAATGTATAGATCATTGTACTGACTGCTTCTCTCTAATATATACATGTGGTAGGTTTGCTTCTGATAACATACTTCTTGCTACATCCAAGATAGTTCTATTTTTCCTTTCAACAACTCCATTCTGCTGTGGTGTCCGAGGTGCTGATAGCTGTCTTCTGATTCCATTCACTTCACAGAATGTATTAAATTCCTTAGATGTAAATGCTCCTCCTTGATCTAATCTTAAACATTTGATTTTCTTACTAGTTTCATTTTCAACCATTTCTTTGAGTAGTTTGAACTTTCCAAGTGCTTCTGATTTTTCTCTGAGAAAAGTAACCCAACACATTCTAGAATAGTCATCAATGATTAGCATGAAATATCTATCACCTTGTAAGCTTTTAGTTCTAGCTGGACCACATAAATCAATGTGAATCAAATCAAGAGAATTATTTGATTTCTCTGGAATACTTTTGAAACTAGCTCTAACTTGTTTTCCAAATTGACATTCCTTACATACTGTATTCTGAGGTTTCATAATTTTAGGTAAATCTCTAACTGCCTTAGTAGTATTGATCTTCACCATGCAATCAAAGTTTACATGATAGAGTCTCTTATGCCATAACCAACTTTCATCTATATGTGCAATTAAGCATGTCTTTTCACTGTTATACAAATGAAAGATATTACCTCTAGTCTGATTACTAGTTGCAATTTCCAAACCAGTTCTATACATGATTTTGCATTTTCCATTTTTGAATTGTAACTGAAATCCTTTCTCAACTAATTGACCAACACTCAAAAGATTATGCTTTAATCCTTCAACATAGTAGACATTGTCAGTGTTATGCTTACCATTAAGAGATGTTGTACCCTTACCTTTGATTGAACAAGCTTTGTCATCTCCGAATCTCACTAAGCCTCCATTGTATTCTTGAAAGTTCAAGAATTTACCTTTGTCTTATGTCATATGATGTGAGCATCCTGAATCAATAATCCATTCATCCTTTACTTCAACTCTAGCTGCCAAGGCCTATACTATCAGTTGAGCAGTAGGTGTCAGTTGATCTTTTGTTATAGAAAAAAAAACCCATCCATTGTCGGCTGGATCCTCATTAGAATCATCAGTCACACCTTCATCAGCAATGTAACAAGGTTTGTCTTTATTCTTCTTAAATTTGTATCTCTAATATTCAGGGTTAGGCTTGTATGTTCTTCTAGCTTCTTCTCTTAGTCTAGCATGTCTATCAGGGCATCTTGAAGCCATATTACCAATCTTATTGCAGTTAAAACATTTAAAGGGTGATTTACCTTCATACTTACTTCCAACTGGACCTTTAGGCATTTTTCTTGCAAACAGTGCTTCAAGTTCTTCAAGTTCTTCATTTTCTTTCTTGCTTTCTTCAAGTTCTTTTGCATAAAAGGCTTTCCAATTAGATTTATCAAATTATGGAGAAGATGATGTTGATTCTTTAAAGGCCAAATCTATCTTTATGGTAGCAACAAGACCAAATTCTTCAATTTCAAAAGTTGAAAGTTTCCCAATCAATGTATCCCTAGTAACTGATGTATTAGGCATTGGTCTTAACTCATTTATCATAGTGACTTTCATTTTATATGCTAGTGGTAATCCTCTTAAAACTTTTGGAACAATTTCATCTTTAGTTAAGGTTCCTCCACAACATTTAATACCGAAAACAATTCCATTTACTCTTTCCATAAAAGCAAAACTCCTTTCATCTTCTTCCATTTTCAGATGTTGATACATGACTCAGAAGCTTTCAAGTTTTGCAATTTTGATTATGGAATCTCCTTCATTCAGTGTTTCCAAATGATCCCAAATAGCTTTAGTAGTAGACCTATCTGATAGTCCCATGATTTGTTGATCTGATAATGTGCTCAAAAGTGCTTCTCTTGCTTTGCAATCATTTTCCTCATCTTTAGTCAAGTTAGCTAGACTAGGCTGACCTTGTACAACAGCAATATAACTATTCTTTGTAACATCCCAGATGTCTTTTCCAATGCAATTTAGATGTGTCTCCATTCTGATCTTCCATATGCCATAGTTGGTTCCATCAAGTTTAGGACTATCCTTCCTGAAATAGTTAGTAGACATTGGATCTCCTCAAGCTGTTAAACTTCTGCAAAAGAGGACTAAGCTCTGATACCAATTGTTAGGTCCCGAAGACAACTAAGAGGGGGGGGGGACTGAATCAGTTGTCAAATAAATTCAAACCAAAAACAACTTAACCAACTTAATGCTTAATACCGGTAAACCAGTTTAATATGTCAGTAGATAGTTTTAACAGTTAACTGCTATACCAGTAAGGATTAGTGCATGAAACATAAACACAAAGTCATCCACAACACATAACACCAATATTTGTATGTGGAAACCCTATAAGGGGAAAAACCACGGTGGGAAACCTTACCCACAATCAAATGATACTACTACAGATAGTAAGTATACATAAATGGGGTCTGCACATGCAGAAAGGCCAATCGCCTAGAGCTCACTTCTCAATCACAAAATGGGAGTCACACTGACTACAGTTGGATAGTTAAATCCAATAAGAATGTACTGCACAAAATAGCATCTTCATATGCTGGATTCAGTACCGGTGTAGTTCTGATTGTCTTCACAAAAACCCTCCTTCAATCTTCAAATTTTGTCTGCATGTATAGCTCTGCTTATTCTCGCATATAACTTCACACAATCCTTTTTCGCATTCCACATCTAATCTTACAAATAAGGTCTTATATTTATACCATAACCTAAGACCAATTTAGTAGGTCGGCTCTACAAGATATTACAATAAAAATATTTTACAAACAATACAATATCCGATGCAATAACCGATTCAACATGTCAGCTTAATGCATTTACAATAATAATTAATCATCTCCATAGTGTGCCATGCTGATCTGGAAAAGATAAACCTTCCAGTGTAACCCTAGACCTATTTGCCAGTAACAGCAAATATGCAAATATGAATATACCTATAAACAAAACTCCAGGACAAGATGTCCAAACGATGTCTTCAACATAACCATGTGTTTTCCATATCATTCCAAGTGTCAATGATCATTATATCTTGCCGTTGTACCAGATACCAGTGACTGTGAATGAGTCACTTGCTTGCCAGTGAATGTTGTTGATTCTCCAAAGTGCCAGAGTTGATAAGAGTTTAGTAGGTGTTGACATCAATGACAAAACCATACCAAAATACCAACCGACGACTCCTCCACCTAAGGAACCTACAGGCACACCACGATGGTTGGAAGTTGTTGTTGGAAAGAAATGGAGTGTAGTGCCGATTACAATCCCTATGGAAGACATGGTCAGCCAATGTTTAGGAATGGCATCAAAGTCGAAGAAACTCAAGGCATAGACAATGCTTGAAGTGGATGAAGCAATAGGTCACTGGACGACTGAGATAGCTGAACCAATTCCAGGGAAGGATGCAGATAAAGCTACTGAGGAACATTTTACTATTGAAAAGATAGATTTGGGAGTTTTTTCACGTGCTATGGATGTTAAGCATTCGGAATCATCCACAAAATGAATAATTTCAAGAACATGGAAGGACAAAAAGGATAAAAGAGAATTGAAACAAGTTGTTACTCTGATGGCTGAGTATATCAGTGCCATCCATAGTCCAAATCCCCAACCTTTGTCAGAGATATCGGTATCATTTGATCCCAAATCTTTGGCCAATCAGAAGATGTTGGACCAGGTTCAATGGAATAGAGTAGTTACATAAATTTTCAATAAATGGTTGGATCATATTATGCAATAGGGATCAGATTATATTGTTAATCTAGTAAAAGTTTATAAATATGCCGAAACTGTCATCAAGGAATTAGAGCTGTAAATGGTGGCTTGGGAGAAAGAAAGAATCAAATGGGTGGCAATCCTTGTGCAAATGAATGATATACAAAAATATGGGGTAATGAAGCTCTTGGCCGAAAAACTAGTAGAAAGTCTGAATGATAATGTATTATATGTATCAAGGAAAAATGTGGAGTGGCACAACTCGATCATTAAACAAGGTCATGAAGAATCCACCAAATTGCTCAAAGGATTGATAGATTTGATCAATACAATACAAAAGGATATCAAGTGCATTGACATTCAGCTCATGAAAGACGGTGCCAAGACAATTGAGGTAGCTGAGGATATGACCAAGGTTTTTCAGGAAAGAATCCAATCCATTCAGATGACAAAATCTTTAACCACGGTTGACTTCTCAATGGTGGCAAGGATCAAATCAATGCTCATAGTCTGTTCTGATCATTTGGAGGTACATAAGGAAAAAGTGACACAAGTGAATATGGATAAGGAGGTGGGGAAGCAAAGGATTCAGCACATTGGCCATCCTTATTTCTAGGTCATCTTGAACTTCTCGGCGACACACTTGGAATGGCGTGGTTCTTCAGCAAAACAGGATAGATTTACAACCTCTTATGCCATCGTGGAAGTATAGTTAATCCAAGAATGAGGTGTTAGCCTTGCAGTGGCTGTTGATTTAGTTTTCTTTCATGTTTTAGTAAACGGTTTCTTTAACTTTGGTTAAAGTAAAATGTAATTTTGATATGTAAAAACTATGAGCCTAGAGGCTATTTAAGTTGAAAAGCTTGTCTTTGTAAGGGTTCCAAAAAATGTGATTTTTAGAAGCAGCAGATAATATTTTGGTTCTCATATGAATTGTTTGAAAATACAATGGTTGATTATCAATGAATGGCTATGTTATGCAATCTTTGAATCTATGTGTTTGGAGATTAATAATTTTTCTTCAGAAAATTGTTATGGGCATGATATAATTCTGTGATATGTTATCTCTATATTTTCCCCAATTCATGATTATCATTAGTTGTTAGAAGACTCATACGTATTGACTTGCTTGATCCACTTGCCTTGTGAGGCACGAGAGAGTATTGATCGACCATCAGTATTGATGAGCCTTTGTTATGCTTTGAATTTATACCATTAACATGTTTGTAAATCAGAGTCTGTGAACTCTCTTTAAAATATTCTTTCAGAAATTTTTCTATGTTTACAGTTTTGAAGGAATTTATTTGTGTTGATGAATGAATGTTGAAGCCTTTCAATGCTTTCTGGTAAAAAGTATTATCATATCATTTGTGTAGTATATTCATTGCAAATCATACGAGGAGCTGCCCTCTAATGTAGAGGTTGAATTTTATTAATTCATCCAACTGTTGGTAGTTTGTCTCCTTTTATAAAGGGCGAAACAGAGTTATATTTTTGCTTAAGGAAGATACTTGTTAAGATTTCAAAAAGGGGCAAATCTATTTACCAACAACGTATAATATGGGATCCAACATGACAAAGGGAAAAGGTATGTTTGTCTTAGATCAACTCCTTTTCACTAAGTGCACAATGGAGTTGAAACCCTCCTTTTAACTTCTTTTGGATCACTTACCATGGATATAGGAAATGATCATAACTGATTCATTTGTGACTTTGCCTCCTACGACCATAGCACATCCATCTGAGGCTTTGGTATGCTTTAGTTTTTTGGTCTATTCAATTTTAGTTATTATGTATTATTTGACATATATGTTATTAACTTATATCAATGTTGTTTTACGAGTTACAGCCCCCTTCAGGACATCCCACGGATCCTCAACCTCACCCAATTGCAGAAGACAGAGATGAGGTAATCAACATTTCAACTTCAAACAATTTAGAGTTCAGTATTTAGTTATTTTGATGTTATATTGAGAAAATATATCTAATTCGACATTTGAATTGTCCATGTGCAACCACCTGCAGAGCCACGTACTACTTTGAAGAGGCTCAATTTTGATGATCTGCCACAGTCATAGATACCGATAGAGACATATAGTTGTAGTTGTGGTCATTCAAGGACCATTTTTTTTATATATTCAACATTTTTATATGTACATATTGACTTTGACAAACATGGCACATGCCACATTTTTGTAACTATTATTGATTTGGCATCTATATAATTTTTTTATATGTACACGATTATTTTTCATTTTGATATATATGAAACTTGATATTCGATCCAATTTGTTCATTGATATATATGAAACTTGATATTGTTGAAACTTAGTTATTTTCTATTGAAATGTGATCAAATTTGTTCATTGTGTATAAGTCTTGAAATGTGATCCAATTTGTTCATTACATGTAACTCATATGGTGTATACTTGTAAACTAGGTTGCTCATATTATGCATACCCAAGTACTGACATCGGTAATGCTAATATTGTGTATTTTGATTGAGTGAATTTTCTTTGAGTCCTTTTGAGGATTGATGAAAGTAAGTTGCATGAGTTTGAACATTTGAATGTGCAATGAAGTAATATTTAGCTCTTTCATAATTTGCCTCACCTCTGAGTATGTCTTGGATTTCAAAGTTTTACTTCATTTCACTTTTGGAGCGAACTTCAAGTCTGAAAGTTGAGGAGTGAACTTCGGTTTCAAGCAACTAGGAGTGAAATGCATATTTCAGGTATCAAAAGAGTTGAGCAAAGTTTCTTTCTTCATGAATCAATGTTTATGAGTGAAGTTGATAACTTTAAGAGCTGCAAGCTTCAAATGAAATTATTTACTTCATGTTTGACCTAAGAGGAGCGAAATCATTCACTTCAAAGGTTGCTAAGGAGGAACAAAATTGTTACTTCATGTGTTTGAGATAAGGAGCGAACTTCGTGCATGAAGTTATTATTTCATAAACTCATGATTCAGAGCAAATTTTTATTACTTCATGAGTTGAGAGAAAACAAAATAACTTCAGGAGTTAATATTATGGAGCGAAGTTCATCATTTCCAGAATCAATTAAGACAAGATTTAAGCATCTAGAGTAGATTTGAAATTTACCTAAGGATGAGTCGGCTTAGGTAAGGTTTTCATTTAAATTTTATTCCATAACAAGTTGGCCTTAGGGTAAGACACACCTATTCATCCAAATTTACTATAAAAGAAGAGTTGAAGCAATCATTTTAACATCAAATCAAACCAATTATCTCTTCTTTTGTCAACAAACCGTCACTGAGAGGTGGCCAAATGGTGCATCTTTCATTCTTCTCATCGTGAGAATGAACCATTAGCACAAGCACATTCAAGTGGCTAGGTTTATGCTAGGTGTTCCCTTGTCTCAATCCCCAAGGTGTTTGATCATTCCGAGCCACCTCATAGCGATGCTTTCCCTTGAGTGCTCAAAGAGGAAAAAATGGTCAAACTTTGACATCACGTAACTCAGAGACCATGACACTTAGGGATGAGTCATTAAAACCTATGGGGTTGTGTTTTCACATCCTAAAAAGTCCTCTCTTAGTTTTGGACAACTCGATTCCATTTTCTTGTGGTGAGATTTTTTTCTATCACATCAAAAACCGTAAAAAACTGTCCATGAGAGGTGGTAAAATAGTGCATTTTTTGTTATGCTCGTTGTGGGAATGAACCATTAGCATGACCACATCTAATTGGCCAGCTTTATGCTAGGTTTTTCCTTGTCTCTACTCCCCAATACGTCTGATCATTTTGAGCCACCTCGTAGCGACGCTTTCCCTTGAGCGCTCAAAGTGTAAAAAATGGTTAAAATTTGACATTGGGTAACTCGGAGACCGTGGCACTTAGGGACAAGAAATTAAAACCTATTAGGTTGTGTTTCTCTTCCTAAAAAAACCTCTCTTAGTTTTAGACAACTCGATTATGTTTTCTTGTGGTGAGATTTTTTCTGTCACATCAAAAACCATCAAAAACCGCTAGTGAGAGGTGGAAAAATAGTGCATCTTTCATTCTGCTCATTGTGGGAACAAACCGTCAGTGCGAGCATGTCTGGGTGGTCGGTTTTACACTAGTTGTGATCTTTTCTATCTCCCCAAGACGTCCAATCATTCTGAGCCACCTTGTAGTGACGCTTTCCCTTGAGCGCTCAAAGTGAAAAACGGTCAAACTTTGACGTCCGGAGACCATGACACTTAGCGATGAGTCATTCAAATCTAAAGGGTTGTGTTATTTTTATCTAAAAATCCTCTCTTGATTTTGGACAACTCAATTCCATTTTCTCGTGGTGAGATTTTTTCTGTCGCATCAAAAACCATAAAAAATTGTCAATGAGAGGTGGCAATATAGTGCATCTTTCATTCTGCTCATCATGGGAATGACGCATCAATGCAAGAGAATCTGGGTGGCTGGTTTTACACTAGGTGTTCCCTTGTCTCTCTCCCCAAGATATCCGATCGTTTTGTGCCACCTCGTAGTGAGGCTTTCTCTTGAGTGCTCAAAGTGGAAACAATGGTCAAACTTTGACGTTACATAACTCAAAGACCATAGCACTAAAGGATGAACCATTCAAACCTACTAGGTCATGTTGTTTCTTCCTAAAAAATCCTCTCTCAGTTTTGGAAAACTCGATTCTATTTTCTTGTGGTGATATTTTTTCTGTCACATCAAAAATCATCAAAAACTGTCACTGAGAGGTGGCAAAATAGTGCATCTTTTGTTCTTCTCATTGTGGGAATGAACCATCAATATGAGCACATCTAGGTGGCTAGTTTTACGCTAGGTGTGCCCTTTCCTCTCCCTAAGATGTCCAATCATTTCGACCACCTCGTAGTGACGCTTTCCCTTGAGCACTCAAAGTGTAAAAAATGGTCAAACTTTGACATCACATAACTCAGAGACCGTGGCTATGGACAAGCCATTTGAACCTACAAGTTCATGTTGCCACTACCTAAAAAAGCCTCTCTCAGTTTTGGACAACTCGATTCTATTTTCTTGTGGTGACATTTTTTCTGTCACATCAAAAACTGTCAAAAACCATCAGTGAAAGGTGGCAAAATAGTGTGGCTTTCATTCTACTCATTGTGGGATTGAACCATCTATGTGAGAACATCTAGATGGTCGAGTTTACACTAGGTGTTCCCTTGTATCACTCCCCAAGATGTCTGATCATCCCTAGCCACCTAGAAGTGATGTTTTCCTTTGAGCGGTCAAAGTGGAAAAAATAGTCAAACTTTGACATCGCGTAATTCAAACACCGTGACACTTATTGATGCAAATAATTGTGCCTTATTATAATCACACTCAATTTACCTGAAGAGAATCAAACTCTAATCATCCAATACTAGGTTTCTCACCCTTTCACACTTTGTCTCAATGCACTCTCAAGGTATCACCCAACCACACCCAAATGGGGTTTTCAACTTCAACGGCTTAACCAAACATAACTCAGGGGTTTAACACACCTATTACACCTTGACACAAGGTTCCACATTCCCAATTTTACTAGTTCACTTCCCAATACACAAAACTGCACTTAGGAGGCTTATTCCTACTAGCCCTTCAAATCGGGTAATTCAACAATAACTCAAAACTTTCCTAAAACACTTGGAAAAAAAATTGCATATTGAGATGCCCATTTGCAAGTTATTTAACATATGTTAGAATGAAACATATTTATTTATAATCAAATGGTACAAATTTATTACAAATGTATTTATAATCAAATGGTACAAATTTGGGCTCTCAAAATTTGCAAATCAGCCCCATGGGCACTTTTATATATAAAATTTGGCATCTAATATAAATGATCAAGATCATTACTATTTATATATGCAAAAAATTGCATCTAAATACGCAAATTACAACTCGTTGTTGTTTTTTTATACAAAATTTAGCATCTAGATATGCACATTACAAGTCATTGTTATTTTTTTATAAAAAATTTAGCATCGAGATATGCACATTACAACTCATTGATGTTTTTTATATACAAAATTTGGCATCTGCATATGCACATTACAAATCATATGCATATTACAGCTCATATACATGTAGAGCACATCCAAAAAAGTGAAGTTACAATGTTTCGCAGAAGATATATACAAAATTATCAAAATTATTCTACCATATTGTAGAATTATTCTTCTAGATGGCCCAAAATCAATCAAGTGAACCTTATGGATCAGCTCTAACCCTTAGTGTCTCAAGTATTGCCTCATGGTTAGATTCACAAACTTTCCACCAATCCTTGTTAAGAGGTCTAACACGATATTTAATCAAATGAATATTTGTTGCAACAAGAAGGTTTGAGTAATGAAGAATATGTCTATGTGTCTCAAAGTCCTCACACAACCAGGGATTAGAATTTTTGATAGGGTACTTGCATTTTATAGAAGGATAAGTTAATCCCAAAATCAAAACCATAACTAATAAATAAATGAGTTTATGAAGTCTTAATACAACTCGACACAACAACGGTACCTTTTAAGCTATTTCCCTATCACAACAACTGATCCTATTGGGTACTCAATACCCTCTCCATCAACCACTGTAGAAGTCAATTTCTTTTTGGCATCAATACAACAACACAAAAAGAAATATGTTCCTTCTTCATTGTTCTCATCCACAATAACTGCATATACATGACCTACATTTAGTAGAAGGATATAAGTTAATACCAAAATCAGCATAAGTTAATACTAATAAATTGAGCTTAAAATTGATTTTACCTAAGTAACAAATTGCAATCCTTTACCTGGTTCAACTATGTCTGATACATGGTCAAAATCCACTGATGCTTTAGTTTGGTTCATTTGTAGTGCTCTAGGGAGTTGATATGTATCTAGGGTTTGCAAAGGTCTACAAGACCATTGGTCAACCCACTTTGTTGATTCACATTCATCCCACACAAAATGCATACATGAAGAGAAAAAGCATGCAATATGTCTAGTATAAATAACTAGTGATACTGCATTTGAACTTCTAAATGAATGCATGTCACTTGATCCTATAAGTGTAAAACAATCTAGATAGTTTTCAATGTTAGATTCACGTATTAACCAAAAATATCTAGAAACCATAGACTTACCTACATTACCTAGTCCCATCATAGAGTTACACTATTGCACAATTGTTTCTACATTTATTAACATTACACCACCTTCGTACTTGAATTCCTCTCTGGTAAGAGATCTTTTCACACATGCTCCCACACCATAATGCTCTCCCTTTCCATGCCCTCCCTCAATGAAATTCCAAAAAAAATTCACACCACTTGTCACATGCATCCTAGTCAACCAGTAGAACATCCTTGCATTCTTGAATTGTGTGGTGAAATTGTCCGCCCATATTAAGTGTTGGTTGTATCTTATATCTCTTTCCCTTAAACTATCATAGAAGACTATAAAGCATCCTTGCACAAACTCTGAGGAATGAGTATGATCATCACTGATATAGAAGTCATATTCTCTTATAACCTTTCTATCCTCCTCGGTGCTATCATCTGCATGCATGAATGCTATGTGTACAAAAATTGTAACTTGTGTAGAGTGGTAATACATAGATTGTACTACATTTTGCTGCTTTACTGTATAATTATCAACAAATCAATGATAGAGACAATAGTGTTGAGGGGGAAAGTGTCCTTACACAACTTGAACTGCTCATCTAACCACCAAGCTCTGTGTGTGTGACCTATGTACTCATACACTAGTTTCTCTTGAAACATCTTCATAAAATCTGCTACACATATATCCCTTTTCACTAACTCACACCTCTTTAATTCTTTTCCATCTTTAACACTATATGTGATTGACTTGTATTTTCTAGTAGAAACTAGTTCCTTACCAATTTCGTGTGTGCTATCTAGATGTAGGCATCTATGCAACTATTGCAAACCGCCACATGTAGGACAAAAACCTCTCAAACACATCATCTTATAGTAAATGCACTCATCATCTCATCTACATAGTACATTGGAAATAAATTCTCTCGGTGACTTAGGAGGTTCTTGTAGACCACAATCCTACAAAATAGTGCTAGTGTGCAAAGTACAACATATATAGCGATAAATATCATAATGCATGGAAAATTCAACATGGACCCTATAACAATATGTAGTATGTGTATGATTAATCTTAACATAAAATGGTTTTGTCATCTCAAAGACTCTTTGACTAATTTTAATTTGAGGAAAGCTTTGAAGAAACCTTTCATAAAATTGTGATCGAGTTGTATCTATATAGTGTTTTGGATGTGGCTCATGATTTCTAATTCCAATTCTCCTTCTAACAACATCTATTTGGTTGGGTGAAACCCTTGTGTTGTCATGCCAATATTTCTCAATTAATGTTCTTAGTGCATCAACAACAACCTTGTCCTTGTGTGGGAGTCTACCCGAGAATGACCAAAGAGAATTATTGTTACGATCCTCTATTTTCTCTCACATCTCTAAGGCATAGTGTAATGTGGTTCTACTTATCCTTAATGACTTGCTTGTTTTTATTATTAAACGATATTTTTTTTATTTCGTTTCCCATTATGGTTGGTGTGAGGACATGAAAAGTTACATTAGCATCTTTAGTGTGTGATTCTGAACCAATGGCTTGGTATGCATAAAAAATATTTCTCACAATGGTTCTTTTCCTATTATTTTCAAATGTTCTTAACACCAAAATTTTCATTGTATCTCTAAATTTCAGATTTTTAAACATTTAAACAACTAATTGGCATCTTCCACTTTTATTTAAGTTTTCAAAATAGTTATTCCAAATTCTTCTAACCATTCTTCTACAAGTTCTTTCGGAAATTTTATCACACATTGGCTTCACAATATTTTCATCAATGTCTATTAGGAACTTTGGTTTTCTATGAATTATTCTAAGAGGTGTTAAGATTGGTGCATGCTCTTCATTTTAATTGGGTGCATTATGTGCATTTATCACATCAAATTCAAATGGTATATCTTCTTCAATTTCATTAACATGTGCATTCACTGAATGATTTTCAAATGGTGTATGTTCATTGCATTCATTAGGTGCATTCATCATATGCATTTGAATTGGTGTATGTTGATCATTTTGATTTGGTGCATTCATCATATCAATTTCATCAGGTGCATTAGATGGTGTGCCTTCACGTAATCTCCTCATACACTCCCTTTGTCTTTCCTTTGCTACCTCTTTTTGTTCATTCATTCCTCTCTTGTTCTTTCTCATTTCCCTACACATAACATAATGATGACAATACACAATCAAATAGGAAAAAAACAACAAATGATCATCATTTTGTTATAATCTAAAGTAACAATAATAAAATAACTTTAAAAAGAAAAACAAGACAAATCAATCATTATCAAAGAAAAAAAACAACAAATGGTCATCATTTTGTTATAATCTAAAGTAACAATGATAATATAACTTAAAAAACAATTCAATATATGAGACAAATCAATCATTTCAAAGCAAAAGTGAAAAAAATGTGAAAACCTGACTATTACTGTCCCAAAAAATCATGTGCAAAAGTAGCGAGGCCTTCAAACAACTTGCAATGCTGGTTTTTAGGCCATTGGGACTAAAATATATTAAGATTTTCCCATAACCCGTATGGGTTATGGAAACCTAATGTGAAAGTTCACAATTTCTCATAACCCGTACAGGTTATGTAGAACTAGAAGTTTTGGCCTTATTTCTACATAACCCATATGGGTTATGTAGAACTAGGAACCAAATAGGAAGTGGGGAGAGAGAGAGAGAGAGAGAGAGGGAGAGAGAGATGGATAAGGAGAGGGAGGAGGATGGAGAGGGAGAGAGAGGGAGATTGGGCAAGGGGGAGAGAGAGAGAGAGAGAGAGAGAGAGAGAGAGAGAGAGAGAGAGAGAGAGAGAGAGAGAGAGAGAGAGAGAGAGAGAGAGAGAGAGAGAGAGAGAGAGAAGGGGATAGGAGGGGGAGGGAGGGATATTGGGAAAAGGAGAGGGGGAGAGGGAGAGAGAGGGAGATTGGAAAAAGAAGGGGGAGAGAGAGAGAGAGAGAGAGAGAGAGAGAGAGAGAGTAGGGGGAGAGGGGGTAAGACAGAGAATAGCGAAGGAGAGAGAGAGAGAGAGAGAGAGAGAGAGGATAATGATAGGGGGATGGAGGGAGATTGGGAAAAGAAGAGGGAAGAGGGAGAGAGAGTGAGATTGGAGAGAGAGAGAGAGGGAGAGAGAGAGAGAGAGAGAGAGAGAGAGAGAGGATAATGATAGGGGGATGGAGGGAGATTAGGAAAAGAAGAGGGGAAGAGGGAGAGAGAGTGAGATTGGAGAGAGAGAGAGAGAGAGAGAGTACGAGAAGGAGGAGAGGGTGAGAGACATGACGTAGAGAGAGAATGAGAAGGAGAAAAGGGTGAGAGACTCGACAAAGAGATAAATGTGAGGGGGAGAGAGATGAGATAGAATTCAAGGAGGATAATTATGGCTCAGAATAGACAGAGACGGTGACGGGGGAAGGAAGATGAGAGAGAGAGGAAAAGAAGAGAGACATGCATGTATACAAACATATATCCCTATATCTATATAAATATATGTATATATAACTATATATATGCATATATATATATACATAAACACATATTGTATATGTATGTCTATACATATGTGTAGTAAATGCTAAGTTTACAAGCATACATTATTATTTCTTCATAACCCATACAGGTTTTGTGAAACACAAAATAATGTTTTAGTTATACATAACCCGTAGGGTTATGTAGAACTATGAATAGTATTTTTTTGTTTTTCAAAACCCGTGCATGTTTTGGCTTGGTAAGAGGGTTGGAATATGACCCTAAGGCTTGCAGGCCCATTTTCCCCCCATTTTTGTCTCTTTACACATTATTTCATCATCCAACATGATTTCTTGACTTTGTCATCATCAGGTTTACAAATGATCAAGTGGGTGTCTCTAAAATTACTACCATAATCTCACATGTCTTCTCAGTTTTCTAACCATATAAATTTTTCTATTTTTGGACAACATTAGCATAGTAAACTTTAATTTTCTTTACTAGTACCTTGACAGTCCTGACAGACATATGTCTACCATTTTTTAATAACTATTGATATACCTGATAAAATTTAAAATAAATTACATATTATTTTCCTACACTAAATTCTATACACTTTTAAAAACTAAGTTTGATTTTTTTATTATTTTGATGCAAGTTATACCTAGTGCATGAACAGGGACCAAATTTTCAAGATGCGGTCACTTCAAAAAATTATTTTAAAAAAATACTCAACGGAAAATTATAAAAAAATACATAACTTCTGGATCTCACTCTTACCTATCATCCTACCAAAGTGTTTTTCAAAATACTAAATCTAACTATATATTTTATGCAGCACACTAAAACAGCTATGTTATTTTTTTCTGAAAAAATCAAAAAGAGTTTTTCATGCGGGAGAGGTTTGACCCTCTTAATATTATCCAATTTTTTAAAAAATTAGTAGTTTAAAAACTAAATTCAGAGTACTGCAATTCTTATTCTTTTCTCAACTCCTAGTTTTGAGTGCATGACCTTCAAATATCTCTTTGAAGTTTAGGTTTACCTATTTTCAGAAAAAAAAAAAAAAAAAAAAAGTAGCCAATTATACCCCCCTTTCTGTTCACCATCTTGGTGCACTTACCCGATAGTGGTGTTGTTATTTTTGGGAAATAATGCTTCATGTTAGAATTTTGGGATTGATAGCTTTAAGATTAAAATGTTTGATGGTGTTGTAAAGACATTAACAAAGGTAAGACATGTATCAGAACAAAAAAAAAGTTAATTTTCTTGAGAGTTTTATATTCTAGTGGTTGTAAATTTTCTTGTCAAGGTGGAGTGCTAAGAAGGTTATTTTGGTTGTCATTCAGGTTGCAAAAGTTAGAAAACTTTGCAATCTATATGAGGGTGTTGAGATAAATGAAGCAGTAGTGTTATCTAATTAATTAAATGATTCTACTAATGTTTTTCAGGAAAATGATTCTACTACTAGATTTAAAATATTTTAATTTAAATTTTAACAAGCATTGTCTCTTTTGGAAGCAATGTAGATAGAAGTTTAAAAATAGTATTCATATAAGTAAGGGTGTGTTATACTATATTCATTCAAATGTTTGGGGACCATCTCTATAATTTATTCTGGAAGAGCATCATATTTTGTGACATCTATACATGATTACTCTAGAAAGGTGTGGGTCTATATTCTTGCTACTCAATTTTTGAAATTCTTAGTTGTTCCACTCAAGCCTAAAATCTTGGTTCATATGTCCCCCTTTATTCCCACCTATTTATTTAGTGATTCCAAGTGATTCCTCCTAGCCACCCATTGGTATGGTTTCATATCTTGTTGGCAAAACTTTTGTTCATTGTGCATAAGTTCCTAAAATCACTGATCACTCACCCATTCTATATGTTTAAGTCATTATTGTTGGTCATGTACATTAAGGAGTCTTTGTGTTTGTTAGTAGGGTGAATTTTAAACCTTCTTTCCCTCTTTTATTTGTTTAGTTCATGAGTTCCTAAAATTTCCAATCATCCAACTACTCTTGGTGTTTATTATCATTGGTCACTTGTGTTTGTGTTATAATTGTAATCAGTCAATTGGAAGATTTTGAACCCTGATATCTCTTGGTAGCTATGGTTCAAGAGTTCAAAAATTTGCTAACCACTCAACTCAAATTTTATCCAATTCTTGAGGCAATAGATTTCATTGTATTAGCCAATTTAGTTGATTAATTACTAGCGGGTGGTGGAAGACATGAGAAGAATGTTGACATAATTTTCAAGAGAAGATGTAGTACTTTAATATAAAATAGAATTAAATGCAGTTAATGCCTTGATCCTTAAAAATGGTTGTCATCATTATAATTTCATTTTCATCTCAAACATGCATCACAAGAACTTTGATTTTTTTGTATTGCAAAGAAGGTTGCAAAGGAGCAAATAAATAGGTTGGAATCAATTTACCTCATTTCTTTCATCTCCTCACTTTAGAGTGCTCATTTAAAGAAAAAAAGTTTGAAGGTCTTAAATGTCTCTCTCATGGGCATATGTAATATATTTCCCCTAAGTCTTTTCAAACCCACTTGTTGAAATGCAACATTACAAAATGTTTCTGGTAAATTATTTATTGTGCTCAAAAATTCTAGTTGTTGGGCCTCTATTGTCACCAAAAGTAGAAAATGGAATCGACGGTATGAAAAATATAAATGAGGGACACATGTCTTTAGTATGTTAGAAGGAGAACGTGGCATGGCTTGGAAGGGTCATATTTTGTTCTATTTGGAATCTTATTTAATTATCTTTATAATGGTTGTCCTTCAAAAGTTGTTATCTTTAAGACAATTATTAAAACTTGGTTATAAATTAGAATAGCGAGTATATTATAAAGGGGTTCAAATTTTTGGTATCTAAAACAGGAGAATTCCTTTTACTATCTTGGAGGTGTTAAGACAATTGTTAAAGGAACAATTAATGAAGACTATCTAAATCATTATTTGAAGTAATTAGAATTTATTCATGCATCTGTTAGGAATCATTCATTTTTTAATGGATGTTATAAAAGAGGTTTGATTGGAAGCCATTCCAATTTAGCATTTTTCAGTATAGAATATTTGTATTCTACTTAATTCTAAATTTAGCTATTACTTATTGACTTTAAAATCTTTTTTCTTAAAAGCTATACCTTTCATCTACTTTTTGTTTAAAATCACACATGGTATTTATTTATTGTATTCTGTTACAAGGTAGCTACACATTATTAAATAAGTAGAGAGTAAATATGAAATACCATTGTATTTGACTCAATTGGTAGTTTTAATTGTCCTTTTTTTGGTTGTGAGAACATAAATTTAGGTGGAAAATTTGTAAACTAATAGATTTTTTGGTGACTCTGCTAGGGAAAGTACTAAATACTCTTGCATGGTGGTTTTTAATAGATTTAATGTCTATGATGAAGAAGAATGGTGCTACCAAATGAGGATATATTTCTAGTCCAACCAAATCTAGGCTAGAAAGATTAACAAGGCGACCTAATTACACAACTGAGGACTCTATCTTGGAGGTATACAAGAAATACTAAAGACTATAGGAGTGTTGGTTGGGCTCTACAAGAAGAAGAATAGTTGTTCCAAAATCCCAAATCAGTAATACATAGGGCAAGGAGATACCCTATTGTAGCTATACTAGGGAATCTAGTCCATAGAATAAATCAAGTAACACTTCAATGTTAGCCAAATAATCAACGAAATCCTCTTTCAAATAACTAGAGAAAGGTTGGCGACTCTATATTTTTCTTGTTGATTTAAAGGCTTGTGTTTTAAAAGATACGTCTGAGGTGATCAAAAGAAAGGAATTTTGGATCCTAATTTTGATTTTCTCCAATCCATAAGATTTTTTTCATTTCCACCCATTAGGAAAACTAAAAGTCTCTAAGCAGAGCACCTTCTCCTACTCACCCAATAGCCCTGCCTATCCCATCCCACCAAGCCCCATTTGCAGTGGGGGTTGTCCTACCCTTATAATTCAATTTACCTATTACTAATTTGATCAATATGGCCCTACCCATTCCTTGGGGAGATGCAATAGGACCTCTCAATTTAGTATCACAACTACATGATTTTCCTAGATTATCAAGAAAGATAATACCTAAATTTAGAGGTAAGGTTGCTCTTGAAGAACATATTGATGCCTTCTTTGTAGTATGTTCCATTTTGGGTGTTCAACATGATGTTTCCATTAGATTATTTGCATAATCTCTAACCAATGATGCAAAAAAATTATTTTATCATCTACCCAATGCAACAATTGACTCTTGGGCCACAATGAGAACTAAATTTGAAGATAGATTCAAGTCTATTGAAAGTGAGTGTACTCTAATTGCTCAATTATATTTGATGAAGAAAGAATTTTATGAGTTTATGTGTGATTTCGTAGAAAATTTTAATAAGGTGGCTAATCGAATCTTGAATAATCTCGGACCTAGAGATGCTCTTCAAAAGTGTTTTTTTATGAATTCTCTCCCTACAAATGTTAGTTTTTCTATCAAAAGGGAAGGTGAGACCAATTTAACAATAGAAAAAACATTAGCTATAGCAAGAGAATATGATTTGATAACCACTAGGAAATGCAAGAAAGACTTCCAAAATAGTATAAAAAAAGAAATCAGTTTTACTAATCTTATGATTTAAAGGTTGGCTAATGATATAATTACTCTAAAAAGACATATGCCTAAAGGTCCCCATCAATCATTGTATCAAGATATGTCAAAGAAATATTATGGTCATCAAGGCACTTCCCCAAGCAATTGTCCTTAACTAGGCACATATTGAGACTATCTATAGAAGCTCCTCCCTCAATAGGTAAGGAAAATCACATGGCATTCAATTTTCATCTAACTACAAATCATAATGGCTCCGATCATCCTAAAATGACAAGGCTGATGTAGATGGTCTTTATGAATAATCAACAAGGTGAATATCGAGAAGAAAAAGGGCCTTCATAAAGTGATGACACTAGTATAAATTTTGTCGAGTATGAATCTAACTCTAAAAGAGGAGGAGAAATATATAGCTAGGTAGATGGCTGCAATTTTATAATATTAACTACAGACCAATATGCTCAAAAAGAAGGAAAAAGATCCCAAAGGACAAATCAAATCAATTATGCCTTAGAAATTTTTAAAATAATCATATCGAGAGGTGCCAACTCAAACCATAAGGGTAAAGAATCAAAAGCCATCAAAATCACTTCTATCAAGGTACCTCCAATTTCATGTTCCAATGAAATATTTTAATCTTTTGATATTATAAAGTCATGTAAAAATACCAAAATATAAGTTTCGCAAGATGAATTAGGTAGCCTTGCTAAGTTTATTAAAGTGATGAAAAACTTAAAATCACTGAGTCACTAAGCTACTCAAGGTCCTATTCAAGTTCTCCCGATCTCAAAATCCTCACTGAAAAATTAGATCCATTCTAGCTGTCTATTTATAAAAATGTGTATAGATTGAACAATTGTGTGATAGAGTCAGGATCCTTCAACAATTTTAGGCCTTCTCAAGTAGCCAAAGCCCTTGGTCTAAAAATCACTTCTTATCATGGAAAATAATATTCCGTGGACTCTTTTGAGGCACCTATCTTATACCAAATTAAGAATGCTCAAGTTGCTTTAGCCCTGTTCCCTAAGAAGATATTAAAGCTCACGATCCTTTTTTCTGAAATCTCTACAAGTTATAGGATTCTACTAAGTAAAGTTTCTTCAAAGACTTAGGGGAGATATTAAAATGGATTGATCCTATACTACAACACCCATAGATGGAAAGAAGGTTTTCCTAAAACCAAAACCTAAATAAAAATTTATAGTGTTAAAATTTGGAGACCCAATGTAAGCAGCAATCAAGAAGGAAGACTAAGAGGGGGGTGGGGTAAATTAGTCTTCACCGAATCTCAACAAATTAAACTTCAAAACATAAACTGGTAGACTACAACAATAACAAATAAGAAAATTAACAACACAACACACAACACCAAGATTTTTTACATAGAAAAACTAGTTAAGGGAAAAACTATGGTGGGAACTACCCATAGTAAGATGATACTCTATAGTAGTATGTGAAAATATTACATATGTGGAATGCACATGCATTTAGGCACACTTCCTAGAGCTCACTGCTCAAAAGATATATGCCTGGAAGGCTACAACCCTCAGGGAAGTCTCACTAACTTATAATATGATTCAAACTACAATTCGGAAGGAATGAACTGCAATGATAGAATCTAAAAATTCCTGATGACAGTTTTGGTTAAGCACAATTGTCTACTCTACAACACCAATCTCACCTCAATACTTCACTAAATGATAACTCTCTTGTTCGCACAATCACCTCTCTGATAATTCAGACATAATATCAACACCTAAATTACATAAGAATTTCACCTATATATACAAATCATCAACCTTAATAACAAGGTCGGCTAAACCCTCAACCCTCAACTCACAATTACAAAAAATACATTGCGCGATACAAAGATCGACCACCAGAATAATATTATGATTTAAATTACATAGCATGGACCTAATTCAAATTCCCAAATGATTACATCCACCGGAAATCCCACCAAGATCAACTGCAACACGCCACACCACCAGAAATATCGCATAACAGGAAAATCATCATCGGTTCATAGAAATCACAAAAAAATTGCACAAAAATCAATGCGAATCACCAAAATAAATAGGAAATGACTAGGAAACACTAGCAAGCACATTAGAATAATCCAAAATAGTTGCACCAACACCTCTTTTCAGATCTTGATTGGTCAACGTCTCAAAGCTCAAGAACACAACCAATCAACAGCTGTCACAAGGAAAGATGACTTGCAGAGCACCAAATCATGAACCATCTGAAATTAAGATACACAATATCATCCCAAACAATAATCTAAAGTCTCAACACAAGGTCTGATCACATCAGAATATACTGGAGAAAATACTAGATTCTGCAAAACAGTGATCAACAAAACCAAACTACTAAACAATGGATCATAAAGTCTTCCCAAACTCTTCAGAATAAATCACAATAATATGTTGATATCAATGACAAAAAAATATCCTAGCAGCAACAATGAACAACCAAATCCAACAACCTCCCCAATAATCCAATAATCTCCCCCTTTATCATTGATGGCAACATATGAATATGAAAAATAGTCAAGGCAAAGAAAGAAGATATCACAAACAAAATCCCCCTAAGATCAAGATAGATAAAGAATTTTTTGCATGATCCCTCTCCCCCCTTGACAACAATGCCAAAGATCTCCACAATAGAAATGAAACTCTTAATACAAAATCATGAATCTCTCTCCCTGGGATACACAACCAAATCAACAGACTACTCCAGTACAGGAACAACACCAACTCATCAATCCGGATAAAAGAATAAGGCTCTATATTCCACCAAATCGACACAAATAAATGCATCTAATTCTCAACAGGAGGGGTGGATACCCCTAACTTGTCTCTTAAATAGACAAATGTATCTATAGGCAAAGGCTTAGTAAAAATATCAGCAATTTGTTCCTTTATAGATACATATTCCAGCTTCACCTTCTGTTCACTTACGTGCTCTCTCAAGTGATTATATTTAATTGATATATGATTATCCTTTGAATTTTGCACCAAATTATTTGACATGTTTATAGCATTGGAATTATCACAGTATATAATAGTAGGCTCACTATAAATAACTTTGATATCTTTCAACATTTTCTTCATCCAAACTATCTGAGTGCAATTACTAGGAGCAACAATGTACTTAGATTCAGCAGTAGATAAAGATACTAAACCTTTTTTCTTTCTATCTCATGAAACCAACTTCTTACCCAAAAATAATGCTCCACTAGTAGTACTCTTTTGGTCATCAACATCACTAGCCCAATCTGCATCATTGTAAGCACATAACATGAAATCATCATTCTTTGGATACCATAAACCATAATCCTTAGTTCCCTTTAGATATCTGAATGTCAGGTCTAGTCTGAGTAAGATATAGCAGTCCAACAACCATAGATCTACACAATCTCTAATTAGATTTAGGAGATTCATCATTTTTAGACAATTTACAACCAGTCACCATAGGAGTTCCAACCAGTTTGGAATCATCTAATCCAAACTTCTTCAACAATTCCTTCACATACTTAGTTTGAGATATAAAGATACATTTTCCTATCTGTGCAATTTACAAACATAAGAAAAAAATCATCTTACCAATCATGGACATCTCAAATTCTTTTTGCTTACAACTGAAAAAATTCATACTCATATCATCATCACCACCAAAGATAATGTCATCAAAAAAGACTTCAACAATCAAAATGTTATCATTTTCAATCTTAAAGTATAGATTACTATTAGAAACAACTTTGATAAATCCCAATTTTAGCAAGTATTTGTCTAATCTAGCATATCAGACTCTAGGAGCTTGTTTCAATCCATAAAGTTCTTTCTTCAACTTACATGCCATGTCTCCATCATCTGACAATGAAAATCCATTAGGATGTTCAATGTAAACTTCTTCTTCTAGATCACCATTCTAAAATACTGATTTGACATCCATTTAATATACCTTGAAATCTTTATAAGCGGCATAAGCAAGCAACAATCTAACAAATTCAATTCTGGTAACTAGAGAAAACATTTCTTCATAATCAATCCCTTCTTGCTGTGAATATCCTTTGTAGACCAATCTGGCTTTATTTTAGTCTGGCTTTATTTATGACTACTTCATCGGTTTCTTTCAATTTTTTCCTAAAAACCCATTTAGTACCAATAAAAAATTTATCCTTAGGTCTAGGCACAAGTTCCCAAGTATTGTTCTTTTCAATCTGATCTAACTCTTCTTCCATGGATCTTATCCAGTTATCATCTTTACAGGATTCAACAACATCTTTAGGTTCAACTTTGGAAATTAAACATACTTCTTCTGCAACTAACCTTCTTCTAGTCATCACATCTTTATTCTTGTCAGGTGCCAATAACCCGATTCTTAGAATGATTCAATCTTACATACCTCAGAGTATTCTAAATGTTCCAATCTTCAGGCTCCTAAACTTCTAGTTAATCTTATAAGGCTTATCATACTTTTCATTCTTCTCCTATATATCATTCCTATCATGCTTATCAAACTTGTCATGTTTTTCATACTTAGCGATTCTCTCTGGGCATCTAGAAGCTAAATGTCCTATCTTATTATAAGAAAAACATTTCAAGGGTAATATTCCATCATACTTACCAGCACCTTTAAATCATTCTGGCCTTAAGCATTTTATCAACCTCTATAAAAATTGCATCCACCATTATGGGGTTAAAATTCCTCAATTTTTGCTTGAAAGGAGAGGTGTCTGGCTTCAACAGAATCTGATGCTGAAAATGCCCATTTCTAAACTACTTCAGGTCATCGTAGGACCAAGCGAAGACATTAATGTATTTTTTTAGTAGTGTGCCAAGTGCTCGCTTCTCCTCCATAGAACAACACTTACCAATTGTTACCTCTTTTGGGTTGGATTCATTGGCCAAATTTATTTTCTTGCAATTTCCTTTTCCGTTATCCTTGGGAACTTTCTTGCCTATGAATGCATTATCTCTGGTGAAAAACCTGTCCAGAGTCACTAGCCCTTTTAAAATTTTGTTGCCTTTGAGCTGAATAAAACTATTTGTAGGATCAACCTCTGGATCTGGACTAAACTCCTTGTAGATATTTTCAGAACCTTCAAAATATGATTGGGAGAATGACTGAGCACATTCTAGGAAATCTTTGATTTGTGCATCCACATCAAACACTTTCCAATGATTTACATTATCAGGGACACTGGGCCTATAAATCATTTCAATCCTATATGAATTATCCTTAAAGTCTGGATGCGGTAATAAAAGTGAAGCTGAAACAGCCAACGAATCTGCCCTACTATTTTGTTCCCTCGGAATGGCTTCAATCGAGAAAGCATCAAATAATTCTAACTCATCCCAAACCCTAGTTCTATAATGTCTCAATCTGTCATTCTTAACCGTATAAACATTTCTCACCTGTCTGACAATCAACTTTGCATCACCTTTAACTTTGAGCAATTTGATACCTTTACATCTGGCCTCATTTAATCCTAATAATAATGCCTCATACTCTATAGTATTATTAGTATTCTTAAAATCCAACTTAAAAGAAAATGGGGAAATATTACCAATGGGTGACAGCAAAACTACCCCCACTCCAGAGCTGGAGTTGGCACAGCTTCCATCAAATTCCATCTGCCACAACCCGCCAAGTTCGTCAACAGCCTCTTCCGGTTCCCTTTCGCCAGGTGCAAGAATGAGATAGTTTCCAAACTCGCATTCTTGAAACAGAATCTGGGCTTTGCGGTTGTCTAAAGGAAAAATAGTGTACTTATTTTTAGGCTCGGGTTCAAGCTTGATTCTCTATTTTCCAAGGGGAATAATGGCCTCAGACTAGTCCATTTTGATTTCACCTCCAAGGTCCCTGCAAAAAGTTCTACTCAAAAGCATTTCGTAACTCGTGGGAATATCAGCAACCAGGATAGTTAATCTTACTCTTTTATCAGGGCATGCTGCTAGCACTGCCTGGATGTCTTTTACCTGTCCAATAAGAGGAACCTATTTCCCATCCATCGAAAAGCATCTCCCAAATGTTTTAGTGAGGGTGAAACCTAGAGACTTAGCCATAGGTGAAGGCATTATGTTGTCTGATGTTCCTAAATCTATTATGCAATTGCTAAGCTTCTGACCATTCAAGACAAGGGATATGCATAAAGGTTCAGGTTTCAGAATCTCAACCTCAATCCCATCTTTTGTAGCATGAAAATCATAGGGATCAGCCAAGTTAGCTAATGAGCATAGGACGGATGAAGACTTTTTAGCAACAGTTAAATCACTATTCTCCACACATCCGTGTACCAGGGACTCCAAAGAAGAATCTCCCTTAACATATTTGACTAGTTTATCTAGTTCTTTTGGGTTCAGTTTCAAATACTCAGTAGTAGGAAGTTGAATAGTAGAAGCTTTACAGAACTCAATGATGTCCAAGGAGGGGGAAGAGGAAATGCTATTGTTATCTTCATGGTTCCTTTGCAAAATCCTAACTTCAGGGATCCTTGAAAATTTATTACTTGGGAGATCTTTACCTTTGAAATTGCTTCCAAAAGGATTCACAAAAGAAGAAGCCTGGGAAGTTCATTGATTCCTTGTTAGAATCGCACATGAAGGACCTTCAAGGGTCACCAAAATGTTACTACCTTTTTCCGAATCTGACTCATACTCAAGGTAGAATGTTCTAGAGTCACCAGGTACCTCTTGAATTCTTTCTGCTTCAGTGAACTCACCTAATTCATCTTTTGTGTTTTGCATCTGAACATGTCTTATCATATCGGGACAAGAACCCCCATCATGATCTTTGGTGAGATGGAATGAACACATGACACCTTTGTCAGGAGGTGCCTCTATTTGTAATCTTTGTGGAACAATAGGTGATTGCAACGGTCATCCATAGTTATATTGACTTGGAGTTTTCCTGCTTATATCCTGATAAGGCTATGGTTAAGAGCTTCCACGCTTGGGTATCTACCTCTTTAGAGCAATCATATCATTGACAAGCCACTGAACAACTGGGTCAGTGGAAGAGGTAGATGCCTGAGATTGGCCCTGAGGGGTTTGTATATCTTTCCTCCATTTTCTAGCTATTATTAGATCATCTTCAAGCTGTATGGCCTCATTTTGTGTAGTCTCTAGATTAGACGGCCTACTTCTTCTAAGGTGAAAACCCACATCAGGTGGCATGGAATTTATGAAGAAACATTGTTGATTATCTGTAGATGGTCTTTTGGCCTGAGGAATTTTGTGGATAATCTTATTATACCTAGCTACATAATCCCTCATTGGCTCATGAATTTCCTTTTTCATTTGTGTGAGTTGAGCCAGTAGCAAGTGTTCATCATCAGCACTTTTGAACCTTTTCTCAAAAGCAGTTTTCATCGTTTGCCAATCAGTTATGGATCCTGCTCGTAGATGGCTGAACCATTCTACTGCCCCCTTGGTGAGTGTTTGGGCAAAAATCCTAACGGCCACGTCCTCATATTGGACTACCAGAATTCCAGTGGGCACATTAAAAGAATTCAAGTGCTCTTCAACTGAGACTTTTCCGTCTCCATTATATTTAGGTAAAACATCCCTCGCCCCTTTTGGAAGTGGATTATGAGCTGTGAGAGCAAGAGGTCCAACAACAGCACCCCATGGTTGGGCCATAATGAACACAGGATAAATTGTTACAAGGGGAGGGGCTTGAACTCCAATAAGCATTAGTGCTTGCCAAGGATTTGAAGAACAAGGTATAGGAGTAACTCTGACAGGAGAGGAAGGTCTGCTCTTAGCTTTTCTTTTGTGCTCTGCTATATGGATTAGAATCTAGTGTTATCACCCTTAGGAATGCTAATCTCTTTCAACTATTCCTTCTCTCCTTTGTGCTCTGCTATATGGATGATTATCTAGTGTTATCACCCTTAGGAATGCTAATCTCTTTCAAGCAAATCTCAATCTCAATAGTTTTCCTGAATTATAGAACTGTGTCTTCGACAAAGCGAACTCTGTGAAATTTTGCTGATTATAGGCTCAATTTTGTTATGTCTATGGCATACCAGTCTACTGAATGTTTGGTTTTCTCTTTGTTTCACTCCCCAGCAGAGTCATCAAAAATCTATTAGTGAACAGATTTGTCCCTTTTACAAATGATCAATCTTGAACTCTGTTGCCTTATTTTACGAACAAGTATTTCACTAAACAGTTGGGTAAGTGTTATTCAAATCACTTCCCTCTGAATTTTGCATAGGTACAGCTCCCTATCTCAGTTTTTCAAGGAATGCTCTAAACTATTTATTTTGAATAGTAGCTTTTAACCCGAAAGCATGTAAGGCTGACTACTTCATTCTTGGATGAGAGGCAAATAATTCACACATGTTTCCAAAAAAGAAGAAAGAAATTTTTCCTATCTTTTCAATATATGAGATGACAGCAACTAAAACAAAGTTCAGTACACCATTTCTATAGGTTTAATAAAGAATGAATAGATTTAAGAAACTAAATTTGTCTCCAAACATGAATCTTCTCTAGAAGTAAACAAACACTCAAAGGAAAGAACATCAGAAGAATAATAATTTTCTGTAATGGAAAGATCATTATTGTTATTTGATCAGATAAACATATGCAAAGACATGTATCTACACAGATTCAAAACACACAAATTGTCCTTCTCCCAAGAACAATAAGATCAATCTATATATATATTCTTATGCAACAAAGGCACGAAAATACATCTACAAATCTTCTTCCATTCTAGATTTAGTAGTCTGATTCTTCCTTCGACAAAACAGAAAATACACAAAACAGAGTGAAAAACCAAAAATTGGTCACCAAATCTAACCCCTATACTATCTATCTTTCCGTAATTTATAGTTTAGAGCAGGGGAGGTCTCCCTGAAAACTCAACCACCCCCGTAAACAGTTATGAAACCAACAAGAAGTATTTTGGGATAGATGTCCCGAAGTTTTTGTATAATCATGAGAAATTACAAAAATAAAGGAAACCGACCCTAAATTAATGCATTATGCCATTTTGCCATTATCATCATCCTCTCTGCTTTTGCGGGTGTCATGAGCGGTTTTGAGTTCTTGAACAATGGATTGGCTCAGAACTTTCATCACATTGAGCTTCGCCTTCGCCACCTCCTTATTCCACCGGTGCTGCACCATCTTCTCGAAATGTTTCGGTAGTTGATCATTTCCAATGAAAGTCATCGACTCAATCCTAGCCACCCTAGTTATACCTTCTGGAGTGAAACTACCCTTGGCCCTGATCTTCTCCATGTTCATCTGGAAAGATCTGATTGCATCCTGTGTGCTCAACCCGCAAATTCCCAACTTCCAATCATGGTCAGGGTTAACCACCTTGTTATCATTAACTATGGTACATTGGAGATCCTAGAGTTCATGAATAGAGGTCTTTGCATCGGTGATCACAGACTTGAAGGTAAGCACTCACCACATTATGGTTTTCTTCAGCACAAAAAGATGACATTCATCCACCACCACCTTGATTGAGTGTTCTGTCAAAAACCTGGTAACTCCATATTCTTCTATTTTGGCAAACAGAGGCAAGATATTCTGCCATTTGTGCTCCAACTTCTCCCACAGCACAAGCTGATTTTGAACCTCAGCAATAAGACCCTGTATTTCATCACATAGTCTCTGGGAGTTGGTAATTTACTTCTCATCATCCTTGATTATCCCCTCAATCCGTTTCTCCACAGCTTCAGCAATACTCTTGGCCCATTGAACTTGGTTCATTAGCTTTTTATTTTCCGACGAAGTTGGGTTAAAGTTCTCTATAGAATGAGATATTGGGAGTGCCCCAAGGCAACCAATACTATTGATGAACTGGGCCAGAATGTTTATGTGTCGCTTTAGTTCTCTCTTTTCTCACCCATCCTTCTCTGACCTAGTGAGCATTTTCTTTGCCGACACTTGGAAGAAATGATTGTCTGTGTCTCTACTCATGTTTCCCAATTCCACCTTTGTGATCTCGAAATCATCGGGGCTAGCCTCCTTGTTTTCATCCTTGGGTTTATATGAGGCAATTTCAGCAACCCATTTTCCAGTTCCCTCATCATTGTCCAGGCAAGCGGTAGTCTTGAACCTCTTCAGCTTTGGATTCTTCTCTGTGTATTTAACAACCATTTCCTGAATCGGAATAGTCATAGGAAGAAAACTCCTTTTTTTGTTCACTGAGGTGGTCAACCACTTAGGAGTTGCACTCGAATGAGTGGTTCCTTCGATCATCTTTGAAGATGGTATCATAGCCATAGTCACCGTATGAGAATCCAGGGCACTAGCAACTTCACCGTCCAAGTCTTCAATTTCAAATATCTAGGCATCGAGCATGGTATCTTTCACCCCCGTATCCTTTGCCTGATCCATCTTTCTTTGAGCGGCACTTCGTGACTGGGTATACCAAGGAGTACAAAAATTCAAAATTGAATTAGACCTATGTCTAAGCTGGGGCAACTTGTTATCCTTACCTGCATGAACAAGAATAGAAACATTGTTAGAAAGATGCTTTGGTGAAGGTAGAGGATCCTTATTACTTCTCGTAGAATTAGACTTAACGCCTGATTTCATTGCTTTCTTATTGGCCACCCATGCCATGGTCCTTTCTAGAACTCCTTTGGTCCTTAATTGTATACCATCATTCTCTTCCTCATCCCATTTAATTGGAGGCATTTCAGCTTCTACACGGGCTAAGTACCCTAGTTCGAATAGCTCTAGATAATCCTCTTCGAGCCCCTTAGTATCCAACTTTATCTGCAAAGAAACAACTTGTTCTAACACCAATCTCACATTTTCCCTTTTGAATATTTCAAGTTCATCTATACAATCTTCCCAAAAATCTTCTAACTGTGGCATGGGAAGATATGGCATTAGACCAAGACTTCGGGAAAATCCTTTATTATCAAAACCTTTCCTTTCAGAATACAGGGAAAAATTGAAATTCCTGAGGTCTGCTCCTATACTCAAAGCATCAGACATTGAACTGTAGGACAACACACCCAATTGGATGGGAAAATGACCTTCCCATTTGTCCCTAGGCTATGCCTTTTTGATTACAGAGTTAGTTGCCTACATACCTTCACTAGAATAAAGCAATCTGAATAGAAGTGAGGGAGCTTGAAGGGCTCCTCTTCAAAGCCGCCTACCCGTATGTAATAGAAGCGTGGAAAATGGATATTAAAACTACCAAACCTCTTTATCAAATTTTGTGCATCATTGGAGATTCTTTTAGCTTTCATATTCTTCAATTCATGACACAAATCACCCAGAAAAGCATTGTGCACCCTTCTGAAATCCTGTAATGATTTATCCTTTTATAGCATAGGATAGAACTCATATACGGGAACATCCTCTTCAGTGAGCTGTTTCAGTATTCCAACCAACTCCTTAACACAAGCAAAACAATACAAGAGATATGAAGACATAAAGAAGTTCTATTTGAACTATTTAGCCAAACTCAGTTGTTCTCTCATTGAATCAGCGATCAATTCAGCCCAATCCAAATATTGTTTTCCTTCTAAAACCAGCTGCACATAGCAATAAATCTAGTTGTCGAAGCTATAAGCTTTAGCACATCCTCTGGCTCAGTGCAACAAAAGCATTACACCATGAATGTGAGGAAACATGTGATTCTTATTAGGATTCTTGGGTAACCTAGAACCACCTCTTTGAGGAACCTTCAACCAGAATTTTGCTACATTGTTTCGGTGTCTGGTTCTGTCTGCGTTGAACTCAGTGATTGACTGAGCAGGAGAAAAGTTGGAGAACTGGTAATCAAGTATCTTGAAGTCTGAGGAAATTACTTCATGATTTATGGCAAGAAGGGTTTCACCATTGTCTCTCCTAATGGTTTCAAACACTGGGTCGTATCTAACAATACATTCTCGAATCAATTCTAGGCAAGGAATGGCTGGGGGAAAAGTTGCGGCTTCTACGAGACCACTACTCAAAATCTCCACACCAAAAGACTTGTCAATTCCCTTGAACACCCTTTCTTTCAACACCTCAAGGTTTTCCCCTTTTAGATCAGTATCACTAACTATGGGTTCAGTGGATGCTAGGCTAAATACGTTCCCAAACAAATGCAGTATGGACTTCATAATTTTATAAATAAGCCTAAATTGGTTACAGAAAAACTTTCTGTAAGAGAGAAAATGCAAGCAAAAACCACTGGAGAGGACAAGGAAAAGACTCACCTTCATAGTTGAACAACCGAACGATGGCTAGCAGCAAACAAGACTCCTATCCAGGAAAAACAAAGACACGGCAGTGAGGAACAAATGCAGAGTACTAACAATCCTTCATACCTTATTAGTGAAGGCAATGATACAGAAACATTGAATGCAATAATTTCAATTTTCAATCTGAGTTTGTGGATTAGACCTCGCACGCATGCATTGAATGCATGGTGGCATTTTTGAAGTAACCACCAGTTCTCGAAATGATTACTTACTTCAAAAAACCAAAGATTGATGTCACTTAAGACATGGTTCTTCCTTTTCATATTTGGTAATGAATGCACCATCAAATCATTAAAACCCACGGGACCCACCAACTTCGCACACATATGAACATCCTGAATAGACTTCATGGGTGTTAAAGTAGTTCAAGATGTACGCCGCGCCCAAGGAGAATTTTGCTGAGAAAACAAATAATACCAAGCTGCTAACCACTTGTGCTATATTGAACATGTTGAACATGTTTGAACCTCTTGAACTTAGTTCAATGAGTTCAAAACCCGGCGAGTAATAAAGTGACATATCACCGAACAAGGAACTTTTAGAGAGCCACTGCAAGACACTTAGAAAAAACATTAGTATGAAAAACCTCCCTAAATACCTTGGAACCTATGGAACCTAAATGAACCTGTTGAACCCGGTTCAAAATGGTTCAATTTGTTCATAGAGTTCAACCAGTTATCTAAACTTGACTTTTATGATTGAAAAAGGATTTACAGACGTACTAAGGACTTGAACCGAGGTATCACTAAAAGGATTAGGACTCCAACCAAAAATCTTAAAGGATGACTCCCTCTTATCATGAGGAATAAATGACACAGTAACAAGGATATAGAGAGATAGAGAGATTAGGGGAGGGGGAAGGGAGAGAGAGATAGAGAGATTAGGGGAGAGGGAGAGAGAGAGATTATGGATCCTATGGTGTCCTAAGGCATCATATAACCCCTTAAGATACCAAATTGTGTCGTTATGGGTCATCTTGTATCATAAAGGGTTATATTATGTCATATGACCCCTTTAAGACACCATATGACCCCTAACGACACCATATGGTGTCATATGACCCTTTACGACACTATAATGACACTGTATAGAGTCATAAAGGGTCATATGGTGTCCGAAGGGGTCATGGGACAACATATGACCCCTAAGGACAACATATGACCCCTTACAATAGCATATTGGGTCGTTATGGGTCCTATAGTGTCCTAAGGGGTCATATTGTGTCCTACGACCCCTTAGGACACCATATGACCCCTTAAGACACCAAATTGTGTCGTTATGGGTCATAATGTGTCCTAAGGGGTCATATTATTTTATATGACCCATTTAAGACACCATATGACCCATTAGGGCACAATATGACCCTTTACGACTCTATACAATGTCGTTATGGGTCATATGACACCTTATGACAACATATCATGTCGTTAGGGGTCATATGGTGTCCTAAGAGGTCATGGGACACCATATGACCCCTAAGGATAGTATATGACCCCTTATGACACCATATTTGGTTGTTATGGGTCTTATGGTGTCCGAAGGGGTCATATTATGTACTACAACCCCTGAGGACACCATATAACCCCTTAATACACCAAATTGTGTCGTTATGGATCATATTATGTCCTAAAGGGTTATATTGTCTCATATGACCCCTTTAAGACACCATATGACCCCTTAGGATAAAATTGACCCTATATGACTCTATATGGTGTCGTTATGGGTCATATGACCCATAATGACATCATATATGGTGTCATAAGGTGTCATATAGTGTTGTTAGGGGACATATGGTGTCCTAAAGGGTCTTGGGACACCATATGACCCCTAAGGACAACATACGACCCCTTATGACACCATATTGGGTCATTATGGGTCCTATGATGTGCTAAGAGGTCATATTTTGTCCTACAACCCCTTAGGACACCATATGACCCCTTAAGAGACCAAATTGTGTCGTTATGGGTCATATTGTGTCCTAAGTGGTCATGGGACACCATATGACCCCTAAGGACAACATAGGACCCCTTACAACACCATATTGGTTTGTTATGGATCCTATGGTGTCCTAAGGGGTCATATTGTATCCTACGACCCCTTAGGACACCATATGAACCCTTAAGGAACCAAATTATGTAGTTATGGTTCATATTGTGTCATATGGCCCCTTAGGACACAATACAACCCTTTACGACTCTATATGGTGTTGTAATGGGTCATATGACATCTTATGACATCATATGGTGTAATTAGGGGTCATATGGTGTCCTAAGAGGTCATGGGATACCATATGACCCATAAGGACACCATATGACCTCTTTGGATACCATATTGGGTTGTTATGGGTCCTATGGTGTCCTAAGGGTTCATATTGTGTCCTACAACCCCTTAGGACACCATATGACACCTTAAGGCACCAAATTGTGTCCTTATGGGTCATATTGTGTCATAAGGGGTCATGGTAGGGGTCATGGGACACCATATGATCCCTAAGGACAACAGATGGCCCCTTACACCTTCATATTGGGTCGTTATAGGTCCTATGGTGTCCTAAGGGGTCATATTGTGTCCTACAACCCCTTAGGACACCATATGACCCCTTTAGGGACCAAATTGTGTCATTATGGGTCATATTATGTCCTAAGGGGTCATATTGTGTCATATGACCTCTTTAAAACACTATATGACCCCTTTAAGACACCATATGACCCCTTAGGACACAATATGACCCTTTACGACTCTATATGGTGTCGTTATGGGTCATATGACCCCTATTCACACCATATAGTATCATTATGGTTCATATAGCATCCTAAGGGGTCATGGGACACCATATGACCCCTAAGGACAACATAAGACCCCTTATGACACCATATTGGGTTGCTATGGGTCCTATGGTGTCCTAAGGGGTCAAATTTTGTCCCACAACCCCTTGGGACACCATATGACCACTTAAGATACCCAATTGTGTCATTATGGGTCATATTATGTTCTAAGGGATCATGGGCCACAATATGACCCCTAAGGACAACATATGACCCCTTACAACACCATATTATGTTGTTATTGGTCTTATGGTCTCCTAAGGGGTGATATTGTGTCCTAAGGGGTGATATTGTGTCCTACAACCCCTTAGGACACCATATGAACCCTTACAACACCAAATTTTGTTTTTATAGGTCATATTGTGTCCTAAGGGGTCATATGGTGTCGTACGACCCCTTTAAGACATCATATGACCCCTGAGGACATAATATGTCCCTTTACAACTCTATAAGGTGTTATTATGGGTCATATGACACCTTATGACACCGTATGGTGTCATTAGAGGTCATATGGTGTCCTAAGGTGTCATGGAACACCATATGACCCCTAATGACAACATATGACCCCTTATGATACCATATTGTGTTGCTATGAGTTCTATGGTGTCCTAAGGGGTCATATTGTGTCCTACGACCCCTTAGGATACTAGATGACCCCTTAAGATACCAAATTGTGTCGTTATGGATCATATTGTGTCCTAAGGGGTCATATTGTGTTATAAGACCCCTTGAAGACACCATATGACACCTTAGGACATGATATGGCTCTTTACGACTCTATAAGGTGTTGTTATGGGTCATATGACCCTTTATGACAACATATAGTGTCATTAGGGGTCACATGGTGTCCTAAGGGATCATGCAACACCATATGACCCTTAAGGACAACCCCTTGTGTCCCACAACCCCTTGTGTCCCATTACCCCTTAGGACACAATATGACCCATAATGACACAATTTGGTGTCTTAAGGGGTCATATTATGTCCTAAAGGGGTTGTAGGACACAATATGACCCCTTAGGATACCACAGGACCCATAACGACCCAATCTATTGTTGTAAGGGGTCATATGGTGTCCCATGACCCCTTAGCACACAATATGACCCATAATGACATAGATTGGTGCCTTAAGGGGTCATATTGTGTCCTACGACCCCTTAGGACACCATATGACCCCTTAAGACACCAATTTGTGTCGTTATGGGTCATATTGTGTCCTAAGGGGTCATGGGACACCATTTGACCTCTTACAACAGCATATTGGGTTGCTATGGGTCATATGGTCTCCTAAGGGGTCATATTGTGTCCTACGACCCCTTTAGGACATAATATGACCCCTTAAGACACCAAATTGTGTCATTATGGGTCATATTGTGTCCTAAGGGGTAATGGGACACCATATGACCCCTAAAGACAACATATGACCCCTTTTGACACCATATTGGGTCGTTATGGGTCCTATGGTGTCTTAAGGGGCCATATTGTGTCCTATGACCCCTTAGGACACCATATCACCCCTTAAGACACCAAATTGTGTTGTTATGGGTCATATTGTGTCATATGACCCCTTAGGACACAATATGACCCTTTATGACTCTATACGGTGTCGTTATGGGTCATATGATCCCTTATGACACCATATGGTGTCATTAGGGGTCATATGGTGTCCTAAGGGGTCATGGGACACCATATGACCCCTAAGGACACCATAAGACCCCTTAGGACACCATATGACCCCTTAGGAAACCATATTCGGTCATTATGGGTCCTATGGTGTCCTAAGGGGTCATATTATGTCTTACGACCCCTTAGGACACCATATGACCCCTAAAGACACAAAATTGTGTTGTTATAGGTCATATTGTGTTGTAAGGGATCATGGGACACCATATTACCCCTAAGGACAACATATGACACCTTATGACACCATATTAGGTCGTTATGGGTCCTATGGTGTCGTAAGGGGTCATATTGTGTCCTACGACCCCTTAGGACACCATTTGACCCCTTAAGACATCAAATTGTATCATAATGGGTCATATTGGGTCCTAAGGGATCATATTGTGTCTTATGACTGCTTTAAGACACCATATGACCCCTTAGGACACAATATGACCCTTTACAACTTTATACGGTGTCATTATGGGTCATACCCATTTTAACACCATATGGTATCATTAGGGGTCATATGGTTTTCTAAGGGGTCATGGGAAACCATATGACCCCTAAGGACAACATAAGACCCCTTATGACACCATATTGGGTCGTTATGGGTCCTATGGTGTCCTAATGGGTCATATTGTGTCCTGCGACCCCTTATAACATGATATGACCTCTTAGGAAACAATATGACCCCTAAGGACATGATATGACCCCTTACGACACCATATTGGGTTGTTATGGGTCCTATGGTGCCTTAAGGGGTCATATTATGTCCTACGACCCCTTAGGACACCATATGACCCCTAACGACACCATATGGTGTCATAAGGGGTCATATGACCCAGAACGACACCGTATAGAGTTGTAAAGGGTCATATTATATCCTAAGGGGTCATATGGTGTCTTAAAGGGGTCATATGACACAATATTACCCCTTAGGACACAATATGACCCATAACAACACAATTTGGTGTCTTAAGGTGTCATATGGTGTCCTAAGGGATCGTAGGAAACAATATGACCCCTTAGGACACCATAGGACCTATAACGACCCAACATGGTTTTGTAAGGAGTCATATGGTGTCCCATGACCCCTTAGGACACCATAGGACCCATAAGAACCCAATATAGTGTCGTAAGGGGTCATATGTTGTCTGTAGGGGTCATATGGTGTCCCATGACCCCTTAAGACACAATATGACCCATAATGATATAATTTGGTGTCTTAAGGGGTCCTATGACCCATAAAGACATGATATAGAGTATTAAAGGGTCATATTGTGTCCTAATGGGTCATATAGTGTCTTAAAGGGGTCATATGAAACAATATGACCCCTTAGGACATAATATGACCCATAATGACACAATTTTGTGTCATAAGGTGTCATATGGTGTCCTAAGGGTCTATAGGACACGATAAGACCCCTTAGGACACCATAGGACCCAATATGGTTTCATAAGGGGTCATATGTTGTCCTTAGGGGTCATATGGTGTCCCATGACTCCTTAGGACACCATATAGTGTCACAAGGGGTCTTATGACCCATAATGACACTATATAGAGTTGTAAAGGGTCATATTTTGTCTTAAGGGGTCATATGGTGTCTTAATGGGGTTATATGACACAATATGACCCATAATGACACAATTTGGTGTCTTAAGGGGTTATATGGTGTCCTAAGGGGTTGTAGGACACAATATGACCCCTTAGCAAACCATAGGACTCATAACAACCCAATATAGTGTCTTAAGGGGTCATATGTTGTTCTTAAGGGTCATATGTTGTCCTTAGGGGTCATATTGTGTCCTAAGGGGTCATATGATGTCTTAATGGGGTTATATGACACAATATGACACCTTAGGACATAATATGACCCATAATGACACAGTTCAGTGTTTCAAGGGGTCATATGGTGTTCTAAAGGGTCATAGGACACAATATGACCCCTCCCGTGATCTCTCTCTCTCTCTCTCTCTCTCTCTCTCTCTCTTTCTCTCTCTCTCTCTCTCTCTCTCTCTCTTTCTCTCCCCTTTCCCTTAACACTTCTCTCTCTCCCCCTACCCCCTCCCCCCTCTCCCCTAATCTCTCTCACTCCCCCTCCCCTGACCTCTCTCTCTCTTTCTCTCTAAAATATGAGTAATGAAATCGGATATCGGATTTATCGGATATTTGATTTGTGCTAGTGCCATTAATGTGGCAATAATAAAAAAAGGCGACAATGAGAAATTTTTTTGGGGCCATAAATTTATACATTAAAATCGGATATCCGATTTTTGGAAATAAAAAAGATCCTTGTGGGCCACTTTGTGGATTCCAATGGCCCACATTCTTCACATTCTATTTTCTGTCGACAATCATAGGTTTTTAGATAGGTTGAGATAAATTTTTTCTTTTGAGAGATTCTTAAAGTCAAATCTTACATTGTCAATCATTTAGGAGCATCTTTGTGGAGGTAAATGGGGAGCAATAGTCATCAGAAGTCTAAACACAAAAGAAAACTTTCAAATGGCCAAATTTAAGTGTATACAGAAAGAGATAGAGAAGGTCATAGGAGGAGAAGACAAGGTATGTTAAATATTGCTAATATTACTTCAAGTGAAGAGGAAATTGAATTTGAAAATGTTGAACAAGCTATTTAAAATGAAAATGTAGATTTTGAAAGTGAAAATTTTGAATATGTTGAAAATGTTGAAAGTGATAATGAAAATGCTCAACATGACATGAGAATGGAAAGTCAAAATAAGGAAGTTGACAATGAAGGTGTCCATAATATTGGTGTAAATATAAAAAATTTTGACATTGGAGGTGAAAATATAGAAAATTTTGACATTGGAGGTGAAAATGTGGAAAACTTTGACATTGAAGGCGAAATTTCTCAACCAAATGAATAATATGTAACACCTAATTACTTTAGAAATGAAGACCCTCTCATGGATGAAAGACAAATTCCAAATCCAAGACCTTCAAGAACCCCAAAATGGTTCCTGGAAATTGATGAGAACATTATTGCGAATCTTGAAGGCAAGATGTCAACAAGACCCATTCGATTGTAGGCTACACAACTTTTCGACCAAAATTTTAGCAATAAGGCATTGACGGAGCAATGCCAACTCTCTGTTCAATTTCTAAAGATGAGACCACTGCTAAACAAATTGAAGATTAGTATGAAAAAGAAGATGGAGAGAAATTCTACTATTTCCATAAATATATTTGATGCTCTCAATTCTATTGGAAAGAATACCAAAGAAAGAGATAAGAGAGCCACTCTAAGAGTGATTACAACCTCCTTAGTAAGACATCAATTGAGGAAGGCTCATCAAATGAGACAAACTTGTGCTGATTTTAACATAAACTGTAAAAATTTGGATAGAGTACTTGGACGAAGAAAAAGACTTGTGTAATGCCCCACTAGAAACACCGAAGGAAAACCCACAACAAGGGTGAAACAAATTTTTTTTTTAAAGTATAAACATAGTAAGTGCATTAACACAACATGCATGAGAACACAAGTAGAAGACTTACACCAGAATTCCTTATGGGTTACGAATGAAGAAATAGCCAAAAGATAAATTCCATAATTAAGATTAATCCAATAATTCATCATTAACTCAATGATCACTAGAAGCCATAGCAATATCAGTTTACACCATTGAAATATTGAAAGGATACAATATAATTCCACTTCAATAAGCATGTACACATAGCATAAAGGAAATTGATAAAAACATCCCATACATAGGATTACATTGCTCTTTGAATACATAGCTTCTCAATATACATATAAAGATACAACTTAACCAATTACAAGGTTACAAAAGATCATGATACAATGACCACATAGGTCCCCAAATAACAATAATCTCCAAACATGAGATAAGCATGAGCCACGATCCACAAAAACACCTGCGAAGCCAATTCTCGCATGAAAGTACAAGCAAGAACATTCGATGGGAAGTGGCACTACCAACTGACCATGTAATTCCCAAAATGGAATCACCCCACCATGCTAGGAGATAGATGAGGACCCTCAAGAAAGAAAAGGCATGACATGGTCGACAAAACAATACGACTACATGACAGCACAAAGAGACTCCACAATAATCTAGGTGACTCAACATCACAAATACACAACTGACTCAATATCACAAAACACAAGTGAACCGACATTACACACACAAGTGAACCTAAAGAGAGAGTGTCATCACATAGCTTGATGGTTACCTCGGTAGGCCCTCATAGGTCCCGACTCTCTGTCCTGGTAACCTCTCCCAAACCTCCGGCTCCAACTAAGTCTCATGCGGACCCTTCCAGCCTTTCGTGAAGACAAGGTGGTCAGTTTGTCATTCCAAGATTTCTTACTACATTATTAGACTCAATACAAGCACTCACCTATGCGTGAGGTACAATGTCTTTATTAATGTTATGAACTACCCACCTAATCAATTAGTTAGATTATCACTTGTTATCTGAATTTCACTGGGGTAACCTGCCAACCACTCTGGGCGCAACCCTAGCTCAAAATCAACTCTCTCAAAGGACACTAAACAGACAAGGTCACTCCTCGAGGACCCTATGGTGAAGAAGAGAGCCATTACACCACTTTCAGAAACAAGTGGTCAAACGAGGACATACTGACTCTTGGCTAACCATAAGGAAAAGACACTACATGGTTAAGACAATGAAGCCAACATATATCACTTGGTCAAAGGTACCAATTATGCCACCAGAGGATGACTGAACCATAGACCAGAAATAACACAATATACACTTGCAAGGATAGCTAATTCACAAGTCCGCACTCAGACAATCTTTGAGAAAATCATCATCATAAGCACTTGCAACATCATTAATTGAAAATTAAATAAAACACTCTTTTACCATTCACATCTATTCAATTTACAAATCATTATTCCATCAAGGATAAAATTCATGTCAAATACTCAACCAAATAAAAAATGAATTCCCAACAGGCATTTAATTCATTTCCAGGATATATCCAAATTAACCAATTTGCATTACTAATTCATGCCTTGATTTCCATTGATAAATTTATTAAACCACATAATAAAAATCACATGAAAAATCATCATTTCATTTAACACTTAAAACCACTTTAAAATATATTCCATTTAATAAAAATTAACTTCATTGCATAAACCGGTTTGTACCGGTGAGGGTACAAGGTTACGTGGTGGTCGAGACCAACTCATGGCAGTATCACTGCCTAGGCCACAGGCACTACCTGCCGGTAGTACTGCTGTCGACCAGTACTAGGTGCTACTATCTGGTAGCACTACTACCAATTGATAGCAGTCCTACTGACCGATAGTGCTACTACCGCTAGTAGTAGCCACTACCGATCGGTAGCAATCCTACAGACCAGTAGTACTGCTACCGAATGGTAATAATCCTACCGACCAATAGTACTACTACTGCATAGTAGTACTGCGGATCGATAATACTTCTACCTGCAGGCAACAGACACTACCAACCCATGTGGTGGGATTAGCCTACCATAGGGTAAGGTAAAGTCCAAATTAATTAAAATTATTACTCCTTAAGCATTTAAAATACAAATAGCCAGAAAATCATTTAGCACAAGAAACAATTCATTTCCAGGTTATTTTACGGGCACACACACATAGTGCCAAATGCAAAATTCAAAGGGATATTTACCAGCAAGGTAAATGATGAAATAAACACACTAGAAGAAATAGCTAACCAATTCTTGGCAAGTTAGATACTAGGATGCACCCGACAAACCCAATCTAATTCATTCTTTTATAAAAGAAGAGGTAAAACAAGAAATTGATTTTCAAGAACACAACATACAACAAATAGAGAAATGAACCATTTCTTTCCTAAATGCAACCATATGATAAGAGCTTCATAAAATCAACACTATTGGGCATTCGTTCTTCCAATCCAAACATTCCACAAGAATCTAGAGGAGGATTTGCATTTTTAGACACACAGGAAGAAACTGAAATATTCAAGTAAAATTTCAAAACAAGAATAGATCCTCCAACCTTGGAGCAATAGTAAGCAAAGAGATGAATAATTTCTAGTCTTGCAAACCAGGTCGAATTTCTAGCTCCTCTAGGAAGTTTTCCAGAATTTCTCTCCAGAAATTCTCTCTTCCTATTCTCATGAATTCTTAGGAATAGATGGAAAAATATATTTTAACCTAAACTTTCTAGGTTAGAAGTTTTTTCCATCTAATCAGGTTTGAATATTTAAAAATTAAAAACAATAAGATTTTTTGTTTTTCCAAAAACAATTCTTTTCCAACAATTAAAATGAAAAAGTTAAAATGGAAAGGTAAAAAGAAAAGCTTTTTTTAATTTTATTTTCTATTTTCCAAAATACTTTCTTTCAACATAAGAATATATCATTTAAATGGCTAGGCAATATTTATTTCCTTCCACAAAATATATTAATGCAACTTTACACAATGAAATAAGCCCTTTAACCATTTAATCTAACAAATCATTAATTAAATTAAAATCAATAATCATAGAGCATAATAGCTAACTAATTACGTCAACATGAGATAACATCATCCATTTAATTAAATAACCATGTAAATAAATGGAAGCACACAAAACAAAGGGATGATCAAATGATGACTCACAAATGACAAAACCAAAGCACTATGACTCACATACCAGCTAGACGGGAAAGACAACCGACTGACAACACTCACACAAGTGTAACTATGGGTCAAGTTACAGTACAACAACTATCTCCTCCACTCCCATTGGATATATAAGTCATGCTCAAACCTATGAAACTAGGTGGATTCGATACCCCATACCTACCTGGTACTAGTACCTACAATGTCCTGCACCAAAAGATTCCATACGTGCATATAGACAAATATTCATATATATACAGACACGAAACACACACCAATGAAGGAGAATCATGACGTTCCCTGTCTAACTAGAGTGAGTGAAGGAATTTAATCATCCCCTCACATCCCAATACACTTGCAGACATGCAACATATAAATAACACATCACAATATAAGGTAAAAGTGTCAGTCCATGATAATGATCCATAAAATAACATTAAACATAAGCATTGAGATACTGTATAAAAGCATATACCATACATCTAGATAAAGCATGAAATAACATCACATATAATCTGAATCAATATACAATAATGTTCCACTGAATAGTCACTGAAGTAAATCAAAACATACAAAAAGAGGTTGATCAAGGAGGGGTACTACATCCTTCCTTTCAAGCCTAGGCTTACTCCAGGAAGCCTAAAATGGATAAATATAAAGCTCTCTCATTTTCGTTGCATCTTACCATGTTGTTGACGTCTCATCACTTAGGTCCCATAGGACCCTTACCTACTCGATGGTACAACCCCTGAGGGTCAAATCCTAACACTGAAGAATGCACACTGGCTCCATGGAAGGCTGCCTGTCCTCTCCTACAAAGCATTCCAATGAAGAACATGGGTCACATCAGGATGATAAGGTCAAAGAGAAGAAACATGAAAAACATCGTGGATGCGGGATATACTCGGCAACAAAGAAAGACGGTAGGTAATAGGTCCTATCCTCTCAAGGATCTCAAAAGGGCATACAAAACAAGGCACAAACTTAGAACCCTTTCCATAATGGATCAGACTCTTTTGCTGATGTACTCTAAAGAACACACGATCACCAATAGAAAACTGACGATCGACACTATGGGCATCCACATTTTTCTTCTTCCTGTCCTGAGCAACAACCAAATGCCCACAAATTTGCTCAACCTGCTACTCCATCTCACAAATAAAATCTAGGCCTAAACACACCCTATCCTCCAACCGATCCCAACTCAAAGGAGTATGCCAAGGATGACCATACAAAGCCTAGAAGGGAGACATACCTATAGAGTTGTGATATCCATTGTTATAAGAAAAATCTAGAAGGCAAAGATATTCCTCCTAGCGTGACTGTTGGTCCATAACATACATGCAAAGCATGTCCTCCAAAATCTGATTCACATGCTCGGTTTGACCGTCGGAAGCTGAACTGAAGTTCAACTCAGTTCCCAAAGTATGCTAAAGTGAGGTCCACAAGGCTGAAGTAAAGACAAGGTCTCTATCAAAAATGATCTGCCTTGGGATCCCATGCAACCTCACCACATCTTCCAAGAAGACTCATGCCACCACTGCTACTGTATAAGAAGATCAAATAGGAACAAAATGAGAAACTTTGGTCAATCTATCAACAATGACCATGATAGCATCATGACGATGTGAGGAAACAGGAAACTCCACAATGAAATGCATGGAAATGATATCCCATTTCCAATCTGGTATCAAATTAGGCTGTAAAAGCCCTGTAGGGTGCTGATGCTCCTCCTTCACTCGCTGACATTCTAAGCACTTCGACACAAAATCAGCAATGTCACATTTCATACCAGCCCAATGGTATATTCGTCTAAGATCTTCATGCATCTTCTTGACACCAGGGTGTGTCGAATAAGGTGCATGATGGGCCTCAGTCATGCCGCCTACAGCTTAAAGCATCAACCACTACATTATCTTTCTACTAAATATAATGAACCTCAAAATCATACTCGCAGAGGAATTTCATCCATCTTCATTGTCGAGCATTCAAGTTCGACTGCATGAAAATATATTGCAAACTGCGGTGATCACTATGCAACTCAAACCGACACCCCAATAGGAAATGTCTCCATCTAACTAATGCATGCACTACCACTGCCAACTCCAAGTTATGAACTGGATAGTTCAACTCATGATCCTTGAGTTTATGAGACTCATAGGCAACCACACGTCCATCCTGCATAAGCACTGCACCTATACCTTCTAAAGAGGCATCTATGCATACCATGAAATCTCTGGATGGATCAAGAACTGCCAAAATCAGAGCACTGTCAAGGAGTTCCTTCAAGGTATGAAAAGATAATTCGTACTTCTCTGACCAAACAAACTTCTCCCCTTTCCTTTGAAGAGAAGTAATTGGATGGCCTATCTGAGAATAATTCTGCACAAAGCGACTGTAATATCTAGCCAAACCCATGAAACTTCAAACCTCAGAAAGATTGGTCAGTGTTGGCCAATCAACAATGGCTTGGATCTTAGAAGGATCCACGGATATACCTTCCCCCGAAGCTATATGACCAAGATAGCTCACCTCTGACTAGAAGAAATCACACTTTGCCAAATTCTAAAAAGGTTGATTCTCCCTCAAGCACTGCAATACCTCACACAAGTGACCCTCATGCTCTTCCATAGATCTAAAATAAATCAATATATCATCCAAGAATAGAAGGATAAAGTAGTCAAGGTAGGTATGAGAAACCCTATTCATAAGACTCATGAATATTGAAGGCACGTTCGTCAATGCAAATGGCACCACTATGAACTCATAGTGACCATAATGAGTACGAAATGTCATCCTTTGAATGTCTACATCATGAATGCGCAACTGATGATACATAGATTTTAGGTCTATCTTAGAGAAAACCTTGGCTCCCTTCACCTGATCGAAAAGATCATCTATCTGAGGCAATGGATATCAACTCCGGATGGTTACCTTATTCAACTGTCAGTAATCAATGCATAACCAAAGAGAATCATCCTTCTTCTTAATGAAGATAAACGGTGCACCCCAAGGAGAAACACTCAAATGAATAAACCCCTTGGCCAACAACTCCTCAACCTGCAACTTCAACTCACTCAACTTTTGAGTAGTCATCTGATATGGTGCTCTCAAAATAGGTTCCGCACCAGGAACCAAGTCAATGTGAAAGTCTATGTCTCACTTTGGAGGCATATCAGGAATATCCAAATGAAACACATCAGCATACTCTCTAAGAATAGGATGACCATCAAGAGTGATTTCTTGACTCTCTCCCTCATGCACATCCTCAAGAGTAACTGCAAAAATATGACACCCTTGGTGTATGCACCACCTAAGTTGCATAGTAGAAATCATCTGCAAGGATATTGATCGTTGAACTCCAACGATCCCCACTCTCTTGCCAAGGTCATCTAAACACTCTACTATCTTTAGAAGATAGTCTACATGAGAGCTATGAGATGATAACCAATCCATCCCCAACACAACTCCATAGGACCCCAAAGGAATGACTTGAAGGTCAACTGAAGTGACAAAGCGTCCTAGGTCCAACTCACAACTGCAAACAAAGGCATCTACAAACACTCGCACACTGATAGCTAACTCTACTTGCCACCTATCCACCTTCTTAGAAGACACGATCCCACACTACTCCACAATGGATGAAGAAATAAAAGAATCTAAAGCACCAGAATGAAAAAATATAGAGATAGGAATACCACGCAACAAACCTGTGGTCTCAATCATGGTACTCTAATGCTCAGCCTGGTGGTCATCCACTGTTACAAATACTCTATGGGATCTACCTACATCCCCCACTATCAGCTCTGATGTGGCTGGCCTCTGGCTACTTGTCCAGTGAGGATGTTGAGGGCATTGAGCGGTCTTATGGCCAAACTGACCATAGGTGAAGAAAGATCCACTACCAGGTCCTCTACTTCCAGATGACCCACTGGACTACTGAAAGCTCTCCCCACTAGGGGCCTAAGATGCCCCCTGAGAAGACTTCCCTGGAAAGGTCTACCTACCCTTCCTCCAAAACCTTCTCTTCCAAATCTTAGAGTTTCCACCCTACTAGCCCTAAGACTGCTTTGGTCTCAGTGGCTATTGCTACTACTGTCCACCCTTAGCGGGTGCCTAAGGACCCCTAAAAGGTGCAGTAGTCTGGGATTGATTCCTTCTCCCTCTAGACCCATTGGGAGGATCACTCCTGATCGAAACTCCAGATTGGCCACCATGAGCATGGCTAAGGTTATGCTCCACCATCCTGGCTTTCACCATGACTACCTCTATTAAAGAAGGCTCAAAAAATCTCACTCCTCCACTGATGCGGTAATTAAGACCCCTCAAGAAGTGTTGAACAAGCATACCCTTATCATTGTCGATCCTGACATACTATTTGTGCTCATAGAACCTATGCTCAAACTGATATATTGACAACCCAAACTGGCACAGAGCATAGAAATCATTTGCTCATGACTACATCCACTGGGGTGAGAGAAATCATGCCCTAGATCTCTCCATGAAGATCTCCCAAGACATGATGTTAATGGTCACACTGATCCTCTCCTCCTTTAACCTCCGCTTGATAGATACGAAGCTCTTGAGATGCATGATAGTGCATCTCACCTTGGTTTTTCTACCATGTGGATACATGGTGAAACATCGATCTAAACCAATAATCCAAGTCTCTACCTCGAGACCGGTACCTTTACCATCAAATAAAGGAGGGTTGGACCTCATCAAGTCCCTCATTTGCCCAATGATAGATGGATCTTGGTCCATTGGGACCTCTCTCCTTTTAGGAGATCTCTCTCTCTCTCTAGAACCTCCTAAAGCAGCTCCACTCGACCATGGATGGGTTGATCCGCCTTAGGTCTAGGGCCTAGTCTAGCTAGCACCTCCTAAAACATCTATCGCAGCTCTTCCCTTTCAGGAACCTACTCTCCTGAACGTGGTCCCTCCTGATGAACTGACTGATCTCTATCCACACTCACATGAGTGGGTGGTGGCGAAGGACTATGGTGGTCAGAACCTCGACCCCATCCTCCTCCTCTGCCTCTGGTGCAGCCACCAACATGGCTACCTCCCTTGGCTTTCCTAGTTGTGACCTAACACTGCACAAGAGAGAAAAGATCATATCAAAGGCAAGGAAAGAAGAAAGGAAGTCACACCACAAGACCTACACAAAAGGTCAAGGCAAATGGGCTCACTACAAACCTAGAGTACCTAGTGTTGAAACATGGGCTCTGATACCAAATGTAATGCCTCACCAGGAACCCTGAAGGAAAACCCACAAAAAGGGTGAAACAAATTTTTTTAGAAGTATAAACATAATAAGTGCATTAACACAACATGGACGAAAACACAAGCGGAAGACTTACATCAGAATTCCTTAAGGGTTACCAACAAAGAAATAACCAAAAGATAAATTCCATAATTAAGTTTAATCCAATAATTCATCATTAACTCAATGATCACCATAAGCCATACCAATATCAGTTTACACCATTGAAAGATTGAAAGGATATAATATAATTCAATTTCAATAAGCATGTACACATAACATAAAGGAAACTGATAAAAATATCCCATACATAGGATTACATTTCTCTTCCAATACATAGCTTCTCAATATACATATAAAGATACAACTTAACCAATTACAAGGTTACCAAAGATCATGATACAATGACCACATAGGTCTCCAAATAACAATAATCACCAAACATGAGATAAGCATGAGCCACAATCTACAGAAACACCTGCGAAGCTAATCCTCGCATGAAGGTATGAACAAGAACATCCGATGGGAAGTGGCACTACCACTCGACCATGCAATTCCAAAAATGGAATCACCCCACCATGCTAGGAGATAGCTGAGGACCCTCAAGCAAGCAAAGGCATGACATGGTCAACAAAATAATACAACTCCATGACAACACAAAGAGACTCCACAATAATCAAGGTGACTCAACATCACAAATACACAAATGACTGAATATCACAAAACACAAGTGAATCGACATTACACACACAAGTGAACCTAAAGAGAGAGTGTCATCACATAGCTTGATGGTTACCTCGGTACACCCTCATAGGTCCCAGCTCTCTATCCTGGTAACCTCTCCTAAACCTCTGGCTCCAACTAAGTCTCATGCGGACCCTTCCAGCCTTTCATAAAGACAAGGTGGTCAGTTTTCCATTCCAGGCCGTCTCACTACAATATGAGCCTCAATACAAGCACTCACCTATGCGCGAGCTACAATATCTTTATTAATGTTATGAACTACCCACCTAATCAATTAATTAGATTATCACATATTATCTGACTTTTGCTGGGGTAACCTGCCTACCACTCTGGCCGCAACCCTATTTCAGAAGCCACTCTCTCAAAGGACACTAAATAGACAAGGTCACTCCCCAAGGACCCTATGGTGAAGCAAACAACCATTACACCACTTTCAGAAACAAGTGGTCAAACGAGGACATACCGACTCTTGGCTAACCATAAGCTAAAGACACTACATGGTTAAGACAACAAAGCCAACATATATCACTTGGTCAAAGGTACCAATTATGCCACCACAGGATGACTGAACCATAGACCATAAATAACACAATATACACTTACAAGGATAGCTAATTCACAAGTCTGCACTCAGACAATCTTTGAGAAAATCAGTTTCATAAGCACTTGCAACATCATTAATTGAAAATTAAATAAAACACTCTTTTACCATTCACATCTATTCAATTTCAAAATCAATATTCCATTAAGGATAAAACTCACATCAAATACTCAACCAAATAAAAACATGAATTCCCAATAGGCATTTAATTCATTTCCAGAATATATCCAAATTAACCAATTTGCATTACTAATTCATGCCTTGATTTCCATTGATAAATTTATTAAACCACATAATAAAAATCACATGAAAAATCATCATTTCATTTAACACTTAAAACCACTTTAAAATATATTCCACTTAATAAAAATTAATTTTATTGCATAAACCGGTTTGTACCGGTGAGGGTAGAAGGTTATGCGAGGGTTGATACCAACCTGTAGCAGTGGCATTGCCAAGGCCACAGGTACTACTTGTCGGTAGTACTATTGCCAATAAGTAGGAGGCACCATCATCTGGTAGCAGTCCTACTGACTAGTAGTGGTGCTACCATCGGTAGCAGCCACTACCAACTGGTAGCACTGCTACCAACCAGTAGCAGTCCTACTGACCGGTAGTACTACTACTGAATGGTAACAGTCCTAATGACTGGTAGTACTGCTACCACATAGTAGTAGTACTGACCAGTAGTACTCCTACCTCTGGGCAGTAGACACTACCGCCCCACATCGTGGGATTAGCCCACGACGGGGTAAGGTAAAGTCCAAATTAATTAAAATTATTACTCCTTAAGCATTTAAAATCCAATAAGCCACAAAATCATTTAGCATAAAACATGATTCATTTATAGGTTATTTCACGGGCACACACACACAGTGCCAAATCCAAAATTCAAAGGGATATTTACTAGCAAGGTAAATGATGAAATAAACACACTAGAAGCAATAGCTAACCAATTCTTGGTAAGTTAGATACCAGGATGCACCCAAGAAACTCAATCTAATTCATTCTTTTCCAAAAGAAGAGGTAAAACAAGAAATTGATTTTCAAGAACACAACATACAACAAATAGAGAAATGAACCATTTCTTTCCTAACTGAAACCATATGATAAGAGCTTCACAAAATCAACAATATCAGGCATTCTTTCTTCTGATCCTAACATTCCACAAGAATCTATAGGCAGATCTACATTTTTAAACACATGGGAAGAAACTGAAATATTCAAATCAAATTTCAAGACAAGAAGAGATCCTCCAACTTTGAAGCAATAGCAAGCAAAGAGATGAAGAATTTCTAGTCTTGAAAACCAGGTCAAATTTCTAGCTCCTCCAGGAAGTTTTGCAGAATTTCTCTCCAAAAATTCCCTCTTCCTATTCCCATGAATTCTTAGGAATAGATGGAAAAATATCTTTTAACCTAAACTTTCTAGGTTAGAAGTTTTTTCCATCCAATCAAGGTTGAATATTTAAAAATTAAAAACAATAAGATTTTATCTTTTTCCAAAAACAATTCTTTTCCAACAATTAAAATGAAAAAGTTAAAATGGAAAGGTAAAAAGAACAACTTTTTTTATTTTATTTTCTATTTTCCAAAATACTTTCTTTCAACATAAGCAGATATCATTTAAATGGCTAGGCAATATTTATTTCCTTCCACAAAATATATTAATGCAACTTTACACAATGAAATAAGCCCTTTAACCATTTAATCTAGCAAATCATTAATTAAATTAAAATCATTAATCGAAGAGTTTAATAGCTAACTAATTATGCCAACATGAGATAGCATCATTGATTTAATTAAATAACCATATAAATAAACGGAAGCACGGAAAACAAAGGCATGATCAAATGACGACTCACAAATGACCAAACCAAAGAACTATGACTCACATACTAGCCAGACGGGAAAGACAACCGACTGACAACACTCACATGAGTGTAACTTCGGGTCAAGTTAGGGTACAACAATTATCTCCTCCACTCCCATTAGGCATATAAGGCATTCTCAGACCTCTTAAACCAGGTGGAGTCGATACCCCATACCTACCTGGTACTAGTAGCTGCAATGTCCTATACCAAAAGAATCCATACGTGCATATAAAAAATATTCATATATATACAAACATGATGTTGACATATGTTCAGAGTATGTTGACATGAAAATATTGTATTATCATTGATGTCAATATGCTGAAGAGTGAACCGGTAATATGTTGAAGAGTGAACCGGTTTATTGAAGTTAAGCAACTGGCAAAGTGAACCGGTATAATGTTGTGAATTGGTATATTGAAAGGTGAACTGACATATGGAATGTTTTCTATCAAGGTTTAATATGGTATGACTACCGGTTGGTAGTCTCAGCCTCAGGGTTTTTGGTTGAAGTGTTTTGATCTTGTGTGATTCAACCGATGACATTGTGTGATGAGTTAGCATTGTAATAGAGACTAGATCATGTTGCCATGTCATCCTCATGCGCGTGAAGGATCTTGCATAAAGGAGATTGATCCTATCTACCCCAAGAATGTGTGTAGTCTCTGTAAGCAATGTATAATGCATGATGGGTTATCTCCTCCATGAAGCAGTGAAGAACAAATGATGGAGAATGTCTTGAGATCTATTCAAGACCATTGTATTCAAATGCAAAGTGTTCGATGTTTAGGATTGAACTAACTGAATTGCTCAAACTAAATGTTTAGGGTTTAGGGTTTATGCTCCCGACTTATCTGTTTCCTATAAGGTCGATGTTGTGTTTCATGTTGAAGTTGTTGGCAAATGTTGTGTGTGTATCTAAGTGCAGAGATACGTAATTCTTGCCAGACCAAATAAGAGAATTGATACCTACAGAGTGTGTGTGTAGAAGGAAGGAACTAAAGCAGATCTGCATTAGCATTGTGTGCTATTACCAGATCATTGTAATACCTATTGATCTCTAACCACTTCAACAATTGGAAAATCCCTTAACAGGGTACCTTTAACCATCTTGTTGTAAATCATTTAACAGGGTGACTCAAAGCCATTGAGTTCATAAAATCCTCTAACAAGGTAACCTCTAATACGGTTTAACCCTTAACCGGGTATTCTAGCCATCCCCTAAGTGGGTGATCCCTAATAGGATCGGTTCCTAACAAAACCAGTTGTAACAGTCTTTAAATGGACTAGGCTCCTAATAGAGCGAACTTCTAAAGAGTTCAAAAATAGCTTGTGGGTATTCATCCCCACCATGGTTTTTCCCAGTTGGGTTTCTACATGAAAAATATGTGTGTCATGCATGATGCCTCTTTCATGTGATGTTTCATTATTTCCTATTTAGTGGTGAATCATGTTGATCTAGTAAATTATTGTATCTCAGATGATAGAATATCTATTTATGCATAAGGATAAAGTGGAAATGAGGGAGTAGGTTGTATGGAAAGCTAAGTGTTGCTGGTTTATGTCTTTCATAGTCGCATTGTGTTTAATCAGTAGTAATCTAGTTCAGACCAGTGTTAGTGATTGTCAGTCAAGTTCACTGTTTGCAGTCAAACCAGTTCAGGAAAAGTTTTTGTGTCTGTACTGATTCACTCCCCCCTCTTAGTACCGGTTTGGTACTCACTGTTCATCATTGATTTATCACACGACACACACACTGATGAAGGAGAATCGTGGTGTTCCCTATCTCATCGAAGTGAATGAAGGAAAATCATCCCCTCGCATCCCAATACACTTTCAAACATGAAACATATAAGTAAAGCTTCACAATATAAGGTAAATGTGTCAATCCATGATAATGATCCATCAAATAACATTAAACATAAGCACTAAGATATTGCATAAAAGCATACACCATACATCTAGATAAAGCATGAAATAACATCACATATAATCTGAATCAATATACAATAATGTTCCATTGAACAATCACTGAAGTAAATCAAAACATACAAAAAGAGGCTGATCGAGGAGGGGTACTACAAATTGACGATCCACTTCAACATGATACATGGGCTTTTTGTGGGAGGCTTCCACATGTTGATAGAAAGTTGACTGACAATGTGAAGTAGGAGATTTAATAATTTTGGCATTCTAATTCTAGAGTATCACCCAATGTAAAGGATGTTTTGAAATTAAGCATCGGCAATTGAGACTGCACATCGCATCCCAAACATTTCTTGGAATCAAGCCTAACAATGTTGTAATTTTTTTTTGTGAAGTACATCCAAATTTGAAAATATCAGAAAGGTCCTTTGAATCTTTGAAGCCATTTTATTGTGTTCCTCTTAAGATTCACAATACTTGTGGTTGCAAGTACCATGTGGAGTTTTCAATGTACCATGAACTTTTATGCCATATTCGTTCTACGATGTATACTAATGAGATGTTGGAGGAGTGTGGTGCAATGCTATTTCTGAGATCATCAAGAGACTTGCAAGATCTATTTTTATGCCCTAGAGGAGATGAGTGCTATTTCTATAGAAATGATTGTTTGAATGAGAAGTGCTCACAATGTGGTAAGTTGACAAAGTTTATTTCATGTTTTCATGAGGGCAATGAACACGAGTTTGGAAAGAATTATGTTGAGAAAAAAAGATATGAGATAGTGAAATATACTTTGAAGAGTGGAGGTGAAAGTTCTATATGCAAATTAGTCTCAAGAGAAGTGAGTGTTGTTGATTGAAGGTTCTACAAGTATGCAACGCACACCCATAGGTCTCAATGGTTGGATCAATAGTTTAGGATGTGTAAGAACTCTTTCCCGGTTGGCACTATTGTATTGGTGGTTGATTTTGCAGAGAAATATACATTGCAACCACAAAATGAGGTACAATCTCAGTACTACAATTCAATCTAGATTGCTATTTTTGTTCACATTACATATAGACATGCTCCTGATAGTACAAAAGAGGACATAAAGATAATCAGGGAGTATCATTTTTATATGAGTGATGATAGATCACACTCCTCCGAGTATGTGCAACATTCTTTCAAGAATTATTTTGAGTTATTGCATGTGAAAGATATTGCAATTGATCAACATATCATATGGTCTGATAACTATATGATTCAATTCAAGAATTCTCGTATGTTTTTTTGGTTGAGTACAATGCATGTAGAGAGGTGTATACCTCATATTTGGTGTTTTTTGAGGTAGGGCATGGGAAGGGAGAGCATGATGGAGTAGGTGCATGTTTGAAGAGAGATATAGTTAAGGAGAAATTGAGGATTTCAGGTGCAAATTTCTCTGATGCACGTTCTATTGTTGAATGGTGTAGTTCAACATTGTCACATGGAGGTACTCTTGATTCAGCATTGACCAAATTCTTTTGGTTCATTGGGGAGAGCACAATGGGATAGAGATTTTATTGTCAAACAATTAAACATTCTTCAAAGATGCATTCATTTCTCAGCTCATATGCAAGTACATGGACCATTTGAACATGAGTGTTGGCTTGTTTTTGTTAGAGTTGTGTTTGGTGTGATTGGGATCAATGCAATTCAAGTGAGTGGGTTGATATGTGGGTTCCCTAATATCTAACTCATTTATCTCAAACAATATCCTTGTCAAACGATGACATGGATAGTTCACTTGAATATGACTGTCTATCAGATCTTGTACAACTAGGACATGTTTTTGCAGTTGTTGTAGTGCAACGGAATGAAGAGAGATCAGAATAATGGTTGGAACAATGTGTACAGAAAAACAAAAGCTAACACAACCAATGATAGATGATGATGGGTTCACATATCCTACAGGTTCAATTGTTATTGTGGGAACTTGGTTGTGAACATACATGATTAGAAAGAATGGCATACCTGCATTTGAAGACTATGAGAGACATAAAACCATTCTAATGTATTCACGCCTTATTATAGCTACAAATGTCAACTTGTTGAAGCATCAAGGAAAACCGAAGACCAAAGACCTATGGACAGTGACTACTGCTGATCATGAAGCAATACTGGATACTCTTAAGAAAAGAGATGACCCTCCAGGCATACTTGAGTAATAGGTCTTTAATGGTGCCTTATTTTTTTATCATCCATTTCATTTCAAACAATGATCATTAAACATTAATGTTCAAGTTTGTTGCATGTATATTAAGGATGTGTTCAAAATGAAGGTCTATTGATTAACATTTTTTTTTGGCAACACGGTTTTTGCATTCACATAGCAGGTACACTTGATATAATTGGAAGGGGCGTATTTTTGCAACATGACTTATTGTCATGTATTTGATGAGCTTTACAATTTTTGTTATTAGACAACACTATTTGACAATTTTTGATGATATAATTATCACAAAACCTTTATGCTCATGCAGGTCTTTTTTGATGATATACAAAAGTGTCACATTATGATTTTTGCGTCAACGTATTGGGTTCTCTTGATATAATTTGAAGGGATGTATTTTAATGGTATATAATCCCACCTTTTCATTTATTATCATGTATTTCAGTTGAAGTGACTATCATAAAGCCTTTATGTTCATCCATGCATTTTATGTGTAGACTAACAATTCTTAAAAATACATGTTCATGCTAGATCATTCGCCATTGACTAGTTTACTCTTGGTGATGGTAAATATTCCTTTGTGCATTAATGAGATTAAATTTTGTGCATAAACACTAAGTCAAGTGAATGTATTTCTATTTAGAAATGATAATGTCTACCATCATCTTCAACTATGTAGAGAAATGCAGTAAGAAGGGCTTTAATCAACATGTGTCTTTCTTCAAAGTTATGCTTGTAGACTTTGCAAAGAAACTGGTAAGTTTCATAATTATAAAATCTTCTATGTCTCAAAAATGTTTTAAATGATTTATTTATAATTTGACAAAATAATTTTTATTAAGTATTATAATTTGTTTCTTGTAGCACATTCATTCCGCATAAAAAGGTTGCTTATTTTGGTCTTCATTTATATGCAGGCATTGTTGTACGTAAGATTTTCACTTAGGACATGAGGATGTCTAATGCCAATGAACTGGGATGTTGTATTTGTATATGGATGTGAACTGATGTAACTTTGTTACGATGATATACAATGTCCATGAGAAAATTGGTTTAGTTATATTGATGATATACAATGTATCTCTACATGAGTACATTAATGTAGTTCTATTGATAATGAAAAAAAATCATGTTTGCATATTCCTTCATGGATGTCACATGGATGTGTAATGGTAATTATGTGTATAAAATACATGGAATATTGATGATCATTATGTGTCTACAGTGTAATGCTTGTTTATCTATACTTTTCATTGAATGAGATTGACGATTTTTTCGGCAACCAAAAAAATGCTGCCCCAATAAAACCATAGGGAAACATGAAAAACTGAGATAGGCTTTTATAGGGACCCCTCTTGTGGCCCCATAGGTTCAAACGGCTCATTCATAGGTGACACAGATTCCAAGTTAGGGCCCGATGCTCTACAAAATGGATATGTTAGGATCGATTGTCACTTCAAAACACAAACAAACAAACAAGCTACAAATCAATAGTTAGTGTTAGAAATCACAAGTAAAACACTATGCTAAGCAAGAATATCAAGAAAGAAACTACACAATAAATAAAAAGCTTAATGACTCTAAGAAATGTAACTAAACATCTCCAAATTCTCTCTACCATGTTGGTAGCTTCTCCTTCCTTGTTCCTCTCCTCTCCAAGTCCAAATGAGTGTAGCTCTCAGCAACTTTTTGCACTATGGATGCCTTATGGAAGTTCAAAATTGAAAATGATCAACTATGCAAATGTCAATGTAAACAAAAGCTAAAATAAGAGATTATCTAACTAGCTAGTGTTAATTTTAAGCCAAAAGAGCGAATGTAAATGGTTATACTAAAATGCTCTCTCTAAAAATGACTATAAGTTAAATGCATACAAGTTTTCAGGATCTAGATTATGAAGAAATGAGCTCTATTTATAGGTAAAATGGAGCAATGGATGGTTGAGATTGAGTAATCTCAATAAGGGTTAGGATTGAATGGTTTATGATCCATGTGAGGACTTTCAACCCAATCCCATGATGAAAAGTGTCAACATGAGAAGGTTTGAGGGGAGAGGGAAGAAGCATTAAATGCTTGACATGACCTGAGGGTTAACTTGGGAGGTAATGTTAATGTTGAGATGAGTGAATAAAATCATTATCCAAATAATAATGCTTTTATCCAGTGGATAAACTCGTGCAAGATGTAGTGTGGATAACCATGGTCAAAACAATAAATCTTCGAGGAGACACATGGGTTACATGAGGGTTGAGTTAGAGTTCAAAGTCTCTAACCATGGATGCAAGTGGATTTAACCATTTATGTTTATGTAAGAGCCTTTAATGGTTTGGAAGACTTTAGAGGTTAACCATTTGAAGACATAAAGCCTTGAATGCTTTTCAAAGACTTTGGAGTCTTTGAGAAGTGACTCCAAGTTATTTAGGGATGTGACAATAATTAGGGGATGGATTAGGATAATTAGGAAGGGGTTTAGAATTGCAAGTGGGTTTGGTGGGTGAGGGAAAATAGGATTTTTATTAAAATAAAATTCATTTATTTCAACAAATAGGTGCAACTTGCATTTTTAGGAGAAAGCAAGTGGGGGGGGGGATTTTATGATTTAAATAAATGTTTTAATTATTTATTTAAAAGAGGAAAGGGGATTAAATGAAATAAATAGGATTTATTCATTTAATTGATTGTGAATATATTTTAATGAATTAATTAAAATCAATTGAATAATTTATTTAATTAATAGGAGAATGTTTGAAGATCAATTAATTAAATGTTAATTTAATTAACTGATGGCTAGTGGGTTTTTAATCAAATAAAAAGAAAATATTCATTTAATTAAAATGGATAGATTTATGTGACTACATTTGTCCCTCTTTCAGACGGTGTGATTTATCGCATCATTTCAAAGAAAGAAAAATAGGTGTGAAGAAATATGCCCCATAAAATGTTAATTTAATGGGTGGTATGCCCCCTTGAGAGATGGGCTGAAAATTTTGAAAAATCAGGCGATCTCTCGAAAAGAATGAAAATTGGCAAGGAGATAGAAGAGAAAAATCTAGAAATACTAGTGAAAGAATGGAACAAATCGAAGATAAAAAGGAGAAATGGGAGGTGTTGGAAGTTCACAAGGACCACGACAATGAGCGGGGTAAAATTAGGTTTACGACGAAGGGTATATATGAGGGTGAAGGGGTAAAATTAGGGTCATTTGCATTCATCTCCATAGTGATTTCAGAGCTCTGAGAGTGACCTTTATGAAAGAGTGAGCAACAGTCAGGACGCCGATATTGATAGCAGATCATCAGGTAGAGCAAGTTCATCGATTCCAGTGGCCAGATGACAACGGACCAGCGGTATGTAAATTTAAAAATTTTGCTTTTCATGCATTTTTTATGTCTTTTTTGCCTTGTGCAAGTTGAGTCAAAACAATAGTGCTAAAACTATGTTTTGGCGCTGTTGTCAATTGAACTAGCGCTATTGTGCCACTATAGCACTTTTGCATAGTGGTTGTAGCACTTTTGAAAGTTTTCGCGTAGTTGTCTGATTGCTTTAGTACTATTGTGTCCTTCTTGTAGCGCTATTGTCTTTAAATGGCACTTTTGCATAGTTGTTCTAGCGCTATTGTGTGTTTAGTGCTAATGTGTAGTTGTTGTAGCGCAATTGTCAGCAAAGTAGTGCTATTGTTAGTAGAGTAGCGCTATTGTCTATAAAAATAGATGCCCCAATGTTTTTAGAAAAAAAAATCTCCTGATGCCAATGATGCATGGATGGAGAGGTGAGTTGTTTTGAACCATAGCAGCCCCATTGAGACTTAGGTCATTAGGATAAATGCCTATTGTAGTCTAGGTGTGCCATGATTGCTTACCTGTTGAGACTCGAAGATACTTGATCAAAGTATCTGTTGATAGTCTAGGTTTAAACTTAAGAAAGTTTGAAACAAAACAAATGATGATGATGGTTGATGTGCGTGTGTAGGAGGAGCTTCCCATCTTCCAGATGTGGGAGAGGCATCTAGCCACACAAGTGTTGCAAGATCGATTAACAAAAGCCAAGGTTGATTGCATTGCAGCAACAGGTCTATACGATGTGATGTATATGCCCATGATTCAGACAAATCATGGTTTGATAATAGCATTGGCAGAGCACTGGCACAGTGAGACTTGTATGTTTCACCTAGCATAGGGGGAGATGGCTGTGACACTAGATGATGTGTGGTAGATCTTACACATCCCTATCTAAGGGGATCTGGTGACATATGACCGAGCCTGGGGGACAATAGCGATACATCAGTTTTTTGATGAGGATATGTTTATTCACAATGGCTCGATAGCGTGGGAGGATATAGCTGTGTTATATGAGCCACTACTCGTTGTATTATTAGGTATTATTGGGGGCCTGCTATGCCCAGATCGACAATCACATGGATTGGTCATGGGTTGGGGCCAGGTGATAGAGGAGATGATGACTGAGGGGACCTACTTTGCATGGGGATCATGCATTCCATCGCATCTATATCAGGAGCTACATGAGGTAGTATACCAAGAGATGAGCTCACTGGGAGTGGGGATCACACTTCTACATATCTAGGCATGGGAGCACCTACCTATAATGTGACCGGTTAGTCTGAGATTTAGGGTAGTAGATTAGCCCTATGTATATATGTATGGTGGTATGATGAGTCAACCCCACCTAGGGAAGTTAGAGTGGTGGTGGAGGGCGCTTGACGATTTGGATACAGTGATTTGGAGGCCTTATATTGAGTGCAAGCCCTGGGAGGATGATGCAGAGGCCTTTTTGTATGTATTTATGACACAGTACTTGATTGGTAGGACAACCTACAATGTGGAGAGATAGGTACCTGGTAGAGTGCTGAGACAGTTTGGTCGGAGGTAGGGATTGCCAAGTGGGTCTGGAGAGTATGCACGGGTGGTTCGAGAGAGGTTCCAGTGGGGGCCAGTATTACCTTTTGATCAGGCTTTAGTAGAGTTTCAGACTCTATAGACAACACCATGGCAGATGAGGTCGAGGATTGTAGATGTAGGTGTTACTGATGAGAATACATAGTATATTGCGGCACATCTAATTCCTCGCATATCAGATCCGAAAGAGCCGATTCCATCCTTTGAGGAGGATAGGAGACCGAGACGAAGGAGGAGAGGAGGTCGAGGAGTGGTAGTAGGGGGATGAGGGAGAGGTGATGGAGGAGGAGGGGATGGAGGAGGAGGTGATGGAGGAGGAGGAGGTGGGGGTGGTGGATTTGGAGGGGGTGGGGGATTTGGAGGTGGAGGTGGTGGAGGTGGACGGTTATAGTGGAGAGGGAGAGGCGGGCAGCCATTGCGGCTATCACAGGGGCCTTTGATGCAGGGAGGAGTGAGATTAGGTGGCAGGGATATGGGGGAGGTAGAGGCACCTATGGATACGGGAGAGGGAGCCACTAGACGAGGAGAGGGAGCTACTAGAGGAGATCTGTGGGATCATATGATACTAGTTTTGTAGAGTCGGCTGGAGGATATGGAGGTGGAGGTTGCAACTAGAGATGTTCAGCTGTTTGCATGGGAGTTAGAGTTGACTGTAGTGTTGCAAGAGAGAGATGATGCAGTGGAGAGATTGACAGAGCTACAGGAGAAAGTACGGGTTGGGGTAGGAGCACAGGGTCCTATTGGGGAGGTGATGAGGGAGATTCAGTGAGCGCAGGCAGAGATAGAGTATTGGCGAGGTTTATATGAGAAGGTGGTGCCAGCCAGTCAATGAGCACTGAACTATTCATAGATGTGTCGATCGAGATCAAAGCGGTCTTAGAGGATGCAGAGCAGTGGTGGTGTGATGGGTCCTCCATGGCAAGGTAGTGCAAGTGATGTAGGGCGTAGTGGGGGAGTAGGTGGTGATGGTGCTATAGGTGGTGAGGGTGGTGCAGCATCTGGTTAGAGTGGCATTTGAGAGAGCATTTTATGTATTTTATTACATTGTCATTTTGGACTATCTTGGATTGCTCTTGGTAGCCGATATTTTTGACATCATTGTACTTTGATACATGCATGTTTGTGCGAGATGATATGATATGATATATGAGGAGATCCCATATTTTATGATGATATGCATGTCGATGATATATATGGGTTTATGCAGGATCATGATCTATGATTTATACTTAGATGGATATCTGTACTTGCTATATGTATGTGTTTATGAGATGAGTCCTATATGCATGTTATGTTTGATTTATATGATGTCTATATGCATTGCTTTATGAATGTGATGCTTAACATGCAGATGTAGGTTTATGCATGCATAATGTGTTGGTGTAATGCTTTATGTATGTATTACCATGATGATGATGTATGCATAATGAAATGATACTAACGATGATGCTAATGATGAAATGATGATATGTAGTGATGTTTGATATTTTGAAATGCAATGAATGGAATGATTTATGTAAATGCATCTAGATGGTTAAAATGAATGAAATATGGATAAACAAATGTATAGTACAGATGTTTATGTGATGAATGTATGTGTAAAATGTATAAACCAATGTTGAGACAAATGGTTTTTGTTATGAGTCTAAATGTGGATAAAATATGATTAAGTGAAATGATAATGTGATGATAATGCAACTCATGAGTAATGAAAAACTGCACCTTAATGCAATTTAAAAGGATAATGAATGCATTTTAATGAATCCTAAATGAAATCATTGTAAGATGAAAATGAATGAGTATATTCTTATTCTAGATGGATAAATGGTTGCACTTAACTAATGGATAGATAAATAAATGCATGCAACTAAGGAAATCTAAACAAATGCATGGTAATCAAGCTTAAATGATGGTGAATGATGATTTTTAAATGATACTAAATGAATGTACAGTAATGGTTAATAAATGGTAGTAAATGCAATGATGAGAAATTTATAAAAATGAATCTAAATGTTGTGATTTTGCAATGATGAAATGATGTAATGATACTAATGCAAGTAAATGATAATGAACTATATGTATGCAAATGCAACTAAATGATATTAAATGCACTTTAATGAATATCTAAGAATGAAGTTAATAAAACCTATACGTATGTACATGATAATGAACTAGGTTTATTTAAATGCAACTAAATGTAATGAAATGATGATGTGTTCATGATAGATGAATGCAAGGTTGTTTTAGACTTTGCATGATGCATTGATGATGTATCAAAGAACTCTATCATGATTGTATCCAAGACCAATTCATTTTTCAAATAACTTCTCATGTTTAAACTTGTTCACACTTGCATACAAAACCATGAATATGAATAATGAATGATCAAATGGATGGGTGATATGCAACAAAATGTAATATAAATAGATGAGATGAAATGACAATCCATAGTGCTTTATTTTCATCATCAAGCATGGTAGTATCAATCTTGGATGAGGCAGTAGGAACCAAGGATGCAGAATTGTACCTACAAACAAGCAACATAAATAAAGAATAAAGAATATGGACCCTCCATAATGGTTCATGCTCATATGGTTGAGGTATACGATGTAGTCAGCAAGCCATAGTGATCCATGACTGTATTTTGTATATGATCAAGTAGCTTAGTGAACTTCCCATGTAGGTCCACTATTAGTACATGCCCCAGAACTTTATTGGAATAATTCGCAGAAGACATACAAACAATGCTTAGGAACCATCCCAGCCACTCTAATCACTTGTGGATATCCTGGAGTAGCATAGGAACTTGATATAAATGAATAAGTAACCTACAAATCAACCAAGTATTTGATAGCTTAAACAAAATTTTCTTGTCAAAGAAAATGTCATCTTGTCTTTGTTTTGGTAAGGAAGGATGCATTCTTGTTAAGATAGTTGGCGTGTTGATGTTGATTGTTTGGTTGATATGATAAGTGGTCATCATTTGAGTATTTCAAATATTTGTTTAGTATCTACTTGGACGTGTATGTACAAAAAGTGTTGCCATGTTTTTTATTGTTTTTTGATGTTTTAGGATGTTTTTTGGATTTTGTGAGTGTTTTGAATGTTTTTGGTATTTTGTGTTTGTTTTGAATGTTTTTGGTATTTTGTGAGTGTTTTGAATGTTTTTGGTATTTTGTGATTGTTTTGAATGAAGAACTCAATGAATCACAAGTAATGCAGAATCCATTTCTATCAATAGGTTAAGAGCAGTGCCCCTAGTTTTAGACATGACTATGGAAAAGCGAGATGCAAGACACATGAAGTACTATCCTTGATTGCAGATCAATAACAAGCCATGGTTTTGACTGATGGATGAGTGGATGCAATGAATATGATTTGAAATAAGTCTGAAAGATAATGGAGTCATAGCCTTTACAAGTGGCACCTGTTTGCTAGTTTTTCACCATCCGTACTTACCCAAGGTGCCACCGGAGTGGTTGTTCACCATTTGGATGCATGATTTATTTTCTTTACTATTTTGATTTTTTTTGTATTTTCTTCAAGACATTTATCTGAATGTTTTTGGTGTTTTTTTGTTATGTATGGGATCCTGATGCTTCGTACAACTTATGTATAAAACCATTTGAGGTGCATGTTGTTGATTGGATCTGCTAGTGGTTCTCCTTCTGAAGTAGCCAACTAATATGCCCCAGAACCAAATACAACAGTGATAACATATGGACCCAGCCAGTTTGATTCAAACTTTCCCTAATGTTCTCTGTTTGGCTAGTTACAAGGATTCTCTTGAAGAACAAGATCACGTACCTCAAATATACAAGGTCTAACCTGGTGATTATAGCTTATGCTCATGCATTGTTGATAGACTTTGAAGTGGTTGTATGCATCTTGCCGCCTTTCATCAAGTAGTTCTAAGTCTTGAAGACGTGATACTTTGTATGCTTCATCATCTATCAGATTATGCAAGGAAACCCATAGAGATGGTATCTCAACCTTAATAGGTAAGATAGCTTCTACTCCATATACTAGTGAGTAGGGAGTTGCGCCTATAGGGGTTCAAATGCTAGTTCAATATGCCCATAGTGTTGGATTTAATTGAACATGCCAATCATGACTGGAATCATTGATTGTCTTCTTGAGGATTCTTAATATTTTTTTGTTCGATGCTTCGGCCTGACCATTGCCTTATGGGTAATAGGGAGTGCAAAAGCGGTGTTGGATGTGGAATTTCTCATAGAGCTCACAAACATCCTGATTTTTGAAAGGAAGCCCATTATCTATGATGATGGACATGGGTACACCATACTGGCAGATGATGTAATTAAGGATGAATGAGGTGATCTTCTTGTCGGTGACTTGGGTAAGTGAAATAGCTTCGATCCATTTTGTGAATTATTTGGTGGCGGTAATGATGAATTTGTGGTCGTTGGATGAAGACAGATGGATTTTACCCACAAGGTCAAGTCCCCATTGACAAAAAGGCAATGGTGTTGTGATTGGTTGCAATTCATGAGCTTGTGCATGTATCCGGTCTCCATGAACTTGGCATTTCTTGCATTTTCTAACAAAATAGTACAAGTATTTTTCCATGGATGGTCAATAGTATCCAACACGTATGATTTTCTTTGCCAGTGAAGGACCTCTTGTGTGAGTCCCACAAATTCCTTCATGTACCTTTTCTAAGGCCTTTGTTATCTCATCCTATTCCAAACATCGAAGGAGAGTACCATCAAGACTGTGTCGGTATAGGGTTTCCGCAATAATGGTATATCGAGTGATTTGGCGAATGAAGGTTTTATGTTGGTTATTCAATTGGTTAGGAGGAAGCGTGTGATCATGGAGGTAGGTGTAGAAATCACCATACCATGGGGATTTAGAACCACCAAGGTGACATATCATCTTAGATTCGGGAATATCATAAGCGGGAATCCAAATTTGTTCTACCAAGAACTCATAGCGTGTTGAACTATGTGGAAGATCTAGAAGAGATGCAATGGTAGCCATAGCATCAACAACTCGATTCTGATCTCTGGGAATCTACTCAAAGGTGATAGTAGTAAATGATGCCTTTAAATTGTCCACCACTTGATTTTACGACATGAGTTTATCATCCTTGGTCTGATATGCATCGGTGACTTGTCGGATGACACATTGGGAGTCGCCATATATCTATAACTCTTTTAATTTATATTGTATGGCTAGTCTAAGTCCTATGATCAAGGCCTCATATTCTGCTATGTTGTTTGTACATGGAAAAAATATCTTGTAAGACTTCAGGATGTTGTCACCTTGAGGTGTGATAAATAGAATGCCTGCCCCTGAGCCATGCCTAGTGTATGAACCGTCAAAGTTTAGTTTCCATCGTTGTGTTGTTGTGATCATGAATATATGTTCATCTAGGAAATTGGAAATAAGAGGATGGTCACCTATGAGGGGTGCATCGACCAACTGATCTGCAATAATTTGGCCCTTGATAGCCTTATGGTCCACATACTCGATGTCAAATTCACTTAGAATAATCACCCATTTGGCCAAGAGGCATGTCAATGCTACTTTGCTAAGTAAGTACTTTAGTAGATTGATCTTTGTAATGAGTTGTAATTTATGTGTTAACTGGTAGTACCTCAATTTAGTGGCTGCCAAGATTATTGCTAGGCAAGCTCGCTCAATAGGTGTGTAATTGAGTTCATAGCCGACCAGTGTGCGAGAGATGTAGTAAACATAACACTCTTTCCCTTTTGCATTATGTTTAGCCAGGAGTACTCCCAATGTTGTATGGGTTGCTGAAATATAGAGCAACATAGGTCTACTTGGATCTGGTGGGATTAGCAATGGTGTATTCATGAGATAGTCTTTAAGCATCTAGAATGCTTGCTAGCATCTAGCATCCCATTGAAAGCAGATGTTTTTGTGTAACAAGTGTGTAAAGGGGTGACACTTATCTGTCAGTTGTGCAATGAATCTTCAGATGGACTATAGCCGCCCTTGTAATATCCTTAGCTGACTGATATTATTTGGAGGTGGCATGTCCATGACTGCTTTGACCTTTGCAGGATCAACCTCAATTCCTTTGCTTGAGACAATGTATCCTGTAAGTTTCCCTGAGGTTACTCCAAAGACACATTTCTTTGGGTTGAGTCGAACATGATATTGTTCTAGTTTGTCAAATATTTGCTCTAATATTTCCCGATGGCCTTCTCTTGTTAATGATTTTGCTAGTAAGTCATCAACATAATCTTCCATTATGGTATGCATCATATCATGAAAGATGGTGGTCATTTCTCTTTGATAGGTCTCTCTTGCATTCTTTAGACCGTAAGGCATTAAGTTCTAGTAGTATGTTCCCCATGGACATGTGAAGGCTATCTTATGTTGATCCTCTGGTGCAATCTTTATCTGGTGGTATCCTAAAAAAGCCATCCATGAGAGAAAGCATGGCATGTCTAGTTGTTAGGTCCACAATCATGTCAATGTTTGGTAGGGGAAAGTCATCTTTAGGACACACCTTGTTCAGATCTCTGAAGTCAGTACAAATACACATGCCCCCATTGGTTTTCTAATAGGTACAATATTGGAGATCCAATCTGTATAATCAATTGGTATAATAAAACCAACATCTAGGAGTTTCTTAAGTTCTACTTTGACTAGTACCGCAATCTAGGGGTGCATCTTGTGAAGCTTCTATTTGATAGGCATAGCTCCTTCTGCTATGGTGAGGTGATGCATGACCAAATTAGGATCAAGCCCAGGCATGTCTGCATATGACCATGCAAAGTTGATTTGACACTTCTGGAACAATTCTACAAAATTAGGTTGTTCCTCTAAAGTTAAAAGAGATGCCAAATGGATGTGGTGAGGAGTTTCAGGAGTCCCCACGTTGAATTCTTTTAGATCCTCGATGAGAATCATTGATCATTCCTGCTATGTACTAGAGGGGAGGATGTCAAACCTTTCATCCTCAAGTGCCTCAGAGAGGTTTTCATTGTTGGATACACTCTTTCTTTTTACTTTTGTGGGATCAAACAGTTCCATAGTGTGGTTTTCACTGGAAGATCCATGTTTTATTGTTATATTTTTGCAGTTGAAAGGTTTGGCATCTGCCCCAAAGTATGTTGCACTATTAAGTTCAATGGTGAATCTAGCTTTATGATCCCCGCTTGGTATGTTATCCCGTAGTTCCAAAAAGTCAATGATCGCCTCATCATTTTGTAAATGGTCAAGGCATGGGGGATTAGATTGGTTCCATTTGATGAGTTCAGGATGGATAATGGGCATTACCTATCAAGTTAAGTTAATGATATGTTTCAGGGAGGGTCAAGACATTGTGTTGAAGGTCATTGATGGTACTCTCCCTATTAGAATCAGGTGTAGGATGTGACATAGGGTCCATGTAAGGTGTTTCTAGTTTAGGAACCTAAGAGGTTTTAATCTGCGCTTCTCCATAAATAGGGATTTCTTTGTGAGGTGGAGGGGGTGATGCGTCTTCGTCATCTGAAGTATTGAGATGTACTAAATCAAATTCCCACTCATGTGAGTTGGTCTTTGAGTCACTTTCCAGTATCTGATTACTATACCATACCAAGATATCCTTTGAGTTAAACATTGTAGGTGTGATCAGTTGATGTACCATTGTAGATGGAATGATTGGTGTTGTAGGAAGGATTATGGGGATCAGTGAATCCAATACAGAGAGTATTAGTGTTATTGAATCTACTGCTTCTGATGGAATGATCGGTGTTGTCGATACGGCTTGGGGTTCTGATATTGCTAATGGTGCTATTGATGCAATTTTTGCTACTGAGGGGGTTGTTGATTGGATTGGTGGGATGATTGGTGTTATGGATGTTATTGCTGGGATTTTCAACATTATTGGAGCAATTGGTGTGGTTTTTGGTGCTGCTAATATAATCAAGGGTGACCTCTTTAAAGTATTAAGCTAATATAGAGGTTTGTTGGGTTTCCCTTTGAATCTAAGATTAGGAAGAATCTCCTTTTGAAAGCCTAATCTAGTGTGATCTTTAGGCTTTAATTTCGACTGCAGCGGCTCATGTCATCCTTGCTTGAAAGGCCCCAAAGCACTCTGACCATCATATCCCATTCTTTGCATAATGAGAAGGCCTTTTCCGTATTGATTTGTGGGAAGTTTGGCTTGTGGGAGTTCTGTGGTGATAGGATCTTTATAGATCCATTTTGCAAAGTCCTCATCTCTAGTTTCTTCTTCTTGACTCTTTCTAAGGATAAAAGGAATCAAAGTGCATGTTGGCTTGACCAGTGGTGCTTGAAGTAACCGTTGAGGCTTACCATGAGTTCTAGGGGAAGTTTTTAGTTTCCCAACACAAAAGAGTTGGCTTAGATTGTACTCCCCAAGACCTTCCTCTGCTATTTTCATCTTGAGATTCTCTTTCTTGGGTATAGAGGTGTCTAAACTAGAAAGAGAGGCTAGACTAACATATGATGTGGATGAGATAGCTTCTCTGTTGTTGGAAACGGTAATCTCTAGTTGATGGTTGATATTGTGACAATAGGAAAATGGATTTCCATCACCCAGGATTGTAACTTATACACCATTATGAGGGAACTTGAGACATTGGTGGTAGGTGCATGGAATGACTTGCATGGCCTGTATCCAAGGTCTTCCTAACAACAAATTATACGGCAAAGGAAGATCAAAAACTTGACATCTGATGTGCTTCACCATTGGGCTCACTCAGATTGGTAACACAACTACTCCTTTGGATGAATGATTTGCATCATCATATGATTTTATGGTTATCTTTTTGTGGGGATCCACTGATTCAACAACATATCCCAATGTTGTGACCAATTGTAATGTACAGATATTTAGGCCTGCTCTGTGTTGGTTGATAAATCCTTCAATATGGAGTGAGGCATTATGAGGTTGCTGGAAGGATGTATTGTCACTTTCAAAGAAAGTGAGACATGGTGATGACCTCAGACTACCAACCATAGTTTAAAATTGATCTGTATTTGGATTTACAGGGATTGATGCCTCTTGGAGAGCTTGATCCAAGATTGTTTTATTAGATGGGGATAGGCGCAAAAGCTCTAAGATGGATGTAAGTGTAGGCATCTTATCTAACTGTACCACAAGGTTATACTGCTTTGGGATTGAAGTTGTGCCTTGTGGAGCTGCTTTAATGGTGATCTTGCCACGATGTGTAACAACATTGCAGGTAGAGCTCGAATCTTTGATGGTAATGGTTGCAATTTGTTCATTGGCATCATATATGTGGCTCGTGTATAATCGGTTGTATCTGTGTTTCATCCTAAAGTGGAAGGACCCCTTTGATCTTGTGATGGAAGTGGATTCTTAAACATAAGATGATCATTGTTTGTGGTTTTTGGGTCATGTCCTTCAAATTCAATCTCTCCTCAGTCAATAAGATCCTGAACAAGATCTTTTAATCTATGACAATTACTTGTTTTATGCCCTTTCCCTTGATGGAATTCACAATGCTCATTATCCCTCCACCATGAAGGTTTCACCTGGGGTTCATAATTAGATGTTTTTGGTAAGGTCACCAAATTTGAAGAAACCAACTAACGTAACACTATTTTAATAAGTTCCCCTAAGGGAGTGTATGTACATTTTGGTTTATAATTTTGTTGGCATTGTCTTGGTTCTTCTTGCGGTACATTGCATCCTTGATTTGGGGGAGCAACTATGTTATTATTGGGTAGGGGGGTTTGTCCCGCAAATCGGACTACAAGTTGTGCACTTTTGATAGTCCTTGCATCTACAACCCCATCATTGATGATGTTTTTGTTTTTATTCTAGAAGTTAGGTTTATCACTGTTGAAGTGCGAGCAAGGGCCATCCTTTGGTTCATTGTATATCTTGATAAGCCTCTTTTTTATGAGGGCTCATTCAAATTTTAAACCCTTGGTGATCATGTCATTAAAGGACTCTATGACTTTCGTTTCTAGGTGGAATTCCATTTCTTCATTCAAGTTGGAAATAAATATTTCCACTAGTTCTTGTTTAGGTAACTGAAGAGAACGTCTACTAGACATTTTTTGCCATCATTGTAGGCAAGTTGAAAATAGCTCCCCTGGTTTTTGCTTGGTGCTACACAGATATGCCATGGTGATATAGTGTTCAATGTTATGTGAATAATGTGTAATGAATTTCTGGACTAGTTCTTCAAATGTCCTAATGCCACCTGCTAGTCAGGAAAACCGTGATGTGGTTAGCCCTCCCAAACTTTGAGGAAAGAGTTGCATTAGGTATGTGTCTTCATATGCCACTTCGAGGCAAGCTGAATGAAATTCTCTAACATGATCTCGAGGGTCTCTTTTACCCCAATAATTTTCAAACTTAGGTGTTTCAAACCCTAATGGAAAAGGTGGCATATGTAGATTCCTATCAAAGGGATAGGGACAAATATCATTAAGTGAAAACTGGTTTGTTTTCACAGCACTATGGAGTTGTTTGGCGAGATTCTTGATTTGTTGCCGCAACATGTCAATGTCATTTGAAGAAGGAGGAGGTGGGGGATTTACTTGATTAAGGTTGTATCTGATGTGATCTAGACCTCTTCCATCCTCATTATGACTTTTCCTTAGTTGTGCAGTATCAAAATCAGAGGGTAGTTTGGCTCCCTCTTGGGCAAATCTTAAAAAGTGAGCATTAGCATTGTTCCTGAGGATTTCATCAAAAATTTGATTGAAGAGAGGGTTGTGTTGTGGCCTTTCTATTGCTACAGGAGTAGGAGTACTTGGATTTTCATCATTTGTGTTTCCTCCAAGGGCTTCTTGGAATTCATTGAGATTTTCCTCCTCTTCCTCCTCGATCTCTAGTTGTCTAGACCTTGATTTGGTTTGAGTCATTTTGTTTACAAGATGTTGTTGAAGTTTGGTGAAAATGATTATGAGTTGGTGATATAATGAGAGATAAATGTTTGGTGAAGTGTTTTGCATATGGATCTCTAACACTAAAGGTAGATGTTACCAAAGTCCTTCTATGAATTGCTTGTTATGTTTGGTTGACAATGTTTGATATGATAAGGTTTAGAGAGGCCTATGATGTTTTACAGACCCAATCTACCTAGTAATGAGAGGATGCACTCATAGACTAGTTTTAACCTACGTAGAAATCCCTCTTAGGATGAGTTTATCCTAGATGTAGAGACACTCTAAAAAGTGATGTGTTGTGTTTGATTCAACTGATATCGAAAAATAACATAGGACAAGACCTCTTTATGTTTCGAGAGTTGGAATGGATTGATGATGTATGAATGTGAGAATGGATGAAATGTTAACTTCAATAAAAACTTTATGTCACAAATGGGACAAATTCTTCCTCTTCTCTTTCAGGGGTTGGTGGTTCTTCCCTAGCTGAGTTATATGTGATGCAAATGTCTAGAAAGAAGGCAGGATTGATTTTGCCTCCTTTGTTTTTATGATAACTCAAAGCTCTATGTTGAGTAAAATCTCTGCGGTTTAAAGACTCTTGATCAAACTCGTTGGATTTTCCTTTAAGATATAGATGCATGTGACGTAAGAAGGTTCTATGTGAGACAAATATTTGCGTATCGAGATAGAAAAAATTTCTTCTTTTGATGAAATCCTTTGAGCTCAATGGTCTTTTCTTCAAATTGATATGTTGATGAAGATTCTTCTTTCTCAAAATGTGAAGAATGGTCATATAGTTTGATACTTTGTTGTTGCATTGTGTTTATGATTTTTGCCAAATGTTTGATGTTTAAAATTTGTGTTGGATGAATAATTGTTCTTGAATTGGTTTTGATTTTATTTGACAAGAAAACAAAGAAAGCACACAAACAAAAGAATGTTGCCTCAAAAGGCACAAATAAGTGTGGGTCTAAATCAACCCAATCTTTGGAATTTTATGACCCTTTCTTTCCAAATGTTTTTGAGTCTATTTTTCCAAAAAGCATGAAGTCGGCTTAGTTTATCCTCGGTCTTGACACAAAACGAAGACACTTCAAACACACTTTATCCCTAAGGTCAAATGGCCAGTTGCGATAATTTCAGCCCACATCTTGATATTTCTTCAACTTTGGTACTACATACCTTATGAATCCCATCATAGCTAGTAAGGATGTGATATACTAAGTCTTGCACGCGCATAAAAAATAGATGATCCCTATGATGGGGGAGTCACCAATTTTATCAAGCTACAAGTACCCTTTCAAAAAGCTATGTTTCTACTCAAGGAAATATGTATGGTGAGTATCTTGGGAGCAAAACCATCTGTGCTTTTGCACTGAACTTCTCACAAATATCCTCAATTAGTAGAACAGGTGGGCTTCTACATAAAGGTGTTTAGTAATTTTTGATGTCTTTGGACATAAGTTCATTCTGTAGTGACTCAATTAAGAGCCTTGTAACTTGTGGTGGGGCCCATTTTCCCTTTCACCAAGTTACATTGTAGGAACTATACCCAAGGCTACAACTTTCTCTCACACCTGATTTCTATAGCAGCTTGAAGGATTTACCGCACAAGGTCATTCCCAAGAGTGATGTGTCTCTTGGCAGGCCTCTCTTAAAAAGATAAACTTTGAGTGTTACTAACACTTTTCTCTTACACCTAGGACCACGAAAGTCAAGGTAGAGGATAGTCTGTGTTAGAAGTACGACCACTCCACAAACTTTGTACAAGTGTGCCAATCACAAAAAGCACTTGTTCTTTTTAACCGATTTTTATTGCAATGTGATCTAACTATTTGGAGATGTTGCTCCAACAATCATGGTGTTTTTTTTAACTTCAAAGACAAAATGTTTGGTAAACTAGCAATGTGAAATCCTGGCCAACTGAATTAACAACATGTCTTGCTTTAAGTAAATCGCTTTGGAACAAGAAATTTTTTGACAAGTTGATTGTTCTTTTTACTTTTCCACCAAATGAAATGTTTGGTTGTGAATTTCCTTAAGTTTGATGCAAGAAATAAAATTTGTGTTGTTGATTTTAAGCACTAAAAGAAATGAATCCTAACTTGCAAAGAAAGCAAATTTGTGGTTTTTTGAGTTTGTTGTTCTTTTTAAGCCCAAGCTGAAAAGTGTGATTTAATTTTAGAACCAAAAATGAAGTGTGAAGTTCAATTTTAAACCAAAATAAAAAGTGAATTCATTTTAAGATCAACTTTGAAAAGAAAGTTAGTAAAACAAATAAATTTAATTTTTAGTCTAATTTAAAACATGCATAACAGAGAAAAACAATTAGTAAAATCCGCCTACTTGGTAGGCTTCTACAAGCCTAATTTTTTTTTTTCAGTTACAAGGTATTTCTGCACAACTCTTTGTTACAATAGCGCTATTCTATGTAAAAACAAAAGCACTATTTAACCCGGAAGCGCTAATTCACTGACAGATGCGCTAAACTAATTACAAATGTGCTAAACTATGATCAATAGTGCTAAAACAATTCTGTCGGACAAAAATAAATTCTAGAAAACAGGGAGCACAACTGCACTAAACTAATGGCAAAAGTGCTACTCTAAGTGCAAAAGCACTAGAATATGGGAAATAGCGCTATTTCGTAGACAATAGTGTTATTCTGGTGAACAAAAATGCTATAGCACAAACTTTCATAAGCACTAAAACATGTTCAAAAGCGCAAAAGCACAACCTGTGTGGCAATTAAAATCACGAAAAATGTTAGTATAAAAAAATTTGTTGCTTTGGATTCACGTCAAGTTCACCAAATGATGCTCTGCAAAATGGATTTGTTAGGATCGATTGTCACTTCAAAACACAAACAAACAAGAAACAAATCAATAGTTAGTGTTAGAAATCACAAGTAAAACACTATCCTAAGTAAGCATATCAAGAAAGACACTACACAACAAATAAAAAGCTTAATGATTCTAAAAAATGTAACTAAACATCTCCAAATGCTCTCTACCATGTTGGTAGCTTCTCCTTCCTTGTTCCTCTCCTCTCCAAGTTCCAAATGAGTGTAGCTCTCAGCAGCTTTTTGCACTATGGATTCCTTATGGAGGTTCAAGATTGAAAATGATTAACTATGCAAATGCCAATGTAAACAAAAGCTAAAATAAGAGATTATCTAATTAGCTAGTGTTAATTTTAAGCCAAAAGAGTGAATGTAAATGGTTATACTAAAATGCTCTCTCTAAAAAAGACTATAAGTTAAATGCATACAAGTTTTTAGGATCTGGATTATGAAGAAATGAGCTCTATTTATAGGTAAAATGGAGCAATGGATGGTTGAGATTGAGTAATCTCAACAAGGGTCATGATTGAATGGTTTATAATCCATGTGAGGCCTTTCAACCCATTCCCAGGTTGACAAGTGTCAACATGAGAAGGTTTGAGGGGAGAGGGAAGAAGCATTAAATGTTTGACATGACCTGAGGGTTAACTTGGGAGGTAAGGTTAATGTTGAGTTGACTGAATAAAATCATTATCCAAAGAATAATGCTTTTATCCAATGGATAAACTCTTGTGCAAGAGTTAGTGAGGATAACAATGGTCAAAGCAATAAATTCTTAAGGAGTCACATGGGTTACATGAGGGTTGAGTTAGAGATCAAAGTTTCTAACCATGGGTGCAAGTGGATTGAACCATTTATGGCTATGTAAGAGCCTTTAATGGTTTGGAAGACTTTAGAGGTTAACCATTTGAAGACATAAAGCCTTGAATGCTTTTCAAAGACTTTGGAGTCTTTGAGAAGTGACTCCAAGTTGCTTAGGAATGTGACAATAATTAGGAGATGGATTAGGATAATTAGGAAGGGGTTAAAATAATCTAGAAGGGGTTTAGGATTGCGAGTGGGTTTGGTGGGTGAGGGAAAATAGGATTTTTATTAAAATAAAATTCATTTATTTCTACAAATAGGCGCAACTTGCATTTTTAGGAGAATGCAAGTGGGGGGGGGGATTTTATGATTTAAATTTTTTTTTTAATTATTTATTTAAAAGAGGAAAGGGGATTAAAAGAAATAAATAGGATTTATTGATTTAATTGATTGTGAATTTATTTTAATGAATGAATTAAAATAAATTGAACAATTTATTTAATTAATAGGAGAATGTTTGAATATGAATTAATTAAATGTTAATTTAATTAACTGATGGCTAGTGGGTTTTTAATTGAATAAATAGAAAATATTCATTTAATTAAAATGGACAGATTTATGTGACTACAGGGCCCGTCAAAGTTTGCCAATTTTTAGCACTTAGGATGCTCAAGGGACGACGTTGATAGGGTATGACCCCGAGCGTTCGATCGAGTGGGGGTGTGAAAATAGGAGAATGCATAGGGTATAAATGGACATGTCAGAGCTGATGGCTCGTTATCACGATGAGCAGAATGAGAAATTGGTCACGTGACAACATTCGATTGAATGAGACTGACAATTTTTTTGCCAACCGAAAAATTGCTGCCCTAATAAAATCTTACCGAAAACTAAAAAAATGAGATAGGATTTTGTAGGGACACCTCTCGTGCCTCCTAGGTTCAAACAAATCATTTTTCAGGTGCCACGGATTCCAAGTTAGGGCCCGTCAAAATTTGATAATTTTTAGCACTTAGGGTGCTCAAGGGACGACGTCGATAGGGTATGACCCCGAGTGTTTGATCAAATGGGGGAGGGGAATAGGAACATGCATAGGGTAATAATGCCTAACTGGACATGTCGGAGTTGACGGTTCATTATCATGATGAGCAAAACGAGAAATTGGCCACGCAACAACATTCGATTGAATGAGACTGACAATTTTTTTGCCAACCAAAAAAATGTTGCCCTAATAAAATAGTAGGAAAATTTGAAAAACCAAGATAGGATTTTGTAGGGACCCCTCTCATGGCCCCATAGGTTCAAACAGATCATTTGTAGGTGATATTGATTCGGAGTTAGGGGCCATCAAAGTTTGACAATTTTTAGCACTTAGGGTGCTCAAGGGACGATGCCGGTAGGGTATGACATCGAGCGTTCGATCGAGTGGAAGGGAGGTAAATTGGAGAATGCATAGGGTGATAATGCCTAACTAGATATGTCAGAGCTAACGATTCGTTATCATGACGAGTGGAATGATAACTTGGCCACACGACAACATTCGATTGAATGAGACTGACGATTTTTCTGCCAACCGAAAAAATGTTTCCCTAATAAAACTGTAGGGAAACTTGAAAAACCAAGATAGCATTTTGTAGGGACCCCTCTTGTGGCCTTGTAGGTTCAAATGGATCATTCACAGGTGCCACAAATTTCGAGTTAGAGCTCATCAAAGTTTGACAATTTTTAGTACTTAGGGTGCTCAAGGGACAATGTTGGTAGGGCATGACCCCGAGCATTTGACCGAATGGGGGGGGGAATAGGAGCATGCATAGGGTAATAATGCCTAACTAGACATTTTCAAGATGACGGTTTGTTATCACGATGAGCAGAATGAGAAATTGGCCACGTGACAACATTTGATTGAATGAGACTGGAGATTTTTTTGCTAGCTGAAAAAATGCTTCCCTAATAAAACCGTAGGGAAACATGGAAAACCAAGATTGGATTTTGTAGGGACCCCTCTCATGGCCCTGTAGGTTTAAACCTATCATTCTCATGTGCCACAGATTCCAAGTTAGGGCCTATGAAAGTTTGACAATTTTTAGCACTTAGGGTGCTCAAGGGACGATGCCGGTAGGGTATGACCTCGAGCGTTCGACTGAGTGGGGGGAAGGATAGGAGTATGAATAGGGTAATAATGCCTAACTAGACATGTTGGAGCCAATGGTTTTTTATCATGATGAGTAGAATGAGAAATTGGCCACGCGACAACATTCCATTGAATAGACTAACAATTTTTTTGCCAATTTAAAAATGCTGCCCTAATAAAACCATAGGGAAACTTGAAAAAATGAGATAGGATTTTGTAGGGACCCCTCTCATGGGCCCATAGGTTCAAATGGATTATTCGTAGGTGCCACAAATTTTGAGTTAGGGCCCATCAAAGTTTAAAAAAATTTAGCACTTAGGGTGCTCAAGGGACGACATCGGTATGGTACGACCCCGAGTGTTCGACCAAATGGGGGGGTGAAAATAGGAGTATGCATAGGGTAATAATTTATTGTATTGTATTGTTCATTATACAAACAACAGTTATGATGAAATGTAATGAATTGTATTGTTCATTAAATAACTTTATTAACCATTGTTAATTATTGGATTGAAGATTAAAGTTTTCCATGATAACACCATGCACACATGAGCAACAATTTATATGATCAAATATCAACTTCTATATATATGAAAAATTCAAATGATTACAAGTGTATATGCATACACAAATATGGCATAAATGCCAACTTAAACAAATGTATGTCTATATACGTGAATGTATGTCCATATACAAAATATGCATGCCAACTAGATATGTAAGCATCCCAAAACTATCTATAACACCCTAAGCTATTGATGGATCATCAAAATCAATCCTCTTCACCGCACTGCTCAACTCTGATGGATCCCGCACAAGAAAAAACAAACCATGATTAAGATTAGTTATATTATATAACTCACATTCAAAAATTTAACATAAAAATGAACTATAATTGAACTATTCTTATTTACCTCATCTCCACGTTTTCTCTTCGACTTTGCAGGACTCTTGATGTATGTCTTCGGTAGAGGAGGTATGTTTTCAATATTTTCATACACAACCTACATATGTTCACAAATATGACATTGATACAAGTTAGCATATAATTGTCACTGATAATAACAAATTATATCTACTAAACACAAAATAAAATAAACACACATGTACTCAAGGCATCTCTTCTTCTTATTCATCTTCAGGTATAGTGGCTGTAGTCAACAAGGATGTGAAGCCAAGAATTCTCTATACATATACACAACAAGTATATGAAAGTATCGATCTATGTCTAGACATGTATAATCATTATAAGTTATTTAAACTATTCATTCCATCATAGTTGCATTCAATTACCTTTCCCTTGTCTCCAATTGCACTACCAAATCCTAAATCACACAGGCTCGTACTTGTGTTTCTTGTGCCCTACAAGAATAAAATAAGATATACATGCAAGATAAGTTACATAATCTAATTAATACCGATATAAATGATGAGCATGTATGTACAATAAAATAGAAACGACTAGGTGCAATAATATATGTACTGTAAAGCTAGCAAGGCCAAATAAAATGGCCATCAAGGTGCCCTCCTTGATCTATGTCAACTCCTCCTCGATCATCGACTCTTAGATAGGTAATGTAAATAAAAATTAGTACTTAATATTATATAGATTATAAATATTCATTTAAAATATAGAACAAACTATGAAAATACAAATCTTACCACTACATCATCAATGTATGATGAAGGTGCCTCCTCGCCTCTAGCATGCGAGGACTCTCCAGGGTATCCTCTAGTCTATTTCATAACATCCGGTGCATCTTGCATCTCGTGCACCTCATAATCTGCATTGTGTGCAGGAGGATCAACAAGCTATCCAACTGGACCCAAGCATACATGCCCACACATGACACAACTATGGGGCACACAAATGTGTGGAGCCGAGGAGGACATGTCAGCACCACTAGATGCACCGCTACCATCAAAAGTAGGCTGAGCTACTGACACAATGTGAGAAACCAAAAGGCTACTCAAAGAGTGAATAGCCGATACGGTCTATGATGCTGCCTCACAAATGATATCTGGATGCTACACTAGAGGTGGGGGATCAACAAAAGGAGGGGGGACATATGGGCCCTAAACCCACACCCTAGAAAGGTTGGATGTCAAATTAGTTCACATGTTTTCTTAAAAAAAACTTAGCATACAACTTCTTGATGAAGTAGAAGGGGAAATCAACATTGTTGTTGGGTGGTTTGTCGAAAACCATCCACCAATGATCCCAAAATATTTTCACACTCCCATCATTCATGCACCATTGAATAGAAAGTTTTATTTTTTTGGAGGTCTACGCGTTGACCAGTGCAAGAATTCACAAACAATGCAGTGATAGAATCTTTGGATATCTCGAGATCCTTGATCTCCTTATAGGACAAGCCATTCACATATTTTCCCTCATAGATCTCACCACAAAAGAGCGGCATTGTGCTCCTCAATGACGGTTTCTATACTCTTTATAATCGATGAGAGGGGATAAAACATTGGGTTCAAGCAAGGGATCCTACGATAGACATATGCAATCCCCCTCAATTGGTCCAAATTTTATGCAATTAAATCCTTAATTGAGGGGGAATTTGACAAAGGAGGGTTTGGTTGTTGCAGTTGTGGTTGATTAATGTTTTCACTATTATCCCCCATTTTTAACATAATTGAATGTAAACAATTGAATTTAGTTAACAAATTTGAGCAATTTAGTATTTGATTTAAATAAACCTAGTTTTCATGAAAAAACCATATTTTCAATGAAAAAACAACTAAACATAAAAAAATATAAAAATTTGAATGAAAATGATTGAAAACAATAGAAATCCTACCTTTTAATGTAATTTTTAGCAATTTTGGGTCAAACAACCAGATATTGAGTCCAATTGGATATCAGATTTTAAAAAATCGCGCAGCCTGTGGTTAAAAATAACTCACGGGCTGTCACAGTCCATTTATATTGTCTCAGAAAATCAGATTGCTGATAAAATCGGATATCCAATTTTTATACTTAAATTATTTTAAAATAACATTATATTATATAATATAATATTATATAATATAAATATAATATAATATTATATTATATATATTATATATTATTTTATTATATAATATTTTATTATATAATATAATATTATATTTTATAATCTAATATTACATTATATATTATGTATTATATAATATATAATATATAATACAATATAATAATATATTCTAGATTATATAATATGTAATATATAATATATTATTATATTACATTATATATTATATAATTTATTTTTAAATATAAAATCACCTATAAAAATCGGATATCTGATTTTACCCGATATTCGATTTGCTTAGGTGTTTACCATGCCAAGGTGTACTAACACCCAAGGCAAGAAAAAAGTCAACAAGAATTTTCGCATTTTTAGGCGAGTGGAGAAGGCTATTTTTTTCACATTGCCACTTTTTGGCCCCCCATGATCCTGCCCTTGTATATATGTATATGTATATATATGTGTATATGTATATGTATATGTATATGTATATGTATATGTATATGTATATGTATATGTATATGTATATGTATATATGTATATATGTATATATGTATATATATGTATATGCATATATATATGTCTGTTGATTATTCTGAATCAATCAATATCAATATATATATTTATATATTGAAATATATATATTTATATATATTATTATTCTAATAAGGTCTACTAATCCTTTTTCATACTTATAAAAGTATACATGCTAGGAACTAGATTTGAACTAGTGACACAAGGATTTTCAGTCCTCTGCTCTACCAACTGAGCTATCCAAGTTGTTCCCCTGTGCATCATACTAGCATAGTAACCAAACTCCTATCAACTAAAAACAAAAAAGGTAAAAGACAACATGTATGTATGTATATGTATGTATGTATATATATGCATATGTATATGTATATGTATATGTATATATATATACATGTATGTATATATATGTGTATGTATAAATAC